>NW_004444037.1:3933036-3934424 GCF_000243295.1 Trichechus manatus latirostris | reverse complement strand
AATATTATGACCATGGGTAATTTTACAAAGTGTGATCAATTTAAAAAAGAATATTGATATTAACTACTGAGGTTTATTCAGACCTACTCTTTAAAAATAATTTTAGTTGTCACAGATTTAGAGCACTATTGCTTCATTTTTAATAACTGATATAATTAACCCTCTTTCCTCTTACTAATAACAAGAACTTAAGATGTCAACAGTACAATTCCCAGAGGTCAACAACTTGTTTCCCAGGAGATCTCCACATTTAAACTTGATGCAGTCACCAATAACTATCCTTTACCACGGTAAACAGCATAAGCTCCCTGCTGAATTCCCACCCTGTTAATTATATTAGAAACAGCACTGGTATGGATTCAAAGGCCATTCATTGAGGAACAGGTGGCTGTTTAGATTTCGCTTGAAGTTGTAGGTAATTATGGGGTCCTTGTCTGAATCATCAGTCTGTTTTGGGAACTTGTGCCTTCATCTTTCAGCAGTATTATAGCTACCTTCAGGGTCACATGGATAACTTTGGGTAGGCTGGGATTATATCTGCTAGTGACAGTTATTTAAGTACCATTTCTTAGGGCCATGATCTGACTTTAGTATTTGATGTTCTTTGTTTCCTCTTGCTCCTCTGTTGTTTCAAATGGAGTTGGGCCTTATAAATCTCTGTTCTTTTGGGACACATTTGGATGATGTACTCACCTGCCTTTGGTGTAAGACCAGGCTAGGTATGACTTGGCCAAAACCACAATTTCCTCAGGTTAAAAATAGGCACGTCTGGGACTTACAGTATCCTTCAGCTGCTCACCCTGGGGCATTTTAGGCTTTTGGCATATTGATTGTTCCAAAACAACCAGTTTCCATGATCCCCAGTGTCCTTTGATGGTTTGTCCTAATGAGACCTGGCTCTCTTTCCTGTGACTGACAGGCTCAAGAAAAGAGGCTCTGTGTTGGTTAGCAGACACTGAGACTTCCGTGGACCAAGCCAGCAGAGTTCAATTTGTCGCTCACTGGGCTAAATTAAGTGAGCAGCGTGCTGGCAGTGGGACAGACAATGCCATATGTGTTGCTATGGACTTACTCCGAAACTGGATGTGTTTCTCTCCCCTACTTGACCTTAGCTTCCCCTTTACCAGCTTTCCTGTCTCCTCCTTCCTTCTCATCCTTGCCCCTGGGTGGATGTGCCCATTTAGTCTCATTTTGTTTTATGGGCCTGTCTAATCTTTGGCTGAAGGGTGAACCTCAGGACTGACTTCAGCACTGAGTTAAAAGGGTATCTGGGGCCATACTCTCGGAGTTTCTCCAGTCTCTGTCAGGCCAGTAAGTCTGATCTTTTTTTGTGAGTTTGAATTTTGTTCTACATTTTTCTCTAGCTCTGTCCCGGACCCTCTATTGTG
>NW_004444037.1:3898056-3928439 GCF_000243295.1 Trichechus manatus latirostris | reverse complement strand
TGTATCTTTGGCTATGTGTATTTTCACCAAAAAAAAAAAAGGTTGAGAAGTTAGAGGGTTGATATGTTGTGGGGTTGTTAACCAGTGTCATAAAACAACATGTGTACTACTGTTTCATGAGAAACTTTTGTTCTGTAAGCCTTCACCTGAAGTACAGTAAAAAAAAAAATATGCATCAACTAGTCTATGATTCCCAGTATCATGTGGTTGGCCATCATTTTGCCATCTGATGTGATTTTCCTGTGTGTTGTAAATCCTATCACTATGATGTTAATGAGATTGATTAGAAGCAGTTATGTTGATGAGATCTACATTGTGTCTTAAGCCAATCTCTTTTGAGATATTAAAGAGAGAAGTGAGCAGAGAGACATGGTGACCTCACACCACCAAGAAAGAAGCACCAGGAGCATAGCTCATCCTTTGGACTCGGGGTCCCTGCGCTGAGAAGCTCCTCTACCAGTGGAAGATTAATCACAAGGACCTTCCTCCAGAGCCAACACAGAGCGAAAGCCTTCCTTGGGGCTGTCGCCCTGAATTTGGACTTCCAGCCTTCTAGGTTGTGAGAGAATAAATTTCTCTTTGTTAAAGCCATCTGCTTGTGGTATTTCTGTTATAGCAGCCCTACATAACCAAAACATGATTTGGTACCGTGAGAGTGGGGTGCTGCTCTAACAGATACCTAAAATGTGGAAGTGGTTTTGAAACTGTGAATGGATAGAGGACTCAGAAGGAAGTGAGGGGAACTGTCAACACTGGAGAAGGCGCAGATAGTGAGAAGCAACAGCAGAGGATCAGCAGCAGTAGAGGACCACCAGCAGCAGAACCAGGAGACCAGCAGAACCAGGAGACCAGCAGAACCACTGCTGGAGCCGGCCCATGAAGTGAGAGAGCTGAGTGCCTTTGTGCAGGAGGCTTCTTGGTGGAGTGAGGTGCCTCTGGACACTGATCAGTGGAGCTAGGCTTGTCAACCCACGGAGCAAGAGAGCTGAGTGCCTTCTGGCTGAAGTTTACTGGCAGAGTGGGGTGCCTCCAGGCACTTAACGGTGGAGCTATAGAGCTTTGGAACACTTGCCCTAGTAGGGCAGATGTGGGTATGAGGCCTGAGGGGCCGAGAGGCTGAGGAACCAGGAAGCTGAAGCTGAAGAGATGAGGACCATAGGAAGTCAAGTTGCCTCAGTCTGAAAAGGTATGGCCACAACCTCTGGCGTCTCAAAGCGTGGAGCCATGGCCTCTAGTGTTTCTAAGGGTGGAGTCACCCTCTGGTGGACTAGGACAATGGTGCACCTAAAGCCGAGGGAGCAGAGTTGCTGTCCCAGTGGGCCTGGAAGGCGGAGCTGAAGTCCAGGGCCCAGGGGCCTCCACTCAGAATCCAGAGTGTGGCCAATACCTAGAGTCTGGAACACAGGGCCATTGTGTAAATGGTCTCAGAGAACAGAGGATTATTTTCAAAGCCTTGAGGGCTAATGTAATGTGTTCTTGGTGCCTGTTACCCCTTCTTTTCCTCCAATTTCTCCCATTTTTCATGGAAATATCTAGCTTGTGCCTGTTCCACCATTGTACTTTGGAAGATGGTAACTTGTATTCTAGATTTCACAGATGAAGAAGAATTTCTGGATTTTGGACTTGGAGTTGATTTAAGAATTTTGCTATATAATATAGTGGGGTGAATGTGTTTTACATGTGGCAAGGAAATGAATTTTTGGTAGCCAAAGGGTGGAATGTCATGGATTGAATTGTGTCCCTCAAAAATATGTGTCAACTTGGCTAGTCCATGATTCCCAGTATTATGTGATTGGCCATCATTTTGTCATCTGATGTGATTTTCCTGTGTGTTGTAAATCCTGACACTATGATGTTAATGAGATGGATTAGCAGCAGTTATGTTGGTGAGATCTACAAGATTAGATTGTGTCTTAAGCCAATCTCTTTTGAGATATAAAAGAGAGAAGTGAGCAGAGAGACATGGGGACCTCACACCACCAAGAAAGAGGCACCGGGAAACAGCTTGTCCTTTGGACCCGGGGTCCCTGTGCAGAGAAGCTCCTTGACCCGGGGAAGATTAATGACAAGGACCTTCCTCCACAGCTGACAGGGAGAGAAAGGCTTCCTCTGGAGCTGATGCCCTGAATTCAGACTTCTAGCCTACTAGACTGTGAAAGAATAAACTTCTCTTTGTTAAAGCCATCCACTTGTGTTATTTCTGTTATAGCAGCACTAGGTAACTAAGACAGACCCCCACTTTATTCTTCTTCTTTCGTAGTGTTTTACTTATCCGGTGCATCTTCCCATAAAATTAATGATTAGTTTTTCCATCTTGTTAAAGAATGTTGTTGGTATATGGATCTGGATTGCATTGTATTTGTAGATTGCTTTGGGTAGAATCGATGTTTTCACAATGTTAAGTCTACCTGTCCATGAGCATGGTATGTTTTTCCATTTATGTAGGTCTCATTTGATTTCTTGCAGTAGTGTTTTGTAGTTTTCTTTGTATAGGTCTTTTACATCTGTCTTAGTCATCTAGTTCTGCCATAACAGAAATACCACAAGTGGATTGTTTTAACGAAGAGAAATTTATTTCCTCACAGTCAAAGTAGGCTAAAAGTCCAAATTCAGGGTGTCAGCTCCAGGGGAAGGCTTTTTCTCTCTGTCGGCCTTCTTCTCTTCAGTGTTCCCCCGGACTAGGAGCTTCTCTGCACAAGGACCCGGGTCCAAAGGACGCGCTCCGCTCCCGGCACTGCTTTCTTGATGGTATGAGGTCCCCGTCTCACTGCTCACTTCTGTCTTTTATATCTCAAGAGATTGCCTCAGGATACAGTCCAATCTTGTAGATCCAGTCCTGCCTTACTAACACAACTGCCACCCATCCTCCCTCATTAACATCATAGAGGCAGGATTTACAACACATAGGAAAATCACACAGTACCAGGAATCATGGCCCAGCCAAACTGATACACATGTTTTTGGGGGACATAATTCAATCCATGACAACATTCCTGGTTAGACTTATTCCTAAGTATTTTATTTTTTTAGGGGCTATTATAAATGGTGTTGCTTTCCTGATTTCATTTTCATAGTTACATTTATTGGTGTATAGGAATCTAACTGATTTTTGGATGTTTAGCTTGTATCCTGATACTCTGCTGAATCTTTCTATTAGTTCTAGTAGTTGTATTGTGGAGTCTTTTGGGTTCTCTATGTATAGTATCATATCATCTGCAAATAGGGACAGTTTTACTTCTTCCTTACCAATGTGGATGCCTTTATTTCTTTTTCTTGTCTTATCTCTCTAGCTAGTACTTCTAGCATAGTGGTAAAAGGGCATCCTTGTCTTCTTCCTGTTCTCAAGGGGAATGTTTTCGTCCTGTCTCCAGTAAGAATGATGTTGGCTGTTGGTTTTGTTTAGATAGCCTTCATTGTGTTGAGGAATTTTCCTTCTATACCTATTTTATTGAAAGTTTTTATCAGGAATGGGTGTTGGACTTTATCGAATACCTTATCTGTGTCAATTGAGATGATCATGTGATTCATTTTATTTATGTGGTGGATTATGTTGATTGATTTTCTAATGTTGAACCATCATTGCATACCTGGTATGAATTCCACTTGGTTGTGGTGTATAATTTTTTTTATATTATGCTGAATTCTTTTGGCTAGAATTTTGTTGATAATTTTTGCATCTGTATTCATGAGAGATATTGGTCTGTAATTTTATTTTTTTGTAGTGTCGTTACATGGTTTTGGTATCAGGGTTGTGCTGGCTTCATAAGATGAATTTGAAATTGTCCCTTCCTTTTCTCTGTCCTGAAATAGTTCGAGTAGTACTGGTGTAAGCTCTTCTCTGCATATTTGGCAGAATTCTCCAGTGAAGCCATCTGAGCCAGGGCTTTTTTTTTGTTGGAAGTTTTTTTTTGTTACCTTTTCAGTCTTTTCTCTTGTTATGGGTCTGCTCAGATTTTGAACATCATTTTGTGTTAGTTTGAGTAGGTAATGTGTTTCTAGAAATTTGTCCATTTCCTCTAGGTTTTCAGGTTTGTTGGAGTATAGTTTTTCATAATGCTGTGTTATAATCCTTTTTATTTCAGTTGAGTCTGTCATAGTGTCCCCCATTTCATTTCTTATTTGGGTTATTTGCATCCTCTCCTGTTTTTCTTTTGTCAGTCTGGCCAGTGGTTTGTTGATTTTGTTTATCCTTTCGAAGAACCAACTTTTGGTTCTGTTGATTCTTTCTATTGTTTTTTATTCTCTATTTCATTTATGTCTGCTGATCTTTATTATTTCCTTTCTTCTGGTGGCTGTGGGTGTTTTTTTGCTGCTCTCTTTCTATTTGTTTGAGTTGTGTAGCTAATGTTTTGGTTTTGTCGCTGTCTTGTTTTTTTGATGTGTGCATCTATTGCTATAAATTGACTTCTGAGGACTGCCTTTGCTGTTTCCCAAGGGATTTGGTATGATGTATTTTCATTCTTGTTCGATTCTAGGAATTTTTTGATTTGTCTCTGATTTTTTCTATTACCCAGTGGTTTTTAAGCAGAGTGTTATGCAGTTTCCATGTAATTGATTTTTTTTCCTTGCTCTTCCTATTGTTAATTTCTGCCTTGATGGTGTTTTAAATTTTTTAGTTTTATTGTATCCTTGAGGGTTCATTACCTAGGTTGGTATCTGGCTGAAGCTGTCCTGTGTCCTAGATTCAGGTTGATGTCTGATATTGTTTGTTCTCTAACCGAAGGACTCCCTTTAATAATTCTTGTAGGTTTGGTTTGGTTTTTACATATTCCCTTAATTTCTGTTTATCTGGAAATATCCTAATTTCACCATCATATTTGAGTGAGAGTTTTGGAGGATATATTATTCTTGTTTGGCAGTTTTTTTTCTTTAAAGGTTTTATATGTGTCATCCCATTGCCTTCTTGCCTGCATGGTTTCTGCCAAATAATGAGAGCTTAGTCTTATTGTTTCCCCTTTGTATGTGACCTTTCGTTTTTCTCAAGCTGCTCTCAGGATTCTTTCTTTGTTTTGGTTTTGGCGAGCGTGATTATGATATGTCTTGTTGATTTTCTTTTGGGGTCTATCCCATATGGGGTTTGTTGAGCTTCATGGATGGTCAGCTTTTCATCTTTCATGATATTTGGGAAGTTTTCTGCCAGCAAATCTTCAATGATCCTCTCTTGTGTTTTTCGTTTTCTCCCCCTGTTCTGGAATTCCAATCACACAGAAATTTTTGCTTTTGATTGTATCCCACATTGTTCTCAGGGTTCCTTCATTTTTCTGCATTCTTTTCTCTGATTTTTCCTCATACAAAGTGATAGCCAAGGATTTGTCTTCAATTTCTCTGATCCTGTCTTCCTTTGTTTCAAATTTGCTCTTAAAACATTCTGTGGCACAGTCCATTTCTGAAATCTTGTTGTTTATCTTTTGGATTTCTAATTGCTGTTTTTGTATGATTTCTAGTTGTTTGGGTATTTTGACATTTTGTTCCTATATTTTTTTCCTGAATTCTTCCATTTGTTTGTCTGTGTTTTCCCTGATTTTTTCTGTATTTTCTATAATTTTGTCTTTTTTTTCCTGCATTTTCCGTCATCTCTTGGAGAGCTGTGAATATTAGAATTTTGAATTCCCTGTCAGATAGTTCCAGTGCCTTTTCTTCTACCAAAGGGTCATCTGGCGTTTTATTTTGGTTGCTTTCTGGAAGCATCGTGACCTGTTTTTTTAAATATGTTTTGATATTGTCCGCTGTCTTCGGGACATTCAGGAATTATTTTCTTTGTTTGTTGATTGGATATTTGTTTGTTTCATCCTGCTTTTTTGTTTTACTTAGTTTTGTCTGGGTAGGCGGGTTGGGTGTACTTTGTTGCTTGCTCATCTGTGGGCACGATACTTCTCACCACCTTGTCGAGCTGCCCAGGGCCAGTCACTCAGCTATGGTGCAGCAGGGCAGGTCCATAAGGGGTGTGGGGTGGGGACGGGTTGTTTGTGGCACATACTGGGGCTGACAGGGCAGGGCCAGGGGTAGTGCAGGATGTGGTACAGTGCCTGTGCCGCTCGGATGTGCAGTGCTCGGCGTGCAGTACAGATAGGAAGGGAGAGATGTGATGTGGGAAGCTAAGTGGATGAGAGAAAGAAGAGAAAAAAGAGAGAGAAAGAGAAGCAAAAAAAAACAAAGAAAAAAGTGAATACAATGGCGGCGAGTGAGAGTGGGGCAGACCCAGCAAGGCCATGTGCCCCATGGCTCTTTAGCTAAGTAGTGTGGCTCGACCTGTTGAGAAGGGGCGTAAGTGGCGCACAGGGATAGGTTGTCAGAAGAAAGAAAGGAAAGAAGCAAAAGAGAGAGAGAGAGAGAGAAAAACTACAATAACAGCAACAAAAAGCAAGTATGGTGCTGGGGAGCTGGCCATTGGAGGTGGAGCAGATTGGGTTGGCGGGGAGCTGATGTCTCTCACTGAGCAGCGTGGCATGGCCCATTGTGAAGCAGTGGAGGCAGCGCAGGGCCTAGATGAGAGGGAGGAGGAAAAGGGAGAAGTGGAGAAATATGATCCTGAGGGAGCTGGCCTGTGGGAACAATGCAGACCCGAGGAGGCCATCTGCTCGAGGCTCTCTAGCCAAGCAGTACAGCACTGCCTGTGGAGAAGGAGGGGTCAGTATACGGGGCTAGGTATGTGGGAGAAAGGAAAGGAAGGAAGGGAGAGAGAGAAGAAACAACAACAACAAAAGAGAAAAGCAAAGACAAACAAACATAAAAAGAAAAAGAAGGAAAATAAATGCGGTGAAGGAGCCTGACAGTGGGAGCAACATGGACCTGGGGAGGCCATGTGCCAGTGGCTTTCTAGGTGAGTGATGTGCCACAGCCTGTCAGGAAGGTGCGGGGATGGCACATGGGGCTAGTTGTGCAGGAGAAAAGAAGGGAGAGAGAGAGATAAAGAACCAAAAAAAAAAAAAAAAAAAAATGGCACCATGGGAGCCTGCTTGTGGGGTGGCACAGACTAGAGGAAGCTGTGTGCTGGTGGCTCTTTAGCCAAACGGTGTGGTCCAGCCCATTCGGAAGAGGTGGAGACGGCACATGGGACTAGGTGAGTGGGAGAAAGGAAAGGAAGGAAGGAGAGAGAAATAAGAAACCAAGAAAAAAAAAAAGTGGCACTGAGGGAGTCTGCTGGTGGTGTGGCATGGACCCGGGGAGGCCATGTGTCAGTGGCTCTCTAGCCAAGTGGTGTGGCACAGCCTGTCAAGAAGGGGCAGGGATGGCACAGGCGGCTAGATGGGCAGGAGAAAGGAAAGGAAGGAAGGGAGACAGAGTTAAGAAACCAAAAAAAAACCAATAACAAACAAACAAAAAATGATGCTGAAGGAGGCAGCCATTAGGGGCAGGGCAAATTCAGGTGGCAGTGAGCTGGTGTCTCTCTGGCCAAGGGACTGTGGTCCATTGGAAAGCGGCAGAGACCACATAGTGAGGAGAAGGATGGGGGGTGGGAAAGAGTGTATACCTGCTTAACGGTTGCCCTGTCTCCTGTTGGGAGTTCTGTGAAGCTGCCTTCCCATACTCCCTGTCTGCGTTCCTTGGTGACTGAGGTCCAAGATGGTGAATCCATGCCACATTACCTGGTAGGGGCCTTCCATTCAGTAGCCCTCCTTGTTCTCTGTCAGTTTCTTATTCCGTTTGGTGCTTGATCAAGTTCTTTATCCCTTCATTTGATGCTTAGGGTTCCAGGAGTGACGTTTGTATCTGTTTTACTTAGTTTTTCAGGTCTTCGCTGTAGAGGGATGGCGTGGTGCTTCTGTCTATAGCGCCACGTTGGCTCTGCCTCTAAATGAAAGTCTTAAATTCTCAATTTGGATTAAAAATGAAGTGAGTGGGGAAACTGTGCCTTTGTCCCTCTGCTCCAGTGCCAGAGCCCCAGTTGAGATGGGGAGATGGGAAGCTCAGTAGAAAACCATGAGATTTTAGATCTGGAAAGGACCTTAGAAATCATCCACTGCAATTTCCTTCTTTATAGAGGTGGAAACTAACACCTGTAGTGCTTAGATGATTTGTCCACAGTCACTGGGTGAATTATTGGCACATCCATACCCAGAACCTAGGTCTCTTGCTTTCTGGTTCAAGGCAGGGTCCAACCCTTTTTCTTCCATTATTAACGTTATATCTACATATAATCAGGTTCTGCTGTTTTGGCAGAACGGATATAGAGAAGCAACCTGATTTTCTTTCTGCCTCCCTTCTGTCCTTTTTTTTTATTATGAAATATTTTCCCCATACAAAAAGACATAAAGAATAACGTAATAATCTCCTGTGCACTCACCACCTACTTTAAGCTATTAACATATTACAAATTGAGTTGAAGCCCCTTCCGTAATCACATTTTCCTCTCTTCTCCTTGAGGAGACTATTATCTTAATTTGGTATTCAGCATTCCCATGCATATCTTCCTACTTTAATTAAAATGAATATATTACTAAGCAATGTATAATATCACTGCACGTATATTGAACATAATATTAAAGATGTCATGTTGAATTATCCTTCTCAACTTGTTTTTATTCCATTCGGGTTTGTTTATGAGACTTATACATGCTGCTATATATATTATGCCGTTTCATTCAATTTCACTGCAATGTAATTTTCTGTTTTATGACTAGACTCCACTTCTCTATTCTTATGCTGATACTTAGGCTGTTTTTAGCTTGCCTCTATCAAAAATGATGCTGCTGTAAATATTCTTATGTATGTTTTCTTGTACATATATGTGAAAATTTATTTAGGGTGTGTATCTGTGGGTGGAATTGCTAAGGCATAGGGTGTGTACATTTTTAGATTTTGCAGATACTGTCAAATGTACTGCAAAGTGGTTATACCAATTTATACCAATTTACACTCCCACTTTCATAGTATGCGTTCCTTTTGTTCCTCATCGTTGCCAGCATTTATGTTTTGCCAATCCAATGCATTTTAATTTCTCTGGTTATGAATGAATACCGGCATTTCTTTCATGCTTATTGACCACTGAAGTTTTTTTTTTAAGCATATCTTTTTTCCCCCTAATCAGAGTCACAGATCCCTGATTTTACAAACGAGGAAACTGGGACTAGAGAAATTTAGTGACTAGTTCACGGTCCCCAAATAAACAAAAACCCAGGTGCCATGAGTCCTGGCCCACTGTTCTTTCTATTACACCAAGTGGTCAAATCATTAAAAGAATTACCTTTTGGTGTTGTTAAGAATTGAGTCTAGGGCTAAACTGACTGATCAGAAGAGTTTAATTAGTGGGTTCCTGGGGGGTGCAAATGATTAACATGCTTGGCTGCTAACCAAAAGGTTGGAGGTTTGAATCTACCCAGAGGCACCTCAGATGAAAGGCCTGGTGATCTACTTCTGATAAACCAGCCATTGAAAACTCTATGGAGCACTATTCTACTCTGACACACGTGGGGTCGCCATGAGTCGGAGTAGACTCAACTCGATGGCAACTGTCAGTGTATGTGTGTGTGTGTGTGTGTGTGTGTGTGTGTGTGTGTGTGTGTGTGTTAGTATGTGATTTTGTTGTATCAGAACTTTCTGAAAATCCAAATCATCACCTCTTTGCATAAAACCATTCAGGCCTTCCATTTGCTCGTCATAAGGTTATAACTGTTTAACTTTGCCTATTGGCTTTCTTTTGGCTTCGTACTTGCTGAACTCCCTTCCTCAACAGAGCTATTTCGTTAATGCTGTTCTATCTGCCTGGAGTTTTCTCCCTCTGTCTCATCGTTGAGGTCTCTGCTCCAGCTGTCACTTCCTCAGGGAAGCCTTATCTAACTCCCCTCCTAAGCCACATCCTTGCTTTATGCTTGAAAGCCCGATACCTTCCCTTCATAGCATTCATCAGTTGCAAATTTTCAGTTCTGTGTATGATTATTTATTAATGTCTCTTTTCCCTACTATTCCTTAAGTCCCATGAAGTCAGAGACTGTTTCTGTTTTTGCTTGCCATTCTATCCCTAGCTTCTAGCAGTGTTCTTGACATATGGTTGGAACTCAGTAAATATTTGTGGAATTAGTGAATGAATAAATGTCTTTAAAAAGACAGAGTCCTTAAAAAGCCCATCTTATCTAACTCCCTGGAGGCAAAACCTGTATCTAATTGGACTCACCCATTTCTTAACCTAGCCCTGCAGCTGTGTTCTTCAGGAAACGAACATAATGGACTGTATTAACGATTTATATTCAGGCCTCAAAGGATATGGCAAGAGAATAGGTAGAAGCAAAAGAGGAGGAAAAAAGAGAAAAAGAGAATTAGACATTGGGAGGAGGAGAAGTAGATCAGTATCTACCTAATCAGGAAGCTCCCATTTGAACTCCTTCCAAGGGTTTCCAGTATAGCTAGCTGGCTGGCTGAACTCCAAATCTCAGAAAGTATGGACCCAGGTAGGATGGACCACTTCTAGTCTAGCAGTGAGTGTTAGTAACCTGGGGAAAACCAGAATCACAGGGTTTGGAGATTCTGGTTTAGAGAAGTCAGACTGAGAATACACTAGAAGAATAAAATGTGTTTTCTTTTTTGCTTGTTTTTTCCCCCTCAAATGATTACTTTTACTTGTATGAGACACATGTGAGTCCTGTATATGGCTGATCATTTTGTTCCATTAATCCTTAAAGAATAGTGGGACTCATGGCATAGTCCAAATAGTGAGATCCTCTGTCCAAGGAGAAATCTCGCTTTTGTTATTAGATTTTCTATTCTACGTCTTGTGTAATCCCCGCAGTCCCTAGGGTGGAAGAAAAGAGGAGGCATCTTTACCTTTTCATAGGGGTGTCCAGGATTCTTAAAACGTTAAATAGCCACAATCCTTCAATGCTATTCTCAATTCACTAGCAATAGAAATAAATTATCTTCAAATTGTTCACTTGGCAAGAGGTAGTGAACGCGTTTCCAAGATGGATAATAATGAATTGTCACATTTTCTGCTTAGCTTTGGCAGCTATTTCTTAGGCAGGGAGTTAAGAACTTTCTTTACATGTCTTTACTTCGCTCACTACCCTGGGTTCTCAGTGGATCTCTCTCCATGAGCTGTTTGCTTTCACTAAAAGCAAAGTGCTACCATACCACGGTGCTACAAGAGAGCTAAATAGGAACATAAACAGTGATGAAATAAACTACCTGTCCCCACATAAGTGTAGTGTCTTTTGATGTAAAATGGAAGATGTTTACCTGGAGTGTATTATTGATCTTCTAAATGATTCTTTAAGGTAGTTAAGAGCATCTAGTTATTTCCATTTTTTGAGTAAAAATATTCAAGTCTCAGTGAGTCTGAGTTATTTAATCTGATAGGAGCAAAGTGCGAATCTGTTCTCATTTTTAATAAAATAATAAGATCTAAACTGTAATTTAAAAAGTCGGCAGTTCGAATTCACCAGCAGCTCCCTGGAAACCCTATGGGGTAGTTCAGGTCTGTCCTCTAGGGTCGCTATGAGTCGGAATCGACTGGATGGCAACGAGTTTAGTTTTGGTTTGGTAATCTGTAATTAAGGCCGTATCCCATATGGTGGCGCACTGTTTGAGCACTTGGCTGCTAACCAGAAGCTCGGCTGTTCAAACCCACTAGCTGCTCCATGGGAGAAAAGACCTGGTGACTGCTCCAGTAAAGATTACAGCCTAGGAAACCCTATGGGGCAGTTCTGCTGTGTCCTGTAGGGTCTGTAGGAGTCAGAATTGACTTGATGGCACATAACAGTAACAACCTCATATGGTTGTGTGAGATAAATGAGGTAATATGAGGGAGAGGTTTAGAACTTGCCTGCCACGCAATAAGCTTTATGTTATTTACGTTGGCTGTCGTTTATGTTGTTATTATTATCTGATGCCTTTCAGTCTAGCAAACCTGTGTTGTCTTTTTCTGTGAAGAGACAGCATCCTTTCTTTTGTTCTCTGTCAAAATTCATTGAGTCTGCACATTAGCTAGAACATGAAGAAAGGCCAGTAATGATTGTAAGTGTGGAATATATATGATGTTTGTTGGATATTTATTACACATACCCCTGCTCTCTTCTTTCTGATATTGCTACTTGCAAATCCGTCCCTGTAAAATTTAATTGTTTCTTCCTGGGCTCTAGGCTAGATGGCTGGCCTTTGGCAAAATTGTGAAATAGATGATATTTTTCTTAGTACTTATCTTTAAGTTACCCTTTTTTGTGACCTGGTAACTTCCTTCAAGATTCCTCTTCCACCTCCAAGCTATTATATACATTAAAACTGCTTTCTGATTTTTTAGAAAGTATTGAGTTTCTGTTAATGGTGATGGAAAATTTGGCAATGGATATTGGGGATGGTTGCACAATATGATTAATATAATTAGTGTCACTAAATTGTTCACGTGAAAAATCTTGAAAAGGCAAATGTTGTGTTATATATATCTTTATAACAATAACAATTAAAAAAATCTGCTTTCTAGAAAGTTGCTGGTGTGCATTCAAGTTATTGTATTATAGTTTGGTTTCCTGTTGAAGTACTTTCAGAACCCAGGTGTAATGGTGCATAAGGCATTTTTCTGGGCTGTGCCCTTGCTGATATCCCTGTCAGGGACCCCAGTGAGGCTGACAACCTGCAAGTCCGGGCTTCTTGTCTTTATAAAGCTCTTTATAATCTCATTTGTTCTCAGGCCACACATCTTCTAGGTAAATCCTCTCTGTTCTTTTAGGCGTCTGCATGAGTTAGGAAAGGCCCTAGGGGATTCTCAGGATTATATACTGTAAACAACTGAAAGATCACAGTAATAGGAGACATGAAGTTCATGTCCCAAGAGTAAATCCTACTCTACAAATTGTAAAACTACACTGTGTATGCTACTAACATTTAAAAGTGCTCATCCTTATTGAAGGAGTTTTGTACCTTGCTTGGCTTTTCTGACATTATCAATCTGCATAGTATATTTGGAAAGTTTCAAGGCTGACAAGATTGATTTATTCTATTCTGAAAACTCTTTCAGTGTTGGCTGTGTGGAAATTTTCTCATCAGCCATAAGAAAGTTGTTTTATAGTCAGAGCAGGTCACGTAGTTCCTTAAAGCAAATAGCAGGCCGGCTTCTGAATGCTGTGAAACGAATCATTATTCTTTTTCATCTTTTCTCTTGGTTCCTCTGTAATAGTTTGGTCTTTAAGAATCAGAACTCATTTGGGTTGTACAAGAACATGAGAATATTTAATGAACACCATTGAGCTGTGATAGCTGTCCTGGTGGAAAAGCACAAATGAATTTACTGTAGAAGCACAAGGAGTCTTTAAAGCCAAGCTCTTTATTTTCACGCTAAGGCTATGCAACTTATGATAGCAGTGCCTTGGATGACACCAAAGATAACTGGTGAAACTCACCAACAATACACATGAACTTCTAATGGAGGCGGTGTGTATATTTAAAGAGCACTGGCACTGAAATCAGACTGGCTGGATTGGCTACTTACTGTATGACCTTGAATGGATTGTTTACCCTCTTAAGTGCTGCCATTCCCCCCACCCCCACCTCCTTTTTTTCTATAATAAGGGCAGAGTCCCAGGGTGGAGTAAATGGTTAAGCAGTCAGCAGCTATCTGTAAGGTTGGCAGTTCGAGTCTACCCAGAAGCCCCTCGGAAGAAAGGCCTGGCAATCTACTTCCAAAAAGTCAACCATCAAAACCTTATGGAGCAGAGTTCTACTCTGACACACATGAGGTTTCCTTGAGTTGGAATAAACTCCACGAAAACTTGTTTAGTTTGGTTTATAATGGAGCCAGTAAAAGTACCTACCTTAGAGGGTTGTGTAGACAATGCACTTAGAACAGGGCCTGGCACCTAAGCAGTAAGTAAATGTTAGCTACAATTATTCCTTTTCATCTCTCCTCTGGTCTCTAACCTGACACTCTTCGTCTCTTTCTTCCTTCTTTTCAGTTTTCCCACTTGTCAATTCTTTACGCTTTGATTCTGCCACGGGCCCACGAGACCTTGGTGTTCCATCAATCCATTTAGGGCTATCTCTTGTAGTGGCAATGAGATGCCCTTGATTCTATTTATGTAGTTTCCAAATTAGAACTTCCTCTTTCATCCTGAACCTAGATGTTTATTCTACCTTAGGGAAGGTGAACACGCTCAGTTGACCTTCTGGCTGAGGTGGGCATTTATTGCTGGGAGGCAAGAAGAGAATGTGTTAATTCTGATGGAGAAGGCACTGTAGGTCGTGAGGTAGAAACATTTGTGTGTGAATCCTTTCCTCTTAAGAGAGGTGCCTGCATTTTTGTCTAAGTTAGGATCCAAACATTAGACCATTGCTAGTTTCTTGCGGATTTTGCAGTCCTATGGAACAAAAGGGACTGCTAACATAAATACTGTGTATGTAGATCCCCAGACTGTGTTGGCTCTAAGGATGCTGGGAGTCCTGTTGCCCTGGAAACTACTTGTTTTTGACATTTTCAGAGGGAAAAGAGTCCTTTTTGGAATGTTTGTATTGGATGGTGCACATAAATAACAGTAACTAGTTAATCCAGAGCAGTTATCATATTTTTGCACAAATAATGCACGCCTTCTGCATTTGTTTGCCAGCCACGCTCTCCCCTCCCTCTGAGAGGCACCCTCACAAGTGCTGACATGCCAGTCCTCTTCCACATGTTGCTGTAAAAAAATCAGCATAGCGCTCTTATGAAAATACCTCATTGTGAGAGGGCATGGCCGGCAAGCAAGCAAACAAACAAAAAGAAGGCACACATTATTTGTGCAAAATAGGGTACTTTTGGTCAAAACAGGCTTGTTAGCTTAGTTGCTTGCCTGCCTCCGTTTCTTCCGTCCTTCCCACCATCTCTCGCTCTCCTTTCCCCACCTGTCTTAGTTTGCTAGTGCTGCATAACAGAACTAGTGGTGGGTAGCTTTAAAAAACAGAAGTTTATTTTCTTACAGTTTAGGAGGCTGTTGTTGTTGTTGTTTGGTGCTGTCAAATTGGTTCCGACTTATAGCGACCGTATGTACAAGAGAACGAAACACTGCCTGGTCCTGCGCCATGCCCCCAGTCGTTGTTATGCTTGAGCCCATCGCAGCCACTGTGTCAATCCATCTTGTTGACAGTCTTCCTCTTTTTCGCTTACCTTCTACTTTACCAAGTATGATGTCCTTTTCCAGGGACTGATTCCCTCTGACAACGTGTCCAAAGTATGTAAGACGCCGTCTTGCCATCCTTGCTTCTAAGGAGCATTCTGGCTGTACTTCTTCCAAGACGGATTTGTTCGTTCTTTTGGCAGTCCATGGTATATTCAACATTCTTTGCCAGCACCACGATTCAAAGATGTCAATTCTTCTTCGGTCTTCATTATTCATTGTCCAGCTTTCGCATGCATATGATGCGATTGAAAATACCATGGCTTGGGTCAGGCGCACGTTAGTGTTCAAGGTGACATCTAGGAGGCTAGAAGTCTGAATTCAGGGCACCTGCGCTAGTGGAAAACTCTCTCTGTCAGCTCTAGGGGAAGGTCTTTGTCTCTTTCAGCATTTCTTGGTTTCTTGGCGATCCTCACGTGGCATGGCGTATATGTCTTCTCTTGTTTGTGCTTGCTTGTCCCTGTGTCTGTGCTGCTCCTTATAACTCAGAAGTGATTACCTTTAGGACACACCCTACGCTGATATGGCTTCATTAACGTAACAAAGAAGACCCTATTTCTAAATGGAATTATATCCACAGGTACAGCGGTCAGAATTCCAACACATACTTTTGGGGGACACAATTCAATCCATAACACCATCCTTCAAGCTTTTTGTTTTGTTTGTGTGTATGTGTGTTGAAATATAGAAAAGTGTGCAAAAAAAATAAGTATATGTTAATGTTTTATCACAGAGTAAACAACCAGAAACTATCATCCAGGTCAAGAAACGGAACATTGCCAGCACCCCAGAATCTCCCTCATGTCCCCTTTTAGGCCTTACCCCTTCCCTTACCTTAAAGGTAACCAACTACTATCCTGGCTTTTATAATAATATTCTGGCTTTTCTTAATAATTTTACTACCTAAGCATATATCCCTAAGCACTAGTTTTGCATATTTTATATACTAGTTTTGCTTTCATATACATGAAGTCATACAGTATATAGTACTTTGTGTCTGGCTTCTTTCATGCCATGTTTGTGAGATTCATCCGTATTGTTACTTGTAACTATAGTTAATTTGTTTTCATTGCTATATAGTATTCTATTGAATGATATACCACATTGATTTATGTCCCTATTATACTATTGATGCATATTGGGATTGTTTTCAGCTTTTGATTATTACAAATAATGCTACTATGAACGTTCTTGAATTGTGTCTTGCTGAATGCCTCCATTTCTGTTGGATGTATACTAAAGAGTGGAATTGCCAGATCAAAGGGAATACTTGTTTTAATCTTTAGTAAATAATGCTAAGCTATTTTCTAAAAAAGAGTGTATCAGTTTACATTCTCACCAGCGGTGTCTGACGGTTCCAGTTGCACTTCATTTTGCCATGCCTTAGAGGAAACTGGATTATACAAGAAGAAACTTCTAAGGAACTATCATTAATATTCTCCGAGTGGTAATATTCTCAGAGTGGTAAGATAATACATCTGTGAAACAAGAATGAGTGTGCCATTGAAGAAACATTAAGAAAACGAAAATGAAATTGAAACCAAATTTAAACAACAATGAGATACCATTTCTTACCTATCAGACTGGTAAAAACTAAAAAAACATGACAACACGTTTTTCTGGTGAAGCTATGTGGAAACAGGCACTGTCATACACTGTTGGTGGAAATGCAAATTGGCACAACTCTTCTGGAGGGAAATTTGTCAATATTCTCTCATAACAAATTGTATGTGCTTTTTTATCTTTTTTCCTAGCAATTTCATTTCTAGGAATCTACCCTAAAGATACACTTCCAGTAATATGATAATACATATGCACAGAGTTATTCATTACAGCATTGTTTGTAATTGCAAAATATTGGAATCAGTCTAAATGCCCACACATAGGAATGGTTGAATAAACTTTGATATATCCGCACAGTAGACTACTAACCAAACCAAAAATACCACACCCGTTGCCATTAAGTCAATTCCAGCTTATAGTGACCCTATAGGACAGAGTAGAACTGCCCCATGGGGTTTCTAAGGCTGTAATCTTTATGGAAGCAGACTGCCACATCTTTCTCCCATGGAGCAGCTGGTGAGTTTGAACTGCTGACCTTTCGGTTAGCAGCTGAATGCTTAACCACTATGCCCCCAGGGCTCCTTTAATGGACTACTAACCAACTGTAAAAAAAGAATGAGGAAGGTCTCAGTGAACTGATTTGGAAGGATTTCCAGGATATACTATTAAGTGAAAAAAGCAATGTGCAGAAGGATATAATATACTACTTTTCATGTATGAAGAAAGGAGTTATAAGAAAACACACATGTATTTATTTGTTTATGCCAGAGAAATACAGGAGGGATAAACCAGAAACTAAAGAGACTGGTTGTCTACAAAGAATGGGTGGAAAAAGAAGGCATAGAAGCAGAGAATAGGAACAGAGTAGTAACGATGAGGAATGAGCAATGCCTTTCTGAGTATACTTTTATATATAGCTTTGACTCTTAGAGCCATAGTAATGTTTCACATAACCTCAACGTCAATAAATCATTACACCCAACCATGATGCGAGGGTAACCCAAGATCGAATACACATAGTAACCAATGGACCTAATTGTATTACATATGAATAACATATCCATGCTGAAGGGGATGGAGAAGAAAAGAATTAACCTAAATATTTTGAAAAAACAGTAGTTAGACTGGATACTGTCAACATTTTGACTGTATACAAAAGGAACTGTACATAAATACTGTATGGTAGTTAGTAAATCTGTTTTTCACAAGAATATATGCCAGCAATTCTTTTTAACTACTTTACGTATATAGACAAATAAGTGAATGTACTGTAGATAATGAGAGCCAGTTTTCTCACTGAGGAAAAAGTTGCAAATAAGAAAATGGGGAAGGCTAGCGTTGGATTGGAGTTGGGGGTATCAGTATGAGCTCATTGTTATATATATGTGTGTGTGTGTGTGTGTGTGTGTGTGTGTGTGTGTGTGTGTGTGTATAAAGATCCCTGGTGGTACAATGATTAGGTGCTTGGCTGCTAACTAAAAGGTTGGCGATTTAAACCCACCCAGCGCTTGGTAGGAGAAAGACCTAGTGATCTGCTCCTGTAAAGATTACAGCCTAGAAAACCCTATGGGACAGTTCTATTCTGTCACATAGGGTCACTATGAGTTGAAATCGACTCAGTGACACCTAACAACAACATGTACATGTGTGTATATATATACACACAGGAGCCCTGGTGGCACAGTAGTTAAGAGCTTTACTGCTAACTAAAAGGGCAGCAGTTTGAATCCACCAGCCACTCCTTGGAAACCTTATGGGGCAGTTCTGCTCTGTCCTATAGGGTTGTTATGAGTTAGAATCAACTCAACGGCAGTGGGTTTGTTTTTTTTTTTATTTATATATACACATACACAGATAGGTAGCTATATAAATAAATGTTGATGTGTGTGTATGTGTGTGTTAGTATTCACGTATATGTTTCCTGTACACTGAGAGAGACTAGGAGCAGTAACGCTTTTGTAGCAGTGGGCATACCTAATCCCAACTCTTGGTTTCTAAATACTATTCTCCAATTAAGAGAGTCAGGGCTCATTGGAGGAGTGGTTGATTCCAGGGCTGGGACAGGGAAAATACACAATGAGCTTGGAATTTTCTTTTTTTTAAATTGTACTTTAGGTGAAGGTTTACAGAACAAATATTTTCTCATTAAACAGTCAGTACGCATATTGTTTTTGGTGAAAATATACATAGCCAAAGATACACCACTTCAAAAATTTCTACATGTACAGTTCAGTGACGTTGATTACATTTTTCCAGTTATGGTGCTATTCTAACTTTAGATGAAGGTTTACAGAACAAAATAGTTTCTCATTAAACAGTTAGTACACATGTTGCCCTGTGACAGTGGTTAAGAACCCCACTACATGTCAGCGCTGTCCTTACTCAAACTTGGGTTCCCTATCACCAGCTTTCCTGTCCCCTTCTGCCTTCTGGTCCTCGTCCCTGGACTGCTGTGCCTCATTAGTCCCATTTTGTTTTATGGGGCTGTCCAGTCCCTGGCTGAGCAGTGAACCTCGGGAGTGACTTCACCACTGAGCTAGAAGGGTGTCCGGCGGCCATACTCTCGGGGTTTCTCCAGTCTCTGTCAGGTCAGTAAATCTGGTCTTTTTGTGTGTGTTAGAATTTTGTTCTACAGAGCTTGGAATATTTTGTCATACAAACACATAAGGAACTACTCAAACAAGAGTGTGGGTGTGTCAAAAGGACACTGGGGCCAATCAGAAAGAATTCTTCGTGGCCAAAGCTGGAACAATTTGAGTAACAATGTAAGTAATTATAGTATCGGATTAAAATAAATATCCATGAGTCTATACTGATATAACTTAACTAACTAACTAACTAAATTTGGGAGAAGAGACAGTTCTTCCTTACAGAAGAATTCCAATTAATAGATGCGGGGAGAATGAGGGAAATAACAAAATCACCATTAGGCAAACACCACAGTAATAGTTAGAACAGGTGAAATCTACTGATAGGTACTAAAATCAGTGGGAAAAAGTTTGAGGAAAAACTGGATATTTTCATTGCCTCAAAGTGTCTGTCCAAAGATTTATTTTGAATTACAAAGGGAAAAATAATACCTTTACAGTGGAGAAACATGGCAGACACCATCTTAATCAAGTGATCAGCGTTAACACCACCAATAACACAATATCAACACTGCTGATACAATGCACTGAGAAGGACACAACATCACTTCTGTGACATTTTTGTCACAAATAAATACCTCATTCTAATCATGAGCAAACATCAGACAAATTCAAATTACAAGGCAGTCTACAAAATAATTAACTGGTATTCATTTCAAATGTGAAGGACACATAAAGAATGAGAAGACTGAAGACCTGTCACAGATTGGAGGAGATTAAGGAGACCTAACAACTAAATGCAATGTGAGATCCTGGTTTGGATCTTGGAACAGAAAATGGCCCTTAGAGTAAAAACTGGTGAGATCTGAATCAGGTCTGTGGTTTGTTTAATTGTATTGTACCCATGTTAATTTCCTGGTTTTGATAATATGGTTGTACTATGGTGATGTAGGGTGTTAGCATTAGGGAAAGCTGGGAGAGGGTATACAAAGATGTTCATGGGCTCAAATAGAAACTGCACCTAGACCACATTGCTTGAAATCTGTGTGTTTAACATGATCTTTCACTCTCTTGCACCCCCATTTTTTCAGGCTAGGTGGGATTCAAGTTTTATTGATTTTTAGGTTAGATTTAATTTTAACAATTAGATTCTGTTTGAAAATATGGTCATTGTGAGTAAAAATATTGTCTCTAAGACTGCCCAGAGAATTAATTAAAAACAATCTCAGATAGACTTAAGTAGGGCTACCTGTCTATCTGTTAAAGAGTCAACTTGTAATGGTAAACCGTTGTATTGAGGTAAATGTGATTTTAATGTGGAATTTGCTCTAATAGCTTGATTGGATTAACTTAGTCACTGTGTTGATAAAAATTTTTGTTTCAAGTATGTGTTGTTTTAAATTTCTGTGTTTATCTTTTTTCTGTGACAAAATTTTCTGTCTTGGTGTTCTCTATTCTATGTTGGTGAATAAAAATATCACCTATCTTTGGTTGTTGATATTTTCAAAGTGTTAAAATAGAAGTCAGTTAACACCCACAATTGCACCAGTTTAACTGACAAATACAAAATAAACATGATGTGAGATGACAGACAATAAGTCTTTTTTACTAGTTAGAAGAAAGTTATTTGGAGATTTAATTGGAGAAAATGAAGTTCTTTTCCATCAGACATTTTTAGAGATCAGAGAATGGTTTCATTGGAGGCCATGGAAATGTATTTCTCCAAATTGTTCAATTTTTCAAATCATCTTTTTTTTCCCCCCCTGGCTAAATTCTTTTCACCACCACCGCCTCCCCCCCACCAGGCTAAATTCTTTTTTTTTCAGATTTTTTTTATTGTACTTTAGATGACGGTTTACAGAATAATAGTTTCTCATTGAAAGTTAGTACACATATTGTTTTACGATAATGGTTAACAACCCCACGACATGTCAGCACTGTCCCTTCTCAACCTTAGGTTCCCTATTACCAGCTTTCCTGTCCGCTTCTGCCTTCTAGTCCTTGTCCCTGGACTGTTGTGCCCCAGTAGTCTTGTTTTGTTTTATGGGACTGTCTAATCTTTGGCTGAATGGTGAACCTCAGGAGTGACTTCATTACTGAGCTAAAAGGGTGTGCGGAGGCCATATTCTTGGGGTTTCTCCAGTCTCTGTCAGGCCAGTAAATCTGTTTTTTTTTTGTTTTATGAGTTAGAATTTTGTTCTACAGTTTTCTCCAGCTCTGTCCGGGACCCTCTGTTGTAATCCCTGTCAGAGCAGTCAGTGGTAGTAGCCAGGCACCATCTAGTTGTACTGGACCCAGTCTGGTGGAGGACTTGGTAGTTGTGGTCCATTAGTCTTTTGGATCAAATCATCTTTTGAATACATTTTTAGAGGGGAAACAAAGGAGCTATGACAATTGAGCAAAATGTGCTAGTTTTTATTACCTGTGACACTATGAGAGTCACGTGAGCCCCCTCTGCCTCATGCCTGTTCCCTCCCAGGGCTCTGATAGCACCCTAGCATGGCACTTATGTCACAGCATTGTGTAAGCCTGTTTACATCTTTGCTCTCCCGCCAGACTGTAAGTTTATTAGAGTTAATGATTGGGTTTGTGGTATCCTCAGTGACTAGCACTATGCCTGGGGATGAAATGAAATGAATACATGATCAAACTTTTTACAAAGAGGATTCCTTTACATGGACTGACGACTGGAGGTATTTCCCATACTGGAGATCTCCAAAGCCTTTCTCATATAAATAAAAGCATTTGAGGCCCTCCAAAAGAAATTTCAGAAGAGACACTCATCTTTTAAAAAAAATTTACTTCCCATGGAGTATATATATATATATATTCCAAACCGAAAACCAATACTACACTCAGTAAATCTATATCTATGTTACTGAGTGTAAATATATATATATGTATATATATGTTTACTGAGGGTAGGGTCGGTTTGGAATATGTTCAGTAACCAAAAACTTGTTGTTGTTAGTTGCCATTGAGTCAATTCCAACTCATGGCGACCCCATGTGTGCAGAGTAGAGCTGCTCCATAGGGTTTTAAAGAATGTGACCTTCTGAGGCACCTCTGGGCGGGTTCAAACCGCCAACCTTCGGGCTAGTAGCTGTGCACTTAACTGTTTGGTCCACCTAGGGACTGTTTAACTAAAAACCTGACCGTGACTTAAACAAGTAAGGAATTTATTTGTGTCATATAATAAGATGTCTGGATAGGTAGCCCATGGCTGATCTAATGGCTCAATGATGCCACCATGGACTTAGGCTATTTCTCTTCTTCCCTTCATCCTTGTGGGCCTTGTTCTCATGCTTGTCAGTAGGTACTCATTGCCCTCCGCAACATCCTATTGCATCCACATTTCAGGGAAGTAGAAGGGGAAGAAAGGTAAAGGGCTGACAAAGCAAGCCAGCCAAATCTGGCCCGTTTAACAAACTCCCCTTGAAGACCCACCCAATGACTTCTGCTTACATCTCATTGGCCAGAAATGGGTCATGGCCATGTTTAGCTGCAAGGGAGTCTGGGAAAGTATTTGGATTTTCAGCATCTATAGGAAGGCGAGGGATAAGTAGACTATGAATGACTTGGGTAGTCAAACTATGAAATAAATTTCAGAATATACATCTTCCCTTTATTATTTTTCTTCTTAAATAAAGAACTCTTCTGGAGCATTATATTTCACACTGTAGGGTGAAACTCATTAGAGATCCATAAAATCAATCTAGTTATTAAAAAATGAAATAGAGCAAAATAGAAAAGAATAGAAAATATCAGAGTGTATCTCACTTGGTTAGGAAAAGTATTTTGTGAAACACTTGTTTTACTTGTATATTTACACATTTGTATACATATATGTGTAGCGTGAGTGTGTTTGTATGTGTATATATAGTATGTGCATACTGGCTCACAATGTAAAGTATTTCTTACCTGTGCCTTGCAGTCAAAAAAGTTTGAAAGCCAATTTTCTAGAGAATCTTTGATTTTACAGATATTTGTTTATTATTGCAAGCAGTTTGGGGGATATATGGAGAGAAATTATAATAGAAGGAAATAAAAAATATGTATAAATATTTATATTACAGGGAAGAAAGCTGTATGTGCTAGAAAAGATATCAACAATGGAGTTCGATATATGGTAATTCTGACGGAGACAGGGAATGGGGAAAGGTCTTTGAAGGGTGTGGCGTTTGAGCTGAGACTGGAAGGATCAGAAAAGTCTGCCTTTTTTGTCTACCCCTATAATGCACTGATGGAGTCCCTAGGTGGCACAAACAGTTAAGTGCTTGCTACTAACCAAAAGGTTGGTGGTTCAAACCCACCCAGAGGCACCTTGGAAGAAAGGCCTAGCTCTCCGCTTCCTAAAGTTCCCAGCCTTGAAAGTCCTGTGGAGCGCCGTTCTACTCTGAATCATGGGGTTGCAATGAGTTGGAATCTACTTGACGGCAACTGTTTGTTTGTTTTTCGTAATGAGCTGGGCATTGTTCACGCCTGTGTTAGAGCTGATTGAGCCCAGATCATAACCCTAAGTTACCTCACAGCCAAATTGTTTTAAAATTAAAATGTTAAGAATACCTTTATTTCTCTCTGGACCTAATCATTTTCCGTTTTTTAAATAACTGCATTTTCTAAATCCTAGAATATCAAGGTGACCTCAGACAAATCATCTTTACCTCCAGGTTTCAGTTTCTTCCTTTGTAAAATGGAGGTAATAATTGCTGTCCTTATCTTACTGGTGGCCCTGGTGGCACAGTGGTTAAGAGTTCAGCTGCTCACCAAAAGGTCGGCAGTTCGAATCTACCAGCTGCTCCTGGTGGAAACCCTATGAGGCAGTTCTACTTTGTTCTATGGGGTTGCTGTGAGTCAGAATTGACTCGACGGCAATGGATTTGTTTTTTTGTTTTTTTTTCGATCTTACTAGAAACAGAATTATTTCATACCTTTCATATTATTTTATATTAATATAGTTAGGACTAGCAAAGTCATTTATTTTTATCACCACTGCTGTGTGTCTTTGGTCGGTGTTCTGTTTTACAGACTGGGTTTTACAGTCATTAGAATTCGAGGTTGCCGCTGAGGATACAGTGACCCATTTTCAGAATCAAAAAGATCAGCTAATCTGTCTCCTTGCCAGTCAGTGTTAGGTGTTTGCGCTCCTTGTTTTCCTTCGCCAACACTCTTAAATAATTGCTTTAATTAACAAGCTTAGTCATCTTCTCTGTGTAGTGCAGAAGGTGATAATAAGCTGTACCAGTCCTATGTGGTAAGAGATTTTAAGAAGTATTCTTTCTCGTGTGTATGTAGATTTTATCAAATTTAGTAAGCGACACAACTCTTGCTGTTTGACTCAGCAAGGGTATCACTGATATTTTAATTTCATAATAGTGTAGGGCAAAAGGAACTTTTTTAAGAAAAAAAAATGGAACAAATTTTATCTGTAACAGGATAGACCCTTTACACAGTCAATGTAGGCATTATTGTTTTCATTTCTATACCAAAAAAAAAAAAAAACCTGTTGCCGTTGAATCAATTCTGACTCATAGTGACCCTATAGGACAGAGTAGAACTGCTCCCATATGATTTCCAAGGAGTGCTTGGTGGATTTGAACTGCTGCCCTTTTGGTTAGCAGCTGTAGCTCTTAACCACTATGCTATTTTCATTTCTATGGAGTGGGCATTATTGTCTTTATTTTATAAGGTCAAAGTAAGTAATGGAACTGTAATTCAATACCAGGTCCTTCTGATGTCATTTGATACTACACTGTGGTGATCATTTAAGAAATTATAATGATCTGTTACCTGTATATTTATACAATATAAAAAAAATAATAATGTGATCACTGTCACCAGAAAAAAGAAAAGTTATGATGGGATCTTTTCTTAACAGTGGATTTCTTTAAAGGACTGATATTCACAGACTTTGATGCAGCAATTTCAGTTCTTATCAACAAGTTTGTCAAATACTCAGGAGCCCTGGTGGCGCAGTGGTTAAGTGCTTGGCTGCTAACTGAAAGGTCCGCCGTTTGAACCCACCAGCTGCTCCAGGGGAGAAAGATGTGGCAGTCTCCTCCTGTAAAGATTTACAGCTCTGGAAACCCTATGGGGCAGTTCTGCTCTTTCCTATAGGGTCGCTATGAGTTGGAATTGACTTGACTTGCTATGAGTCGCAATTGTCTTGATAGCAACTAACAACGAAATCCTAAGTTAACTTATGCAATTAAAAAATATGTTCCATAATATATCTTCTTTTTTGTTTCTTTTAAGTGATGAAAATTTTTGAAGTTGCTGGTCCATAAAAGTAGCAATACTTCATGAATGTTGAACTCCTACTAAAACAAAAAGGAGCCCTGGTGGTGCAATGGTTAAGTGCTCAACTGCTACCAGAAAGGTTGATGATTCGAACCCACCCTACAGCTTCGAGGGTGAAAGACCTGGTTATATGCTCCCGTAAAGATTACAGCTTAGGAAACCCTAAGGGATAGTTCTGCTCGGTCACATCAGGTGGCTGTGAGTCAAAATAGTTGACGGGCACTTAACAACAACTAAAACAAAGCCAGTCCTCTATAAAACTTATTTCAATACAGTTGTCAGACTTTCATCATTAATGATGGTGGGCACGTATATAATGCCATTATGATAAGATACATCATCAACTGAACCAGAGGAGACCTCAGAGATCATCTGCCAACCCACCTTATTTTGCACAATCCAAATAATCCATTTTCCTATCCTGTATGTGTTTGAGTTCCTTTGTTTGTTCATTCATTCACTTACGAGCACCTGCCTACCACATGCTAAGTTCTGGCTTGGATTCTGTGGGTACAGTGATGAATATGACACTTTTTTTTTTATATCAAGGTGTTACAAATCTGTGGGAAGAAACAGAGTCACATACTGCCAACTAGAATACAGTTTAATGAGTAGGATAATGAAGGCATAAACTAGGAGAGCTTTGAAGGAACATGGGTTAATTCTACCTAAATATTTTCAACATCCTTTGTTGTCGTGGATGATTAGGAAACTTAGGATTTGGGGTTTTATTTTATTTTTGTTCATGGATACTTAGAATGTCTAATGTAGAAATGGATCAGAGGCAACAGTTGGTTACTTAATGTCAATGGATAAAAAATACAAGAGCTCAGTTTTCTTTCAGTGCATTAATTTCCCAATCAAGTTCTTTTAGATAGTGGAAATTATATGTACGCCATCTGAGAAGCCCTCAGTCTATTTTATTATAGCAAACTATATTTTACTCATTTCAACAAAGTACTCTTTATATGGGCCATCTATTCAGAGATGAAAATAGATTTTAAAAAACATATAGAACAACACAGCCAATATTTATTAAATTCCTGTCACACGGCCAGCATTGTAAATTCTGTGAGGTATTCATCATTGCCATCATCATAGTAGCTAACATTTGTTGGGTGCTTCCGCTGTGCCAGATGCTGTACTGAGCACTTTACATGCATTATCTCATCTAATCCTCACAAAAACCATCCACGGTGGTTACTATGATATCCCCATTGTACAGATAAGGAAACTGAGGCCCAAAGAGATTACATAACTTGCTCATGGTTACCCAGCTCCTGAGTGGCAGAGTTAGGACTGTCTGTCTCCAAAGCTCATGCTCTGTTCTGTATTGCACTGGATAAAAGCAGTAAAAGACAAGGACTTTTAATTTAGGAAAGTTTATACTCTTTTATGACAAGGTAAATATTTAAGGAATAATGCAAAACCGTATACAGTCGAGTCCCATTCTCGGTCTTTCCCACTTAAACATACTCTCCCTAGCCAATATCATCCAGTTCTATGTTTTCAATCCCATCTCTCAACAGAGGACCTGTAAAACTATGTCAGTAAGCCTCACCCCTCTTATAATTCCAAATCTGCTTTTCCATCTTCTACCGGACATCTGCATATAGTTGTCCCTAGGCATCTCATAAAAAAAGTGTGTACAAAGATAAACTTAAGGGCTTTTCATTCTTACCTGCTCATCCTCCCCTTTCCATAATTGGTTAATGACACCACTATCTATTCTCTTCTCCACAGGAAATTTATTTGTTCCCTTTCCTTTCTTCTACCATCCCACAATCAAGCCCTGTCAACTCTGTCCCAAAAATCTCTCTTGAATTTCTCCTCTTTTCCACCCTCACTGTCACTGCACAAGT
Organism: Trichechus manatus latirostris; assembly: GCF_000243295.1. Lineage (NCBI taxonomy): Eukaryota > Metazoa > Chordata > Mammalia > Sirenia > Trichechidae > Trichechus > Trichechus manatus. The sequence goes on along the minus strand of NW_004444037.1, from coordinate 3,901,055 downwards.
TCACGTCCTCATCATCTCTCAGTGTTCAGTATTACAGTAGCCTCCTAATTGATCTCCTTGTCTCTAGGCTGACTCTACTCTAATCTACTATTTTCAGTGCCACTCGTAATTTATTTATAACATTCTGATTTTTATGATTTTGAGATGAAATTAATTAAATAGGCCTCATGAAGATGAAACTAGTGAAAATGTTCAGACTTCCTGGATATGAAGAAAAGGTCGGTGCTTCATCAGCTTTCACTGGTTTTATTTAATTCTGACATGCATGACAGAATGCTTTTCCTGGTTTCCAAGTAGTTGAGGTTTGGAGCTTACTTTGAGTTGCTTCTTTTTGCTCCTGTAACACTTTGCACATGTCTGTATTGTCTCACTGTTCACATTTTTATAATTATGTGTTTATATTTATAATTCCCTTGAATAGCAGAGACCCTGATCCTATAGATCTTTGAACCTCCAGCAACAACAAGCACAATGCCAAGCACAGAGCAAACATTTACTTGCATTTGTTAATTAAATGAATGATTCACATAATTTTAAAATCTAAAATTAACCACAGAAGTGCTGGAAAAGCATAATTTAATTTTCTAAGAAGTTACCAAATATCTTCTATTAGTTAAGCAGCTGATCGAATAATTTTAGAAGGTCTTACCCTTCCTCACATCAGTTCGCACAATCAACTGCCCGCTGCGATCAAGTCGATTCCGACTCATAGCGAAACTGCCCCATTTCCAAGGCTGTAAATGTTTACGGAAGCAGACTGCCACATCTTTCTCCCGCGGAGCGACTGGTAAGTTCAAACTGCCGACCTTTTGGTTAGCAGCCGAGCTCTTTGACCACTGTTGTGTGCCACTGAGTCGATTCTGACTCATAGCGGCCTTCTAGGACAGAGTAGGACTGCCCCATACGGATTCCAAGGAGCAGCTGGTGGATTCAAACTCCTGACCTTTTGATTTGCAGCCATAGCTGTGTCAGTGCTTCTCGTTGATGGTCTTCCTCTTTTTTGCTGACCCTCTACCTTACCAAGCATGATATCCTTCTTCAGGGACTGGTCCCTTCTAATAACATGTCCAAAGTATGTGAGACAAAGTCTTGCCATCCTTGCTTCTAAGGAGCATTCTGACTGTACTTCTTCCAAGACAGATTTGTTCATTTTTTTGGCAGTCCATGGTATATTCAGTATTCTTTGCCGACACCATAATTCAAAGGCATCAATTCTTCTTCAGTCTTCCTTATTTATTGTTTAGCTTTCATATGCATATGAGTGATTGAAAACATCATGGCTTGGGTCAGGTGCACTTTAGTCCTTAAAGTGACATCTTTGCTTTTTAATGCTTTAAAGAGATCTCTTGCAACAGATTTGCCCAATGCAATGCATCTTTTGATTTCTTTTTTTTATTTTGTTATTTTTCTTTATTATTATTTTTTTAATTGCACTTTAGATGAAGGTTTACAGAACAAACTAGCTTCTGATTAAACAGTGCACATATTGTTTTGTGATATTGATTGCCAACCCCATGACTTGTGAACACTCTCCTCTTCTTGACCTTGGGTTCCCTGTTAACCAGCTTTCCTGTCCCCTCTTGCCTTTTAGTCCTTGCCCCTGAGCTGGTGTGCCCAGTTAGTCTCGTTTTATTTTATGGGCCTGCCTAATCTTTGGCTGAAGGGTGAAGCTCAGGAGTGACTTCATTACTGAGCTAAAAGGGTGTCCAGGGGCCATACTCTTGGGGTTTCTCCAGTCTCTGTCAGGCCAGTAAGACTAATTTTTTTTTGTGAGTTAGAAGTTTGTTCTACATTTTTCTCCAGCTCTGTCTGGGACCCTCTGTGTGATCCCTGTCAGAGCAGTCAGTGGTGGTAGCCGGGCACCATCTAGTTGTACTGGACTCCGTCTGGTGGAATCTGTGGTAGTTGTGGTCCATTAGTCCTTTGGACTAATCTTTCCCTTGTGTCTTTAGTTTTCTTCATTCTTCCTTGCTCCCAACGAGGTAAGACCAGCAGAGTATCTTAGATGGCCACTCACAAGCTTTTAAGACCCTAGACGCTACCTACCAAAGTAGAATGTAGAACATTTTCTTTATAAACTATGTTATGCCAGTTGAGCTGGGTGTTTCCTGAGACCATGGTCCCCACAGCCCCCAGCCCAGTAATTCAGTCCTTCAGGGAGTTTGTATGTGTCTGTGGAGCTTCCATGACCTTGCCTTCTACAAGTTGTGCAGGCTTCCCGAGTATTGTATACTGTCCTACCCTTCACCAGAGTTACCACTTGTCTATTTAGTGTTTCCCTCCCTTCTCCACTCCCTTGCAACCATCAGAGATTGTTTCTTTTTGTGTGTAAACCTTTTCATGAGTTTTTATAGTAGTGGTCTCATACAATATTTGTCCTTTTGTGATTGACTTATTTCACTCAGCATAATGCCCTCCAGATTCATCCATGTTATGAGATGCTTTGCAGATTCATCATTGTTCTTTATTATTGCATAATACTCCATTTGTGTGTATGTACCATACTTTGTTTATCCATTCATCTGTTGATGGGCATCTAGGATGTTTCCATCTTTTTGCTATTGTGAACAGTGCTGCAGTGAACAAGGGTGTGCATATGTCTATTCGTGTGATGGCTCTTATTTCTGTAGGATATATTCCTAGGAGTGGGATTGCTGGATTGTATGGTATTTCTATTTCTAGCTTTCTAAGTGCCGTATCATAATCTAAAATAGCTGTACCATTTTGCATTTCCACCAGCAGTGCATAAGAGTTCCAGTCTCCCAGCAGCTTCTCCAACATTTGTTATTTTTTGTTTTTTTGATTTGTGCCCGTAATGTTGAGGTAAGATGGTATCTCATTTGGTTTTGATTTACATTTCTCTAATGGCTAGTGGTTGCGAGCGTTTCCTCATATGTCTGTTAGCCGCTTGAATGTCTTCTTTGGTGAAGTGTCTGTTCATTTCCTTTGCCCATTTTTTAATTGGATTATTTGTCTTTTTGTTGTAGAGGTGTTGGATT
>NW_004444037.1:3881245-3897276 GCF_000243295.1 Trichechus manatus latirostris | reverse complement strand
ATGAGCATGGTATGTTTTTCCATTTATGTAGATCTCTTTTGGTTTCTTGCAGTAGTGTTTTGTAGTTTTCTTTGTATAGGTCTTTTATATCCCTGGTTAGATTTATTCCTAAGTATTTTATTTTTTTAGGGGCTATTATAAATGGTATTGTTTTCCTGATTTCCTTTTTGTCATTCTCTTTGTTGGTGTGTAGGAATCCAACTGATTTTTGTATGCTTATCTTGTATCCTGCTACTCTGCTGAATCTCTCAGTTCCAGTAGTTTTCTCATGACATCATTTGATTTCTTGACTGCTGCTTCCATGGGTGTTGATTTTGGACTGAAGTAAAATGAAGTCCTTTACAACTTGAATATTTTCTCTGTTAATCATGATATTGTCTATTGGTCCAGTTGTAATAATTTTTGTTTTCTCTATGTTAAGGTGTAATCCATTCTGAAGGCTGTAATGTTTGATCTTCATCAGTAAGTGCTTGAAGTCCTCTTCACTTTCAGCAAGCAAGGTTGTGTCATCGGCATATGGAAAGTTGTTAATGAGCCCTCCTCCATTCCTGTTGCCACATTCTTCTTCATATGGTCCAGCTTCTCTAATTATTTGCTCAGCATACAGATTGAATAAGTACAGTGAAAGGATAGAATCCTGACGCACACCTTTCCTGATTTTAAACCACACAGTATCCCCTTGTTCTTTTCGAATGACTGCCTCTTGGTCTATGTACTGGTTCCTCATGAGCACGGTTAAGTGTTCTGGTATTCCCATTCTTCACAATGTTATACTAATTTGTTATGATCCACACAGTCAAATGCCTTTGTGTAGCCAATAAAACAGAGGTAAACGTCTTTCTGGTAGTCTCTGCTTTCAGCCAAGATCCATCAGACATCAGCAATGATATCACTAGTTCTGCGTCCGTCTTCTGAATCTGGCTTGAATTTTTGGCAGTTCCCTGTTGATGTAATGTTGATGTACTTCCTTCAAAACTGCTTTTGAGTTATCCTCAGCAAAATTTTACTTGCATGTGATATTAGTGATATTGTTCAATGATTTCTGCATTCTGTTGGATCACCTTTCTTTGGAATGAGCACAAATATGGAGCTCTTTCAGTTGGTTGACCAGGTGGCTGTCTTTCCAGATTTCTAGGCATAGACAAGTGAGCACCTCCAGCGCTGCATCCGTTTGTTGAAACATCTCAGTTGGTATTCCATCAATTCCTGGAGCCTTCTTTTTCGCCAGTGTCTTCAGTGCAGCTTGAACTTCTTCTTTCAGTACCGTAGCTTCTTCATCATATGCTACTTCCTGAAATGGTGGAACATCGACCAGTTCTTTTTGGTATAGTGACTGTGTATTTTGATGCTTCCTAGGTCATTTAATATTTTCCCTGTAGAATTCTTCAGTATTGCAACCAGAGGCTTGAATTTTTTTCTATAGTTCTTTCAATTTGAGGCATTCCTAGAGTGTTCTTCCCTTTTGGTTGTCTATGTCTTTGCACATTTCATTATAATACTTTGTCTTCTCAAGCTGCCCTTTGAAATCTCCAGTTCAGCTCTTTTAGTTCATAATTTCTTCCTTTCACTTTAGCTACCTGACATTCAGGAGCAAGTTTCAGAGTCTCTTCTGACATCTATTTTGGGCTTTTCTTTCTTTCCTGCCTTTTAACGACCTTTTGCTTTCTTCATGTATGATGTCCTTGATGTCATTCCACAACTCATATGGTCTTTGGTCATTAGTGTTCAGTGTGTCAAATCTGTTCCTGAGATGGTCTCTAAATTCAGGTGGCGTATACTCAAGGCCATACTTTGACTCTCATGGACTTGTTCTAATTTTCTTCAGCTTTAACTTGAACTTGCAAATGAGCGGTTGATGGTCTGTTCCACAGTCGGCCCCAGGCCTTGTTCTGACTGATGATATTGAGCTTTTCCTTTGTCTGTTTCCACAGATGTAGTTGATTTGATTCCTGTGTATTCCATCTGGCTAGGTCCATGTGTATAGTTACCATTTATGCTGTTGAAAAAAGGTATTTGCAATGAAGAAATTGTTGGTCTTGCAAAATTCTATCATGAGATCTCCAGCATCATTTCTATCACTAAGGCTATATTTTCCAACTACTTTTCCTTCTTCTATGTTTCCAACTTTCTCATTCCAATCAACAGTGATTATTACTGCATCTGGATTGCATGTTTGATCAACTTCAGTTTCTTCACCTTTGGCCTTAGTTGTTGGTGCATCAATTTGAATAATAGTTGTATTAACTTGTCTTCCTTGGAGGTATATGAATATTATCCTATTACTGACAGCACTGTACTTCAGGATAGATCTTGAAATGTATGAATATTCATGTATAAACCATGATTCAGTAGCACTAATGCCAGCAATTTAAAAAGTAGGTCTCATTTTATATTTCTTTTGTGAAAAGTTCGTTTGTATTTTATTTGAGATTCCCTGCCCTTTAAAACATGTTTGATTTAAATACGTGATATCACAAAATAACATAGAGATTTATCAGTTCGTACATTTCACAGCCAGAACATAGCACCAGTCAGCACTACTAGTTCTGGCACTTATTGTCAATGTTTGGGTTTTTTTAAAAAATACTAACAAGTGATTAATCTCAGAACAGAAAGGTGTCAAAGACAAGTGTGTTTATCCTGGGGCAGATCCTTTTTTAACATTCCCTTCCTATATAGCAAAACTATTTTTTGGTGATAATCATTTAAGATCAGTAATAATCACAAGTCTTAGGTTTCTTTCTGTAGTTTTAAAACAATCATAAATTTCAATTTCAAGATATTATTCAAATTCAGTAAAGTATTTCCTTTATGAAATAAAATTTGCATCTCCCAAACAAAAATATTGCAGTTTGCACTGTTTCACTGTTTACATTTTAATTACAAATAAAAAATTTCAAATGATCACATAGAATGACAGAATTGAAGTAACTAAAATTCTTTCTCTTCATATTTCCAATCACTAGGCTATCCTTGTTTATTTGAATCTGCTGTTTAAATGCAGGACTCTGTAGCATCACAGCAGTTACACGGACTTCGTGTGTGAAGCCAGATTGAACGATTCTGAACCATTGCTAACTCTCTGAAAATGAATCCATGTAGCTGTATCTGCTTTTCATAAATGTATAACAGGGCATTCTCCAAATTAGCTTCCCAGTAGAATAAATGTTTATTGGAGATTTAAAATTTTAAAATGTGCTAATTTGAAGCTGACATATATATTATTAACACTCAACAATGACTGCAGTAATTGTTTAGTACTTACGCCAACAAAATATTTTTTTTTTGGAGGAATATTTTATCATGGACATTGTTTAAAATTGCCAGTGCATGGTGATAATAAAAAGCAGACTGACTTTTAGTCAGTTTTATAATATTTTTAAGTTCTCTACAGACAATACATCCCCTTACTGCCTGTTGCTTGGTACCCCACTGATCAAAGTGATTTAAGTTATTCATTTTTTAAATTTCTCTTTCATATTTCCATGCTTTGTAACCTATACTGCTATACATTTATGCATTATGCATTCTCCTTAGGTAGATCCTGACCTCTTTCCTGGATTCACTTATCTCCCACTGTCTATGATAGAAACATAACCTTCTCTTTCCCTTCTTTCTGACCTTCATTCTGTATCCTCAATAGCATCAGCAATCTCAGCAAACCCTCGCTTTCAGAGAACAGGCAGGAGGTTCTCCTTCTTTATTGTACTTTAGCTTTCATTCTATTTTAGAATTTCAGTAGAAGAAATAGTTATTGGCATATTAGCCTGATTTGCATTTTCCAGTTCTGCTTACAGTGGTGTGACCTTATCTCCACAGATGAATATCAGTGATGTATTTGCCTGAGGACAAAATGCATTTCCAGATAAACTGGTTCACTAAAGAGCAACTGGGGTAATGTCTTAATAATCTGCATCTTGTATCTTTTTTGTCAATTAATATAAAGGATCATAATGTTTCCTCAAACTGTTAAAAGCATAGATATGTCATAGCCAAATGCCACATCTATAAAATTTTAGGAAATACGGAATTCCATTTCCATTTTAACTGTTAGATGTTTAAGAGTTATCAAAGACAGTGTTTTATGTGAGACTTTCAATGGCAGTAGAGTATAAACCATGGATTTCCTTTTAATATGACCAGTGATGAATGTTAATAATAATAGGTAACATTTGTTGAGTGCTTACTATGTATGAGACACTCTTCTAAGTACTTCACATTGATCCTCGGAGGCAGATACTCTTATTATTCTCATCTTATAGATAAGGTGGACACTGAGGCATAGAGAGGGCAAGCAATTTGCTCCAAATCACACAGCTAATAGGTGATTCTATTTCAGGCAATCTGGCCCAGAGACCACACTCTTAACCACTACACTCTCAATGGTACCTGAAAGGACCCGTGGGAATCACCAAGTTCTAGAGGCGTGTGAGCCTAGCAGACATTCAGTAAACAGTTACTGAAATAAAATCAATTCTACCTGGCACAGGACCAGGCAACAGTTTGTCCTGTTGTGCATGGAGTCGCTATGAGTTGGAGCCAACTCAACAGCACCTAACAACAACATACCTAAGTTCAGAACCTGAACAACCACAAATCCCAAATAACCAGCATTTGTCCATACCTATGACTAGATGGGACTCACCAACAACAGTGACTAGTAGGGCTTCCCTACTTAAAAACCATGTTTTTAATAATAGAAGATCCAAAGCATACACAAATGTAGAGGGGGCACTATATGAACCATTGTGAATCTAGCACCCAGATTCAACAGTTATCAGTGTATAACCAGTCTTGTTTCATCTATATTCTCTGAATAGCATCACTACTGGATGTTTTAAAGCAAATTCCAGACATCATATTAATTGGTCTGTAAATTCTTCAGTATGTATCTTATCAGATAAGGACTCTTTAAAAATGTAATTCCAACCACATTATCACACCCCCAAAATTAACAATTCATTAATATCATCTAATATCTAGTCAGTATCCAAATTTTTCTGATATTTTATAAGTGACTTTTTATAGTTGGTTAATTTTAATTAGGATCCAAGTAAGGTTCTTACACTGCACTTGGTTGATATGTTTCTTAGGTTTCTTTTAATCCATAAACGTCCCACCTCCCTTTTTTCTTTCTTTCCTTACCATTTATTGAAGAAGCATTCCTTTGTCCTCTAGAATATTCTTTCTCAGACCCTGTAGGGTTGTACAAGGTTGAATGAACAGTATTTCTAGTTTCTCCATTCTATAAGGATGAAAATTTGTAGGCTTTTTTTTTTTCTCTTTTAGTTGACTTAAAATTTTACCTCATGTGTGGTATCTAAGAAACAGAACTGTAGACTCTTTAGTTCACAACTTTTTACTTAAAAATTGTCTTAGCTAGTAGTTCTTTACCTTTTCTGAGTCTCAGCCCATTTTGTAAATATGATGAAAGTAGATTCTAGCCCTAGAAAAATGCCGATACTCAAAAAATGTTTACGTACCATTCTAAAGCTCAATGGTATCTATGAAACCCAGCTTATGCACCCCTGTTGTGTTCTAATCCTGGCATTTTATGAAGTATAAGGAAGGCTGGGATCATGAGAGTTAGGGTGATTTACTTCACATTACACAGTAGCAGAAGCAAGACTAAAGACTAAGGTTTTTTTTTTTTTTTTGATTCTTATAAAAAACGATTTATCCTCATTTATAGCTCACAGTAAGTTCTGGAATGTAGAGAGGAAAAGACCTTCAAATAAAAAGAATAACTTTGTGGGAGTGAAGAGAGAAGGAGTGGATTTTTATTTAAGAACAAGAGTCCATAGAAGCAGGGCACCTGATTTTCCAGCTTAAAAAGACTAAAATTCTTCGTTCTTGAAATTATTTTTCCCAGAATTCCTTTTGCTCTCTCTTCTTCCACCCTAATGTTTAACATTTAAAGTGGCTGATATTTTTTGGATGCAGAGGCCAAACAAGATGCTTTGGGAAGTGAATAGATTATAGAACTTTTCTGTCTATGAATGGAAGATTTCCCTATTTATAACACCTGTTTCCTTAGGGTCTCCTAGGATAGATAACTGCGTGTGCATGGCAGGCTTTATGAAATTCTGTCACAGGTCACCTGATGTCTTCTATTAGCATGCTTCAGTTGTCAATGAGCCATATGCAGTTCTTTAGGATTAATGCATGGTTCTCTGCAGAGACTGTTATTCAGCACACCATTGTGACCTTCCATCTGGAAAGCCTCATTAAATCTCGTCCTTGCTCCAGAGAGCCAAAGCCAGCTCCACGGCGGCACATATTGGAGCTGTCTGTAGGATTTGTTTGTTAAAGGGATACTTCTATTACATTGTCCTTGGTATCACAGTGGGTGGAGGAGGAAAATGATACTGTCTTTTCTCTAGTGTTTTCTTGTAGTGGAAGAGATTGATTGAAGTACAGGCAGGCACAAGAATTTGAGTGAAATTAGGTGGGAGTTGTCATTATGACTCATCAGTATTTCCTGGCATATGTATGTGGGTGTGATGGAGAGGCTGGAAGTTAAGAAATAATGCCAGAAAAATATAGGCTGATTAAAATGTAGGTGAACTAGGAAATGATTTTGATCCAAACTGTCTAGACTGAGAGTCTGTAAAATAATGGATGACTTTAATGTACTCCTTTTTAAAAAAAATTAGTAATATTTTATTGTATTTTAGGTGAAAGTTTACACAGAAAATTAGATTTCCTTTTAACAATTTTTGTACAAATTGTTCCATGCCACTGGTTACGATTTTTACAATGTGACAGCATTCTCATTATGTCCGTTCTGTTTTTTCTATTTCCGTCCATCTAACTTCTGTTTCCCTCCTTGCCTTCTCATCTTTGCTTTTGGGTGAATGTGGACCATTTGGTCTCTATAGTTAATTGTTTAAGGGAGCACATTACTCACGGGTGATATTGTTTATTTTATATTGGCTGAAAGATGACCTACAGAAATAGCTTCAATTCCAAATTCAAAGGGTATCTTAGGGCAATATTCTTGGGGGTTCCCCTAGTCTTTATCGGTCCATTAAGTCTGGCCTTTTTTAGAAATTTGAATTTTGTTCTACATTTTTCTCTCATTCTGTTCGGGACCTTCTATTGTGTCCCTTGTCAGAACAGTTAGTAGTGGTAGCCAGGCACCATCTAGCTCTTCTGGTATCAGGCTAGAAGAGGCCATGGTTCATGTGGGCTGTTAGTCCTGTGGACTAGTTTCTTCTCTGAGCCTTGGTTTCCTTCATTCTCTTTTGCTCCAGATGAGTAGAGACCAATAGTTGTATCTTAGATGGCTGCTTGCAAGCTTTTAAGACACCAGATGCTTCTCATCAAACTAGAATGCAGAACATTGTCTTTGTGAACTATGCCAATTGACTAAGTTGTCTCCTGAGACTCTGGTCCCAACCCTTTTAACCCAGTAAACCAATCCCACAAGTTGTTTGGATATGTCTAGGAGGCCTCCATAACTATGCCCCCTATGTGGTTTGTTATATATGTGGATATATATGCAGCACACACAGATGTGTCTATAGTTATGCCTACAGATACACCTGTACGTGCACGTGTTTACTCGCAGATGTCTTCCTATACACATATATGCATCCATATCTACCTACATAACCACACACGTATCTTTGGTTGTTTTTACTGTTGTTACAAAATTGTATATATTATAACATTTACCAAAATTGCCCCTTTTACTTGTGTACTTTGTGTCTTTATTTACCTTGGTCAAGTTATGCTGACTTCATCCATATTTGGAATTGCCTTCCCCATCGCCAAAAGTTACAAGTATCTACTATCTGGAAAGTGATTCCCCCTCCCACTCCTTCCCATCTCTGGTAACCATCAAAGAACTTTGCTTTCTGTGTGTATATCTATTCTTGACTTTTTATAATAGTGGGACCATACAATATTTGTCTTTTTGTGATTAACTTTTTTCACTCAGCATAATGTCCTCCAGATTCATCCATGTTATAAGATGTTGCCTGGACTCCTCATTATTCTTTATAGTTGCAGAGGTTTCTATTGTATGTATGTACCACGATTTGTTTATCCATTCATCCATTGATGAGCACTTAAGTTGTTTGTTTCTGTCTTTTTGCTATTGTGAATAATGCTACAATGACATTGGTGTGCATATGTCTATACGTGTCATTGCTCTTATATCTCTAGGATATATACTTAGGAGTGGGATTGCTGGATCATAAGGTATTTCTATTTCTGCCTTTTTGAGGAAGTGCCTTACTGTTTTCCATGGTGGTTGTACCATTTTAAAATCCCACCAGCAATATATGAGAGTTCCAATCCCCCCACAACCTAGGCAGCATCTGTTGTTTTCTGTTTTTTTTTTTTGATCATTGCCATTTTTGGAGGAGTGAGATGGCATCTCATTGTAGTTTTGATTTACATCTCTCTAATGGCTAATGATCGCGAGCGTCTTTTCATGTATTTGTTGGCTGCTTGAATGTCCTCTTTGGTGAACTGTTTGTTCATGTCCTTTACCCATTTTTTGACTGGATTGTTTGTCTTTTTGTTTTTGAGTTGTTGAAGTTTTCTATACATTTTAGAGGTTAGATTCTTATCAGATATGCCGTTGCCAAAGATTTTTTTCCCATTCTGTAGGTTCTTTTTTCAGTCTCTTGGTAATAGACTTTTGATGAGCATAAGTGTTTAACTTTTTGGAGGTCCCAGTTATCTAATTTATCTTCTGTTGTTCGTGCATTTTAAATTTTGTTTGATTGGCTGTTTATGCGGAAATTAGGTACCCTAGATACCTATGCTATCTTCCAGGAACTTTATAGTTCTAGCTTTAACATTTAGGTTTTTGATCCATATTGAGTTAGTTTTTGTGCATGATGTGACATATGGATCCTGATTTGTTTTTCTGCATATGGATATCCAGTTTTGCCAACAGCATTTGTTAGACTGTTTCTTCCCCCATTGAATGGACTTTGACCCTTTGCCAAAGTTCAGCTGCCTGTAGATGGATGAATTTACTTTTGGGTTTAATTTACTGCCCTTTTGTAGAGTATCAAGTAGTCTGCGAAGCATGACTTAGAGACCTCAGATCGCAGGGCTTTTACCAGGAGAACTAGAGTTCCTGTTTCTCTCTTTATGTGTAAAGCAATCCTTAGCTCTGCCGATCTAGGAATTCTTTAGCCTGATGCCTGGTCTTGTAATTAATTTGTTGGCCAAACAGATCCTTCATTCCATCACTGTAAATTCTTCTTGACAAGGATGATTGGATTATTTTCTGCTGTTTTGAGATGCAACCAAACTGGAAAGGCAATTAGGAAGGTGTTTCAATTTTGGTTTTTGTACAATGGATGGATAAATAATGGTTCAGATAAGTTATAAATAATAATATTTCTTAAGAAGTTTCTGAAACTCCCATATGAAATGGTCTCTTCTGTATTTTTTTAAAATTAAAGGCTATATTCTGTGATAACTGGAAAAGAGTTAAAAATACTTTCAAATAAATAATAAACTTGGGTATATTGGCTAATATTGTTTGGACCAACAAGAAAAAAATATTTCTGAGGTAAACTTTCTTGAAATAATATTTATTCTACAGTAGTCAAGAAGATATGTCAGTCATTTTTGTAATCTGTTAAAATATTTTTTGTCTAACAGAACTAATGAATTGTATCTATTTATAAAATTTTTTTTTGTAATTTTCATCACAGGTGATTAATTATCAGACCAATTTTGTGAAACAAAGACAAAGGCATTAAGGCTTTGTATGAACTGGTTTTTTGTTCTGTGTTGTTTTGTGCTGTCAAGTAGATTCCGATTCATAGCAACCCGATAGCACACAGTAGAACTGCTCCATAGGGTTTCCAGGGAGCGGCTGGTGGATTCAAACTACTGGTTAGCAGCCTGAGCTATTAACCACTTTGCCACCAGGGCTCCTTGTTGTATGGATTTAGATATTTAGTATATGCAGATTTGCTATTACTTGACAGATTCAGGCTTGTAAGACTAGCTCTCCATAAACTGTTCCATTCCTTCTTGATGGATTGCACTGTGCAGCTGCTGCCACCAGGTGGATGCTGGTGCCTAGGTAATAGCTACATGGTCCAAACTGGAAGACATCTCAGTGATCCAGCAGTTTAACAAGCACTTATGGAATTTACTGAGCATCAGGCATTGTGCTAGGCAGGCAATGAGGTAGACATTGAGGATCCAGAAATGAATAGGACAGAGTCTCTGCCCTGAAAGAGCTTACAGTAGAGTGTAGGAGGCAGACACAAAACCAGTAAAGGAACAGATTTGTGCATATAGTGCTATAGAAACATAAAGAAAAAGTTATGGCTAACCGACTCCACGACAGCTAGTAACAACAACCACCTAGATTTTATGGAAGGTCTCCTGGAGGGAACATCTATCTGAGCTGCACCTTGAAGCATGAGTTAGGTTACAGTGAGAATAGTCTTACAAATAACTGATTCCAGTAGAACATTACTTATTTGTGTAAGTTATGTAACTTGTATAAGTTATGTTTTTCTATAAAACTGTAACCGTCAGCTCAACAAATCTCCAAACCCTAAATCTCCAATTACTAACAATAATAATTCATATGATACATGCAGGAAAATTATTTAGAGCAGGATTTAAAAGAATATAAATGTCTTATAATAATTTTCTTTTAATTAATCCCCAATTATTATCAACCAATTCTTGTTGTAATCTTGGTTTAAAACCACCTTAAAATTATCCTAAACCTTTTCTTAAGATCAAAACTCAATGGATCCTCCCTTCTCTACCTCTTTATATCTTTCCATTTTATCCGTCTGTCTGTCTGTGTGTCTCTACCCCCTGGGTGACACAAACAGTTAAGCACTTGACTACTAGCTGAAAGGTTGGTGATTCGAACCCACCCAGAGGTGCCTTGGAAGACAGGCCTAGTGATCTGCTTCCAAAAGGCCACAGGCTTGAAAACCCTATGGAGCAGTTCTGCTCTGCACACATGGGGTCACCATGAGTCAGAATCTGTAAAAATAAAGGACTTCCAGGTAGCTTGACATTAAAAAAAGACTACATTCTAGTTTATCTACTTCATTTAATGTTTTCATTCACTGCTTTGTTAGCGCGTAGTGTTCAGTAACTGCACGATTCTTTTCTTTGCCTAAGACAAAATTGGCTTCTGCTTCACCCCAGGCAACTGCTCTTGTCATGTCACTAACTGCCTCCTTGTTACTAAATCCAAAGAACACTTCTCAGTGCATATCTTCCTTGAAAATATTGTGCCACCTCTCTGCTCAAAACCATTCAAAATCTCATTGCTTTTAGCATGAAGTTCAAACTCCTTAATATGGCCACATCTGACCCCACTCATGCCCCTAACCTCATAAGATCCAAACCCACTGACCTTTCTTCAGATTTTTGAAAGTATCATGCTCTCTCTCACCTCCAGGCCTTGCTGTCCTCTCTTCCTCTCTTTGCTGGCCAACTCCTACTCACCCTTTAGGCCTGAGCTCAGACTTGTGTTTTCCTTTTAAGGAAATTAAATCTCAATTATGTCCTGAAAAATCCACCCACTTCCTTCAATCCCAGTTCCAGCACCCCTAGTCTGAAAAACAAAACAAAACCCATCGCCATAGAGTCGATTCCAACTCATAGCGACCCTATAGTCCAAACAATCAATATTTCATGCCTGAACTATTCTGTTGTTGTTATGTACCGTTGAGTTGGTTCTGACTCATAGTGACTGTATAGGACAGAGTAGAACTGCCCCATAGGGTTTCCAAGGAGTGGCTGGTAGATTCGAACCAGTGCGCCACCAGGGCTCCTGGAACTATTGTAATAACCTCTGAACTTGTATCTCTGATTTCTTCTCTTGTCCTTCTGCATAATCCAGTCTCTACACATTAAACAGTAGTGATGTCTTAAATCAGATCATGTCTCTGTATTTAAGACCCACCAAGTGCTTAGCATATAACGTGAACTCTTCTTCTGGTTACAAGCCCATGGTATCGGGCACCAGAACCCCTCTAGGCTGCAGACTCTCCTCTCACTCTTGCCTGCCACACTCAGTTATAAGGTGGGCATTCACGTGATCCAGAATATGCTTAGATTGTTTGTTTTTTTTAGAATATCAATAGAATGAAATAAGAAAACTGAACCATTCTTATAGAAAATTTTCAGATTTTTGAAGCACCCTTCCTCTTAAAGAAACATGAGCTCAAGTCTTCCTCTGGAAAGCCTTTACTGGGATTTCCTCCACCTCATCCCCACCAGTCTGGGTGATGAGTCCCTTTTCTGTGCTTTTTTCCTCAGGATTCAGGGTATTGTCTGTAAGCTCCTTGGGCAATTCCTCTGTGTTCTTATTCTCCACAGTGCCCAGCTCACTAAATATTTCTTTAATTGGCCTGTTGAAATGATGACTACCCACCTTTTACAATGGATGGTCTTTCCAATCATAAGATTTTCCTCCTCCACTTGATTATATCTGCTCGGTCTACCTTGGAAGACTTAGCATATATAATAGAATTTGCATTATACTCTCATTATCACAGCTTTTATGTCATCTCATCATATATTATTTTGAGTAATTTTATCATAAAAGTAATACATGGTCATTCAGAAAATTTTAAAAGTTTAAAGCAAAAAATCAATCATAGTTGACTTTATATCTATACATATATATATGTATATAATTTGTCAATATACTCTCTCTGTCTCTCTCTCTCTATATATATATATGTGTGCCTGGCACATGTTATGTACTAGTACTAACGTTTGTGTAACAGAGTGAACTAAATTGATAACCATTTTTATAAATCTTTTATAAATCATATGATACATACTAGTACTAGAGTTTGTTGAACTGAGTAAACTAAACTGATAACCATTTTTATAAATTTAGTCTGTTCCCTTTTAATTTTTTTCTTTACTATTTATACTATTTGGAATTCTACTTTTTAAAAATATAATAAGTATTTTTCAGTGTTTCATAAATAAGCAGCTTTTAATGCCTGCTTGATGTTTTCTGTATGGACTAATTACTGCAATTATGCTTAATTAATTCAGAAAAATTTTAGTTGAGTGTCTGCTATGTGCCAGCACTGTATTAGGCACTGGGGATAAAATGGTAACTAAGACACAGTCCCTGACCAAAAGGGACTAGCATGCAAGGAGGAAAAAAGTAAAGAGACCATTTATATTCCTATACTTTGGACATTAGGTTATTTCCAAAATTTCAGTATAAAAGTCTTGACATATGTTGTCAAAATGCTTTCGAATGCAGTTGACCCTCCCACTAGTAGCTGCAATGAAAAAGGTCTAGAATTTTGGGGTATCAGGGTAGAGTTGGAACTCTTCCACTTTTTGCATTGTGACCTTAGGCAAATCACTGAACCTTTCTGAGGCTGTTGCTTTACTTCATTTGTGGGGATAAATACATGTGTGCAGAAGGACTCCTGTGAGGATAATGAGATCATGTAGCATTCCTGTCACATTTTAGACCATTGCCCAATATATTAGGAGCCCTGGTGGCACAGGGGTTAAGTGCTCATCTGCTAACTCAGAAGTCAGCAGTTTGAACCCACCAGCTGCTCTGTGGGAGAAAAGACCTGGCAATCTGCTCCTGTAAAGATTTACAGCCTAGGAAACCTGATGAGGCAGTTCTACTCTGTCCTATAGTGTTGCTGTGAGTCAGAATCGACTCTATGGCAATGGGTTTTTGGGCCCACTGTGTTAGCCACTAGTCACATGTGGCCATCAAGTGCATGAAATATGGCTAGTCTGAATTGTGCTGTAAGTATAAAATACATGCTGGATTTTAAAGCCTTAGTACAAAGAATGTAAAATATTCTCATTACTAATTTTTATATTCATTATATGTTAAATGAAAATATTTTGAATATACATATTTGAATATTGTATTATTAATTATATCTCTTATTTTAATGGGGCTACTTGATAATTTGAAATTACATGTGTGTCGCATGTTATGTTTCTGTTGCACAATGTGGATATGTTCACTCTTAGAAAGGTTTAGTTGAATCTCTTTTTCTCCTGTATGGTACCCTTGCTTCTCTTGGTCTCTCTCTTTCTTTCCTTTTCCTCTGCTTTCAAGAAAGGATCTGAGACCATTTGTCACTCTTGAGGCTTGGTTACCTTACATGTAAAATGGAGATAGCCATACTTGTCTGACTGCCCCACAGGCTTGTTGCGAGGAAAAAATAAAATAAAACAATGAATGAAGAATGCTTTGTGAATCATAAAGCAGCACATGGATGAAATGCATTATTATTGTACCCTTGTTTCTATATGTTAGTATAACTCTAAACCAATATACCATTATCATGGAGCCCTGGTGGCATAGTTGTTAAGAGCTATGGCTGCTAACCAAAAGGTCGGCAGTTCGAATCCACCAGCCGCTCCTTGGAAACACTATGGAGCAGTTTTGCTGTGTACTGTAGGGTCGCTATGAGTCAGAATCAGCTCAATGGCAATGGGTTTTTGGTTTTTGTATACCATTATTAGCTTTAAATTCTTAAATCTGGTAATGGAATAAAAGCTTTCATCTCCTAGTTACAGTGTAGTATAACCTGGTCTTTGGAGTCTAGTGGACTGGCCCAGGTTACTTCACCTTCCTGAGTCTCAGTTTCCTCATCTGAAAATGTTATTGTTGTTGTTGTTGGACTCTCAGGCAGACCAGTGGATTTTTATCTGCTCTGAGGGAGATCAGATTAAACATTGACATTTGAAAGTATTTTTCTTGCAAATAGATTGCAACTCTTGGAAACTTACGTCTTTCCTGAGCTTCCCTATTCATCTCTACCAATTCACATCTTATGTTTTTTTCTTCGAGGCTCAGCTCATCCATAAAACATTTCTCTTGTCCCTCTCTGTTCTGATTGGCTTTCCCACAGCTCTGCTTTGTATTGTTGTGTAATGGTTTCAATATAAGTCAACTATACTATACACTTCTAGAGGGCAAACACTTTTCTTCCCAACACACCCAGCCTAAGACTGGATATTCAGTAGTTATGTAGTAGATACATACTTTTTTTGTTTAAGTTATGAGGCACTTTTCTGGAATATCTTTTCTCCCTTCCCCTTGTAGTTAATCAGCTAATAAATCAGTAGTTAGTTACTAAATTCCAAATATGTGGAATACAGTGGACTTTGTCAAAATCAAAAATTTTTGCTCTTCAAAAAACACTATTGGGAAAATGAAAAGGCACGCCTTAGACTGGAAGAAAGTATGACTGATGTCCTTATAGAAGAGGAAAAGATGTACAGAGACAGAGCAACAACAGCCATATGAAGATGTATCTATAAACCGAAGAACACCAGGGATTGCCAGCAGTCAGCAGAAGCTAGGACAGAGGCATGGAACAGTTTCTCTCAGAGCCCTCAGAAGGAATTAAAATAGCCAATACCCTGATTTAGGCTTCTAGTCTCCAGAAATGTGAGACAGTAAATTTCTGTTCTTTAAAGCCATCAACTTTATGGTATTTTGTTATGTCATCTCTAGGCAACTGATATGCTCATATTTCCTCCCCTCAAGAGACATAAATAATGCTCAATAAATGTGGAATGAACAGATAATAGACACTTGGCAGACAAGACCAGAAAGCTGAGTGCAGGGCATACTTGAAAAGTAAGCATCATGCAGACTATGAGTGAGAAACCAGGTAAATAGAAGCAAACCAGGACTCAGGTACAAGGGCAGTCTAAAGTCCAGTCAGCCAATAAAGAATCAAGGGAAATGCAAGGCAAAGCAAGCAGTAGAATGGATGAAAGACTTTATCAACAGAGATTTTGATAATTAAGACTTAGGCTCAAGGATGTTTAGGTGAGAACCGGAATCACTGCAGTGAGTGTAAGATGCCTGGTAACACCAACCTGACGAGGAAGCTGGTAGACCTTGATGAGCAGAAGCTTGTAGCAGACATTTTGCTCAGTTTCTACTCTTTTCCTTATCATGGCGTGTCATGGTTTGAATTATGTCCCCCAAAAAATGTGTGTATCAATTTGGCTAGGCCATGATTCCTGGTACTGTGTGATTTTCCTGTATG
>NW_004444037.1:3854413-3881145 GCF_000243295.1 Trichechus manatus latirostris | reverse complement strand
GTCCTGAGGCAATCTCTTGAGATATAAAAGACAGAAGTGAGCAGTGAGACAGGGGGACCTCATACCATCAAGAAAGCAGTGCTGGGAGCAGAGCGCGTCCTTTGGACAGGGGTCCCTGTGCAGAGAAGCTCCTAGTCTGGGAGAATACTGAAGAGAAGAAGGCTGAGAGAGAGAAAGCCTTCCCCTGGAGCTGACACCCTGAATTTGGACTTTTAGCGTACTTTACTGTAAGCAAATAAATTTCTCTTTGTTAAAGCCATCCACTTGTGGTATTTCTGTTGTAGCAGCAGTAGATGACTAAGACATGGTGTTAGTCTGGTCCTTTCGAGGACTTAAATAGTTAGATTGATAGAAAATAAAATTTCTATTCCTCATTAGTACTTCTTTATTATCTACACGGACTGTGGTTGTCAATGCTGAAGGTCATCCAATCTAATTAACCTTCTTGGCTTCCAAAGAAACCAACTTCTGCACAACCCTTTGTTCAATTTATTTAGCTATTATCTAAGGATTCAATCCTCACAAGAACTGGAAGAAGACTCAACAACCTGCAATATGCAGGTGACACAACCTTGCTTGCTCAAAGTGAAGAGGACTTGAAGTACTTACTGATGAAGATCAAAGACTACAGCCTTCAATCTGGATTAAACCTCAACATAAAGAAATAAAAAAATCCTTACAACTGGACCAGTAAACTGGACTAATAAACACCATCATGATAAACGGGGAAAAGATTGACGTTGTCAAGGATTTCATTTTACTTGGATCCACAATCAACACCATGGAAGCAGCAGTCAGGAAATCAAAAGATACATTGCATTGGGCAAATCTGCTGTAAAAGACCTCTTTAAAGTGTTAAAAAGCAAAGATGTCACTTTAAGGACTAAGGTGTGCCTGACCCAAGCCATGGTATTTTCAATGGCCTTGTATGCATGTGAAAGCTGGACAATGAATAAGAAAGACCGAAGAAGAATTGATGCCTTTTAATTATAGTGTTGGCGAAGAATGTTGAATATACCATGGACTGCCAGAAGGAACAAACTTGTTTTGGAAGGAGTACAGCCAGAATGCTCCTTAGAAGTAAGGATGGTGAGACTTTGTCTCACATACTTAGGACATGTTATCAGGAGGGACCAATACGTAGAGAGGGACATCCTGCTTGGTAGAAGGTCAACAGAAAAGAGGAAGACCCTCAGTGAGATAGATTGACACAGTGGCTTGCAACACTGGGCTCAAACATAGCAAAGATTTTGAGGATGGCGAAGTACCTTTCTGTTGTACGTAGGGTCTGTACCTTTGACACCTAACAACAACGGTGGGTGTTTAGGGTTATTTCATTGTGTTTTTGATTCGCAGCTCCCTAATAAGTAATGATATTTTACATCTTTTTATGTAGTAGTTGCCATTTGTAAGTCTCCTTTGGTGTAATATCTGTTCAAATCTTTTGTTTATATTTTAGTGGGTATTTTATTATTACTACATTCTGTAGCTTCCCTTTGTCTTTTCTTAACAATGTCTTTGAAAATAGTGGAGGTTTTAATTTTGATGACATCCAATTTATCAATTTTTTTCTTTAATTGTGCTTTTTTGTATTCTATATAAGAAGTCTTTGTCTAGATCAAAGTAATAAAGATTTTCTCCGCTGTTTTCCTCTGAATGTTTTGTGGTTTTAGCTCTTAGGTTTAAGTCTATGGTCCATTTTGAGCTAATTTTTGAATATGGTCTGAGATAAGAGTCGAACCTCATTCTTTTTACATAAGGATATCCACTTGTTTGAGTACTATTTGTAGAAAAGATTCTCCTTTTCCCATTGAATTACCATGGCATCTTTGTTGAAAATTAATTGACCATATGTGTGTGAGTCTATTTCTGGACTCTTTTCTATTTCCTTGATTTATTTGTATACATTTATACCAATACCACTCTGCCTTGATTCCTAGTAAGTTTTGGAATCAGGTAGTAGAAGTCGTCTAACTTATTTTCCGTTTCAACTTTTTTTTCTATCCTAGATAATTTGCATTTGTATATACATTTTAAAAATCAGCTTATCAATTTGGACCTCCCGTCCCAAAAACAAAACAAAACAAAAAAAACCTCCTGGGATTTTGATTGGAATTGATTTGAATCTATAAGTCAATTTGAGAATTGCCGTCTTAACAATTCTGAGTTTTCCAATCCACGAACAGAGTATACCTCTCCTTTTGTTTAGATCTTTAATGTCTCTCAGCAATGTTTTGTAGATTTTAGTTTGTAGATGTTATAATATTTGGTTAAATTTATTTTTATAAATATTTAATTTTTTTGATGTTATTATAATGGTATTGCATTTTAATTTTCAATTCTTGATTTTTGTTGCAAATATATAGAAGTACAATTGATCTTGTATGTTGTTTTTGTTTCTTGCAACTTTATTTTACTAGCTTTTTTGTTGATTTCTTAGGATTTTGTACATACACAATCATGATGTCTTTGAATAAGGATAGTTTTATGTCTTCCTTTCCAATCTTTATGCCATTTATTTATTTTCTTTGCCTACTGCATTGGCTAGAAACTCTAGTACAATGTTGAATATGAATGCTGATAGCAAATATTCTTGCCTTGTTCCCAACAATAAGTGGGAAGCATCCAGTCTTTCATCGTTAAATGTGATGCCACCTATAGGTTTTTCATAAATGCTATTTATCAAGTTGAGAAAATTTCCTTCTACTGATAGTTTCCTGAAATATTTTATCGTGAATGTGTATTGCATTTTGTCAAATGCTTTTTCTGCATCTATTGAAATGATCGTATGTTCTTTTTAGTCTGCTAATATAGTAAATTATATAGATTTTAAAGAATAAAGCAGACCTTGCATTCCTGTGATAAATACCTCTTTGGGACATGATGTGTCATCCTTTTGTATATTGGTGAATTTTATATGCTAAAACTTTGTTAAAAAATTTTTTTGGCTACATTCATGAGGGATATTGGTATAGTTTTATTTTCTTGTAATCTTTTTATTTGGTTTTAATAGCCAGGCAATCTTGGACTCATACAATGAGTTGGGAGGTGTTTCCCCGTCTTTATTTTCTGGGAAAGTTTGCATTGAGTTGGTATTAATTCTTCCTTAAACATTTGGTAGATTTTGCCAGTGAAGCCATCTGTGCATGGAAGGTTTTTTTTTGTTTGTTTGATTGCTTGGCTGTTTTTTGTTTTTTTTTTTTTAATTCTTGTGGGCTTTTTGTTTGTTTTTTGTTGTTGTTGCTGTTATTTTAGTGGGAAGAATTGTAAAATAAGAATTAAATTTCTTTAATACATGTAGGGCTATTTAGGTTATCTGTTTATTCCTGAGTGACCTTTGATAGTTTATATGTTTCAAGAAGGTTGTCTATATTGTATAAATTGTCAAATTTTTGACAAGTTGTTCATTACGTTCTTATGTCATTCTTTTAACATCTGTAAGATTAGTTTTTTTTTTCATTCCTAAGATTGGTGGTTTGTGTTTGTGTCCTTTTTCTCTCTCTCTTTACTGATCAGTCTGACTAGAGATTTATCAATTTATCTTTTCAGAAAATTGACTTGGTTTTATGGATCTTCTCTATAATTTTTGTTTTCTGCTTCATTGATTTCTGCTCTTATATTTACTATTTTCTTCCAGCGGTTTACTTTGTGTTGAATTTGCTCTTCTTTCTCTGGTTTCCTAGAGGAGCCCTGGTGGCACAGTGGTTAAAGCACTCGGCTGCTAACCAAAAGATTGGCAGTTCAAACGTACCAGCTGCTCCTCGGGAGAGAGATGCGGCAGTCTGCTTCCATCAAGATTACAGCCTTGGAAGCCCTTTGGGGCAGTTCTGCTCTGTCTTTTAGGGTTGCTATGAGTCAGAATCAACTTGACGGCAGTGAGTTTGGGCAAGATGGAAACTTAAGTCACTGATTTGAGACCTTTTTTTCTTTTTAATTTTAGCATTTAATCTAAAAGAATTCCCTCTTTAAGTACTGCCTTTCCACAAAATTTGTTGTTTTAAATTTTCATTCAGTTAAAAGTATTGTCTAATTTCCTTTGTGATTTCTTATTTGAGCCATGAGTTATTTATAAATGTGTTGTTTAATTTTCAAGTATTTGAGGACTTTTCCAGATACATTTCTGTTACTGTGATTTTTAAAATCCCATTATGGTCAAAGAACTTACTTGGTATGATTACAGCTGTCTTACAGGTATTGAGACCTGCTTTATTGCTCAAAATAGGGTCTATCTTGAGTGACTGTTCCATGTGCACTTGAAAAGTATACATATTCTGCTGTTACTGCGTGGAAGGCTCTGTAAATGTTAATTAGTGTTGTTCAAGTCCAATATCTTCTGTATTTCAGTTCATGAGTTACTCAGAGTAGAGTTCTGAAGTATAAACCGTAATTATGGGTTTGTCTATTTCTGCTTTCAGTTCTTTAAGGTTTTGCTTCATGTATTTTGAAGCTCTTTTAGTACGTACATATACATTATACAGGAATCCCTGGGTGGTGCAAACAGTTAAGCACCCGAATACTAACTGAAAAGTTAGTGGTTTGAATCTACCCAGAGGCACCTTTGTTTACATCTGATTTTTCTTTATGCGTGAAGAACTTTCTTTAACATTTTTTATAGTTCTGGTTTGCCGGTGATAGATTCGCTCAGCTTTTCTTTTTCTGAAAAGCCCTCATTTTAAATAATATTTTCACTGGATATAGAATTCTGGGTTGACTTTTTTCCTTTATGTTTCATGGTTTGCATCGTTTCTGGCCAGAAGTCTGCTGTCGTTTGTGAGTAATGTGTATGGGGACAGGCACCTTTGTTCCCACTGGCCAGACTCTATCAAAGGAGGCCGCCGGACTTCAGGATGCCAAGGAAAAGACCGGTTAGTCGGTGCAGACCATCAGGAGCATCACAGACAGACAGATACGCTCGGTGGCCAGATGGTTGGCATCACGGTACTGCAGTGACAACTCCAGGGCCGTTGGGTGTGGTAGGTTGGAAAGTCGGTCTGCTTTTGTACCCTGGCTGTTAGAGTGCTGTTTTTGAGAATTGAATAATCAGGTGTTTTGTTGGGGAGATTAAAAAAACCAAACCCACTGCTGTTGAGTCGATTCCAGCTCATAGCAACCCTATAGGTCAGAGTAGAACTGCCCCATAGGGTTTCCGAGAAGCAGCTGGTAGATTGGAACTGCCGACGTTTTGGTTTGCAACCAAGCTCTTAACCACTGTGCCACTAGGGCTCTGTTGGGGAGATTATTCATTATTAAATCGTAGGGTTTCAGGAAGTCAGTTTTAGAACTCGAGATTTTGCCCCTCTCCTCTTCTAAAATAGTGTAACCAACATTTGAGCTTGTTTAGAAACAAAAACCAACCGACTCTAACGCAAACAGTGTTTCCAATTTACTAAAACAGGTAACATGATATTTCACAGTCGCAGACCTGTCAGAAAGCATGATCGCTAATTAACATTCTGTCTCTTTGGAAGACACTGAACAGGACTCAGGAGCCCCAAACTGCTGGCCACTTGGGGATCCCGCTACAATGGCGGTGGCTGAACTGTACTTTTTGTGCAATCCTGTCAGGTGCTGGGTCTTTAAGCAACGCACTTGACATATTCTCCTCCTTACCACTTTGCCCATTGAAAACCTAAATCACAGGTTTTGATTTTGTTACAGGCATTAAATTATTTTACACAAGATCATGTTATGATCTTTCAGCAGCTTGCTTTGATTATTTTGTGTGTGAGGTTTTTTGTTGTTGCTAGTAGCCGAATTTACCTGGCATTTACTTTTATCTCTAACTTTGTTTCATTGCACTGTGCAGAATCAACAAAACAAATCATTTAAAGGCCCTTATTAAAAAAAAAAAACTGTAAAAATGACATAGCGAGGTGTCTGACCTCCTTGTCTAACTTCACAAGGGGGAAGGAGAATCAAGATCAGCATCAACAACCCAAAGCTGATTCCTGTGAAGTGGAGCTCAGACATAACCTCCTCCCTCCAATTGTTTTACCAATTCTGACACTAGTTGTCCCTCCCATGGCACTCTCTCCTTCTCTGCTGGGTTCAGTAATTCTTTGCACTGGCCACACAGAACTCACAGACAATACTTAACGATTATGGGGTTTATTAGGGAAGTAACAGGTTACAATTCAGGATACAGTTCTTTGATCGGGACAGCCTTTTCTCAATCATGCCCACAGGCAGGCCTCTCTGTAGCCCTCGGCCCATAGCCTCTCGGCTTTTTGACCCCTCAGCCCTCAGCCCCTCAGCCCCTTGGCCTGGCCTCATCCCTGCTTGGGCAAGTGTTACAAAGCTCTTTAGCTCCACCATTAAGTGCCCAGAGGCACCCCACTCCCCTAGTAAGCCTTGGTCTGAAGGCGCTCAGCTCTCTAGCTGCATGGTTTAGTAAGCTTCGCTCCACTGACAAGTGTCCGGAGGCACCACATTCCACCAGGAAACCTCCTGCCCAAAGGCACTCAACTCTTTTGCTCTGTGGGCCAGGAAGCCCACACACCATCCCCTGCCAGTGTCCTGGTTCTGCTGCCTCTGCTGCTGCCGTTTCTCTGCCCCTGCTTCTCGTCGTCTCTCGCCGTCTCTGGTGTTACAGCTCTCTCTCTCTCTGTCTCCTGTGTCTAGGAGGTTCTCAGCGCAGGGATCCCAGGTCCAAAGGATGCACTCCACTCCTAGCTCTTCTTTCTTGGTGTTAGTGAAGGCCCGCATATGGCTGCCTTTAAAGTTTTTTTCTTTATCACTGGTTTTCAGAAATTTGATTATAATGTGCCTTGGCGTGGTTTTCCTTAGGTTTATTCTTTTGGGGATTTGTTGAGCTTTTTAGATCTGTGGATTTATAGTTTCCAACAAATTTTGAAACTTTTGGGACATTATTTCTTTGAATATTTTTCTATACCACCCCTCCTGTCTTTGTAGGACTCCAGTGATAGATATATTAGACCCCTTAATATTGTCCCAGGGGTCAGTGATGCTCTGTAAATTTTGTATCTGTCTTTTTTTTCTTTCTTTCTGTGCTCTTTTGATGGTTTCTATTGACATATCTTCAAGTTTATTTTCTTTTTCAGTGTCTAATCTGCTGTTAATTCTATCTCAAGTATTTTTTATTTCAGATATTATATATTTCATCCCTAAAAGTTCCTTATAGTTCTTTTCTAATTATTCATTTCTCTCTTCATTATGTTAGGGTTTTTTTGCCCCCCTCATTTCTTGAACATAAACCAAACCAAACCCGTTGCTGTTGATATATCTGCTAACTCAACTACCTCTGTGATTTTTAGATGTGGTTCTATAGATTGAATTTTCTTTTGGTTATAGGTTTTTTTTCCTACTTCTTTTCATGCCTGGTGATTTTCTATTGGAGGGCAGATACTGTGAATTTTATATCCTAGACTTCATTGGATTCCATTAAATAGTGTTCAACTTTGTTCTGACGTGGTTAAGTTACTTGGAATTAGTTGTTTTGTCAAAAAAGAATCAGAGTAGTCTTTATTCCAGGGCTAATTTCCCCCATTTCTAAGGCAATACCTTTCTGAAGAGTTTATCTTAGCACTTCATGTATTTCAAGATCTTTTTCCATTAGCTTGTGGAACCCAAATTATTCCAAGCCCTAGGTGAGCTAAAATAATTATTCTTTGTCCTTTCGTTGTCCAGCTTCAAGTGTCTCCTTTCATTCATAAATAAATCAGTAGTCAGCCAAAGCCTTGTGGATATTCCTCTTTAGGTCTCTGGAGCTCCCTTTCTTTGCAGCTTCCTCCTCTCTAAACCCAAAACCAAACCCATTGCCGTTGAGTTAATTCTGACTCATAGTGACCCTATAGGACAGAGTAGAACTTCCCCATCGGGTTTCCGAGAGCAGCTGGTGGATTTGAACTGCCGACCTTTTGGTTAGCAGCTGAACTCTTAACCACTGCGCTACCAGGGACCATTTTCCTTGCTAATACTCTATAAAATCTAGCTATAGGCCCTCCTTGTAGTTGCACCTCATTGAGACTTCTGGACTCTGGATGGAAGCTGGGAAATTAAAGGGCTCTCTTCATTAATTTTGCAAGGAGCCCTGGTGGCATAGTGGTTAAGCACTCGGCTGCTACCTGGAAAGCTGACGAACTCACCAGCCGCTCCGTGGGATAAAGACGTGGTAATCTGCTTCCTTAAAGATTACAACCTTGGAAAGCCTATGTGGCAGTTCTACTCTATCCTATAGGATCGCTATGAGTTGGAATTGACTCGATGGCAATGGGGTGGGGCCTCATTAGTTTCCTTTTTTCTCAGTGATCACATTCCTATGCTAGCTATTTTCCAATGTCTGAAAACAGTTGTTTCATATATTTTGTTTATAAAATCTATGAATATTGTACTTGGGACAATATCAAGGGGTCTAACACATGTATCATAAGAGCCCCACAAAGGAAGGAGGGTGTTGCACTTCACCGGACCAGTGGCAGGACTGGCTCTGAGGGGCACAGGTCAGCTTCTGAAAAAAGAGGCAGAAAAAGCCAGATTGATCAGATCTGGCTTTATTAGGGTACTTACATACAGAGGTTGTCACCAAGATTCTTGGGATGGTCTGTTGAAGTGCTGAGAGTCACCTGGGTGGAGGTCCATGCAGGGCAGTGTGGGGTGTGGGTTTATATACCTCATGCTTATGTTCAGGGATATGTGCAGGAGAACCAGGAACAAACATGCCTCATCTATGATGGATGGGGTTGTTTGTGTACTAGTGAATGGGTTCCAATTGATGTTACCATGAAGTCAGGTGTTTGATGTGTTTTTTCCTGGCCCAGGTCAAGGTCTGGTTAGGTACTCTGGTTCCCTCCCATAGTCCTTTGGAGGCAGGACTTATCTTGTATTGTTCATGGCTCTCACAGAGGGGTACAGAAAAATATTTGAAGAAATAATGTCCCCAAATTTTCAAAGTTATAAATCCACAGATCTAAAAAGCTCAACAAATCCCAAGGAAAACCACATTACTCTATCATGGCTTAAGTGGATTCCCATTTTATTTTAACTAGCTCTTTCCAAAGGCGTTATGATTCAGCATTTTGTAAAGAGTCAAACCCAAACATTTAACAACAAAACTAAAATTATTTAAACCCCACATACCAGAGATAAACACCAAAGAGATTTTTGTGTTTCCCACTAAAGAAACAAAGACTGACTTGATAGAAAATTTACATAGGGAGTAATAGAAGACTGAAAGATAAAGTGGGCCAGTTGATGGAAGGTCTTGAAATGCTAGACAGAATTGCAAAACATATTAGAAATATTTTCTTGTAGTCACCTGTTATCTAACAGTGATTTACCTATCACGAAAGCTTTTAAGAGCTATTCTAAAACCTGGAATAAAAGTTCTCTAAAGATAATCTTTTTTTTAAGTTTGTGTATTTACTTTTACTTATGAGATAATGTGGAGCCCTGGTGGCACAGTGGTTAAGAGCTACAGCGGCTAACCAAAAGGTCAGCAGTTCAAATCCACCGGCCGTTTCTAGGAAACCCTATGGGGCAGTTCTACTCAGTTCTGTAGGGTCTCTATGAGTCAGAGTCGACTCAACAGCAACGGGTTACGGGTTATGAGATAATGTTACAAATTTCAATTTACCTTTATTTTGACTGAGTTATTTGATTTAATACTTTAATTTTGAAAGTAATAGGTGTTCATCAGAAAAATCAGAATATGAGAAAAGTTTTAAAGAGGAAGATAAAAATCACCCATTTTTCTACACTGAAACCATTGTTAATATTTTATTGTCTATCCTTCTATCCTTATATACATGTAAATTTTTTACAACAATGGGATTATGTTATACATATTTTTTTCTTAAACATTTTTGCTTTTTAATATACCGTGGATATTCTTTCATATTAAGAAATATAGATCTATATTATGATATTTAATGGTTAGGTAGTATTCCATAGTATGGTTATGTCATAATTTAATTAACCACTTCTCTAATGATGGACATTTAGGTTGATTCCATTTCTTCATTCTTAATTTTTTATTGAAATATTGCCAGAGTGCCCTTCTGAAAGTTTATACCCTTTTGTACTATCAATTGTGTAATTAAAAAATTCATTTCGTCATAGCCTTCAGAAATACTGAATTTTCAATCTTTTCCAAACTTTTCTTTCTTTGTTCCCCATTCTCCCTCGTACCCGCCCCCCCGCCTTTTTGTTTCCTCTGTGGTGTTTAATCCTGGGTGAAATTTAAAGTTTTTTTGTAATTGTATCTATCAGTCTTTTTTCTTATGTTTCCTGGCTTTCTTTTCTTGCTTATAAAAACCTATTTTATTCAGTATTATAAATTTTTCTTTCATTTTTCTAATGAGTTAAAACATACTTACTCTTTAATCTAAATCGAATGTATTCTGGTGTAATTTATAATTTAATGATCTATCTTAACTTTTTAAAAAATATTTAGTTAGTTGTCATAATAACCTCTTGCCGTCAAGTCAATTCCGACTCATAGCAACCCTACAGGACAGAGTACAACTGCCCCATAGGGTTTCCAAGGAGCGGCTGGTGGATTTGAACTGCCGACCTTCTGGTTAGCAGTCATAACTCTTAACCACCACTTCACCAGGGCTCCATATTTTAAACTTATGGACTGTTTATCATGAATTTTGAGATCTATCAAATGTTCTTCAAATCTATCAAAATTATTATATATTTTTTTCTTAGGTTTCCTAATGTTGAGTCATCCTTGCATTCTAAGAGTAAAACCTTCTTGATCATGATGTATTTCTATTTTATTGGACTGCCAGATTTGACATACCAATATTTTATTTCGTATTTTACATCTATGTTCATAGATGAGACTGGCTACAGCTTAATTGTGGGTGCTGTCTTTTTCAGCTTTGATGTCAATGTTATTCTTTATTCATTCTTTTAATAAACGTATATTGGATTTCTATTATGTGGTTAGGAGGCTGGCTGCTAGGTACTGGGGATTAAATGGTGAACAAGATGATAAAATCTCTGCTCTCTTGGAGCTTATATTGAGGGCGCTTGTATTGAGGCTCTGCCCTTATTGAGGGTTGAAGGTAAGAAAACAGGAAATTTAAAACACAGTGTGGTAAATGCTACAATAAGGTAAGTACAGGGCATATGAGAATAAATAGGAGAAGCCTCTATCCTAGACTTGGGAATATCAGAAAATGCTTTCCAGAAAAGTAACATTTAAACTGACATTTAGGAGTTGTCCATTCAAAAGAGTTAGTTGGGCTTAGAAAGGAGAGTGTTTCAGGGAGACAGGATCTTGTGGAAGACCTACAGGTGAGGGAGAATGTGGTGCTTCTGAAAAATGAAAAATATTCAATTGATCTGGAGCAAAAATGGGAGGATAGAAGAGTTGAGAAATGAGGCTAGAATGCTGATCAGAGATTGGAACATGTAGAGACTTGTTGAACAAGTTCATAAGCTGGACTTTCATCCTAAGGTAATGAGGAGCCATTAAACAGTTTTAAGCAGAGAAGTGATATGATCAGATTTCTTCATTAGAGAAATCTTACTGGTGGGCTATAGGAGGGGAGGTTAAGACTAGTCAGGTGCTAGGGAGACCACTTAGAAAGTTGTGTGGTAATCCTGGAGAGAGATGACAGTGGTCAGAACTAGGATAACTGGATTCAAAAGAATTAGGAAGCTCTTCTGCTCCTAGGTTTAATAGATTTTGATTGTAAAATTACCTGGGCCAGGTGCTCTATTTGGGATGTTTAATCATAACTTTTTACATTTCTTTCTTAGACTATTCATTTTCTACCTCTTTCTGAACAAACTGTGGTAATGCATGTTTTTCTTGAAAAAATGATCCATTTTGCCTGTATTTTAAAATAATTAAATATAAAGCTTACATACAATTCTGTTAGTATTTTAATCTCTCCCATATCTGTGTTAAATCTCATTTCTCATTCCAAATGCTCCAAATATATATATTTTTTTCCCTTGTTCTTGGTTATACATACCAGAGAATTACCTATGCCAGCTTTTCCCAAATGCCTGTTCCATGGAACACTATTCCGAAGAATGGTGATAAATTGATAAGTAAAAGTGTTCATGTTCAAATAAGTTTGTGAGACTGGATTGTGCATATTTAACAAAGTTACATACTTTAGAATTTTTCAGTCTTTCATAAGTTACTATGCATTATGATTCTTAAACGGAAGATTTAGTAGGCAGAGTTTTTCAAATATATTTGCAAGAAAACCTTTTCTCTCTACAGAGCATCCATTAACATCTCCTGGAGCCTAGTATTCAGTAGAACATAGTTTGGTAGTTTCAGATAACCAGCTATTAGTTTTATTTATTAATTCATTCTCTTTCTTTTCTAATTCATTAATTTTTGTTTTTGTTTTCATTAATTTTTCCTACTTTTGGTTTAATTTTTTTTTTAATTTTGTAGAGTTAAATACCTACTTTCTTTATTAGCAGCTTCCAAGGTTATTAGAAAGAGCATTTAAAGGCTATTATATTTCCTCTTTGTATAGCTTTGGCTGCATTCCTACAGGTTTCAATATTATTTACCCTTTTTGTTAATTTGTGAATAATAAATGTCATTTTAATTTTGATTTTTGCTTTCACCCAAGAATTATTCAAAATACTTCTTTTAAATATGCAAATGATTCATCAGAGAGCTCTGTGATTTTAATTTATAAGTGATTAAATATAAATGTGTTCAGTTTTTTATTCTCTTGTTATAGGCATGATCAGAGAATATTTTACCTAATACTGATATTGCCAACCTTTCTTACTTTTTTTTGCATTTGTGTGATATATATTTTTGTCCAGTTTTTTATTTTCATAATTTTTTTGCAATTTTTATTTAATGTATTTCTTGTCACTAATATGTGGTAAGAATTTTTTTTAACCTACACTGAGAATTTTGCTCTTTTAGTACAGGAATTTAGTCCATTCACCTATATTTTGACAATGATATATTTGTTCCTTCTTTTTTAACAGCTTTAGTGAGCTATTCATATACTATACAATTTACCCATTTAAAGTGTACAGTTCAATGACTTTTAGTATATTCACAGAGTTGTGTAACCATCACAACAATCAATTTTAGAACATTTTCATCACCTCAAAAATAAATCCCATACCTATTAGCAGTCACTCTCACTTCTCCCCAACTTCTGTAGCCCTAAACAACCACTAATCTACTTTCTAGCTCTGTAAATTTGTCTATTCTTGACATTTCATATAAATGGAATCATATAATACATGGTCTTTTGTGTCTGACTTTTTTCACTTAGCATGTTTTCAAGATTCATCCGTGTTCTAACATGTATCAGTACTTCATTCCTTCTAATGGCTGAATATTATTCCATTGAATGAGTTTACTAAATTTTATTTATCTATTCATCAGTTCATGGTCTTTTGGGTTGTTTCTGCTTTTTGGTTATGAACATTTGAGTGTAAGTTTTTGTGTAGAAGTATGTTTTCTTTCTCTTTGGTGTATACCTAAGAATAGAATTGCTGGGTCCTATGGTAACTCTGTGTTTAACTTTTTGAGGAAGTGCCAGACTGTTTACCAGAGTGGCTACACCATTTCATATTTCCACTAGCAATGTGTTTGAGTTCCCAATTTCTCCACATCCTTGCTAACACTTGTTATTGTTAGTCTTTTTAATTATAGCCATCCTAGTGAGTGTGAAGTAGTATCTCATTGTGGTTTTGATTTGCATTTCCTTGATGACTAATGATGTTGAACATCTTTTTATATTTGTTATTATCCCTTTCATCTTTTGTTTTCTGTTTATTATGTTTTCATGCTGTTCCTTTTTTTTTTTTCATATCTTTTGCTGGATTGATCAGGTTCATCACTTAAATATCCTATTTCAATTCTAGTAATGTTTATGCTTAGATTTTTAAAAATGTATTTAAATGTATATTTTCTGTTCATGGCAAGAATAAAACAGTGTGACCTTTTTCCTCTTTTCTTAAGTAATACTACTGCCGTCACCCTTATTTGTCCGCCTGACAGTGTTACTAACTGATCTCAACTCTAGTTTCTTTGCCATCATAACACTAGAGTTACCCAAGAGATGAAGCCTATTGCTATGATTGCCCTAGTCTTTCAAGAATAAAGACAAAATTTTCCAACTTCTCAATCCCCACAGTTTGAGGTTGGTACATGTTTCAAATAGAAAAAAAAATACATACATATATATATTTCTCTTTTGGTTTTGTCTTCTAAAGTCCCTTTTAAATGTTCTACATTTGTTATTTGTAAATTTGGAAATAAATTTATTCCTGAAAAATGATGTTTGGGCAAAAAAAAAACAAAAAAGTGTTTTAGGGAGAAAGACGTGGCGTAAGTACAAAGCCAATAAAGAAGCCAAAAGCTATGATTTCTGTGTTCTAAGTAGAATATAGTAAAATTGGCTCAGTGGACCTTTGTCTACTACAAACCTGTTTTTTCAGGGCTAGTTTGAATTTTATGGCTATAAAAAATTCCTTCAAGTGGACAGTTGATGGGATGCTATCTCAAGCCCTTTGGCTTCCTTGGGGTTGCTGCAATGCACTTGCATGCATTCTTGCTGTTAAATACATGTAAATCTTTTTCACTTTAATGTCAGCATAATTGTTTTCCTAGTTTAAATGACTTTTTAAAGAGTTGTGCCTTATAGTTTAAAACTCAATCTCTTAGCATTGACTGAAAAACTGAAAAATTTCTCAGCACATTACACAACAGTTTATGGTTCTATTAGAAATGACAAATTGTTCAGTTATCCACAGTATTTATCAGACCTTAATCATAAAATACCATACTAAATACATAGTGTGAGAGTTGTAGAGAAATCCCTCAAGCAGCCCAGATTCTAATAACATATATTAAAAAATACAGAAAAATTATAGCAATACTTGAAATCAAAGCTTAGAGGTTAAATTTGCAAACTCCAGAGTCAGTCTGGATGGATTTATGTACCTGTTTGTTAGTGCGTGGCCTTGGATAAGTCAGTAAGTTTGTACATACGTAAAATGAACAAAACAAAACAGTTATAGTAGGCTTGGGAAGATTAAATAGGATAAAACATGCTCAATACAGTGTCTGGCACGTAGTAAGCACTCAGTAATTGTAAGCAATTATTTTTATTTATTAATTTTTAAATTATGAAATACATACATCCAGAAATTGTACAGTTCATAAATGTTGCTGTTAGGTGCCATTGAGTCGGTTTTGACTTATAGTGTGACCCTATGTACAACAGAAGGAAACACTGCCAGGTTTAACAAATAATGATAAAATGAACACCTGTGGAACCACCACTGTACTGGCAAGAAATGGAACATTACCAGCACCCAGAAACCACCCCTGCACTCTGTTGCTTTTTTCCATCATAACCCCTTCTCTCCTGCCTCCACTATCTTGATTTTTCTGATAATCATTTCCTTACCTTTCTTCAAGTTTTACCACTTGAATAGTTTAGTTTTCTCTATTTTTGAACTTTATTAAATGACTGTATCTTGCATCTTTCATTCAACATCATATATGAAATTCATACTTATTGTTGAGTGTAGCTCTAATTCATTCATTTTCATTGCTGTCTGATATTCCACTATATAAATATATAAACAATTTATTGATCTATTCTACTATTGATAGACATTTAAGTTTTTTCCAGGTCTTTTTTTTTTTTTTTTAAATTCTTGTAAACAGCAATGACATAAACATCCTGGAGCATATATTCAAGAAATTCTTTCGGAGTGGAATTGCTAGGTCATAGGGTATGTGTATCTTCAATTTTAGTAGATAATGCCACACAGTTTTCTAAAATGATTCTTGCAATTTTCACCTGCCATGTGTGAGGGTTTTCATTACTTCATATCCTCACAAATACTTGATATTGGTCAGACTTTTAGTGTCTACCCATTGAGTACGTAGGAGTATTATTGTAACTTATTGTGTGCGTGTGTTTTAACAATCTCAGACTTATGAAAAAGTTTGTAATACTGTACAAACAACTCTTTTTTCCTTGAACCATTTGAGAGTAAGTTGCCGACATAATGCCCTATTTCCCAAGAATAGTCATGTATATTTTCTATAAATAAGGACATTGTCCTACATATTCACAATACAACCAACAAAATCAGAAAATACACATTATTACAATGCTGTCATCTAATCCTTAGACCTCATGCAAGTTTTGCCAGTTGTCTAAATCATGGCAAAAGGATTCAGTTCAAAGTCACATACTGCATTTAGTTGCCATGCCTTTTTGATCTCTAATCTGGAACCATTCTTCAGTCTTACCTTCACTGTTATGATCTTGATACTTTTGAAGATTATAGGTTATTTAGTTGAAGGTCTTACAATTCAGATTTGTCTGTTACTTCCTCATGATTAGGTTCAGGTTAGGTATTTTTTCAGGAATATCACAGAATATGATGCTGTGATATTCTCATTGCATCCTATCAGGTCAGGTGGCAGATAATTTTTTTTTTTAAATATATAATTTATTTTATTTTTGTTGTTGTTTTTGAGAATATACACAGCAGAACATACACCAATTCAACAATTTATACATGTACAATTCAGTGACATTGCTTGCATTCTTCGAGTTGTGCAACCATTCTCACCTTCCTTTTGAGTTGTTCCTCCCCCATTAATATAAACTCACTGCCCTCTAAGTTTGCTATCTAATCTTATGAGTTGCTCTTGTCAATTTGATCCCGTATAGATAGATCTTAAAAGAGAATGATGCTCAAGACAGACATTCTTTACTAGTTAAGCTAAACTGTTGTTTGGTTTTAAGAAGACTTCAGATGTCTTTGGTTTAAGGTTTAAGTTTTAAAGATTATCTCAGGGCAATATTTTAGGGGTTCATCCAGCCTCCATCGCTCCAGAAAGTCGATATTCCATGAGAATTTGAAATTTTCTTCTGCATTTACCCCCTTTAAATCAGTATCCTTCTATAGAATCTTTTATCAAAATGATCAGTAATGGTAGCTGGGCACCATCCGATTCTTCTGGTCTCATGGCAAAGAAGGCAGTGTTTCATGGAGGCAATTAAGATGACAGATGATTTTGATTTCACCCTGTTAGTGATGATGTTCATTTTGAATACTTTATTAAGGTGGTGACTGCTGAGCTTCTCCAATGTACAATTAGTCTTTTTTTCTTTTTGTAATAAATAAATACTTTTATCTAGTGAGAGCTACTTCAGGCTGGCTTCTGTATTTTTGACTTTTAGTGCTTCCTTACTTTTTGGCATTGACTCCCCATGCTAGGCCATACTCCCACTGAAATGTCCTCCTCATCTATAGTTGACTACTCCCAAATTTATTGCTTCCTCAGATCTCTCTTCTAAATTCCATCCCTGTCTATCCAGTTGTTTACCTGAAATCTCTAGTTGGATATCTCACGGGCATCTTAAATTATCTTTGTTCAAAACAGAGTTTCTGACTTCATCTGTTAAATGGATTTTTCCTCTAGTCATCACCATCTCAGTAAGTTATAATACCATCCTTCTGCTTCCTCAAGCCAGAATCCTAGACATCATCCTTTATTCTTTGCCCTCTTCCCCACCACATCCAGCTTAAATTCATCAGCAAATTTTATATATTCTACCTTCAAAATATGCCTCATGTCCTTCCATTCTTTCCAGTTCTTCTTGGCTGACTTGTACCTTCCTCTTGGACTTTTATAGTAACATTTTAACTCGTCTCTTTATTTTCATTCTTGCTCGACTCTAGTCCTTTCTCCACACATCTTTTATAAATGCAAATCAGATCACGTCACTTTCTTGCTTAAAACCCTTCAGTGTCTTTGCATTCCTCTTAGAATAAAATGGAAACACATTAGTGTGACCTATAAGGCTTCACATGGTCTGACTTATGCTTTACTCTTCAACACCATCTCATGCCATTTTCCCATTGCCAAAATGTAGAGCACAAAGGAAACACTCCCTTTTTGCAGTTCCTTAAACATCTTAAGCTCTTTTCCACCTCAGGGCCTTATCTGAATAGCTATACTTTTCTTATCCTTCAGGTTTCACTTTAATTGTCCCTTAATCAGATAGGTCTGCCTGGATTATCATAGTTGTTGTGTGCCTTCAAGTTGATTCAAACTCATACTGACCCTATAGGACATAGTAGAACTGCCCCATAGGGTTTCCAATCTTTACGAAAGCAGACTGCCACATCTTTCTCTCACTGAGTGGCTGG
The DNA here is from genome assembly GCF_000243295.1 of Trichechus manatus latirostris. Taxonomy (NCBI): domain Eukaryota; kingdom Metazoa; phylum Chordata; class Mammalia; order Sirenia; family Trichechidae; genus Trichechus; species Trichechus manatus. The sequence goes on along the minus strand of NW_004444037.1, from coordinate 3,862,989 downwards.
TGGGTTCAAACCTCCAACCTTCTGGTTAGCAGCCAGTGCACCACCAGGGCTCTCTAATCCCATGCCTCATTATTTTTTATCAAAACGCTCTGTTTCCGTCCTTATGCTTAACATGATTTGTAGACATTTGTTTACTTGCTTCTTGTCCTTTTTTCCCCATTAGACTCCAAGCTCACGAGAAGCAACTTCACCTAGCTTGTTCACCCACACATCCACTAGTGCCTAGCTTGGCACGTGGTAGGCACTCAATAGATATTTGCTGAATAAATGAACATAAACACTCAAATCAACATACAAATCATGCTAAATGCTAACAGGGTTTTAGAAGAGAATAACAGTGGTTCAGTAATTAATACCACCAGAAGTGAACACCATACAATCTCCTAAAAGAAGGAACGTACCTTTTTTAAAGCATGGAGAAGAGGATTAAATGCTGTTGTTAATGTAAGAGAGTAAAACGATTTTTAGAATCTAATTTTTCTAAAACCTACAAAAGGCTGAGACAGAAAAAAAAAAACAATCAATGAGAGAACTTATTAATAAACCATGATGAATCTGTGTTAATGAATTCCCTTATCTTTAAAATGAAAAATAGCTTGGCCTACAAGGTATAGAGCTTATAAGTGAGGCCCTTTGAAAGCCACTTTCCCTACTTATGTTTTATAAATGATGGCTCCCAAGGAGAATGTATATGTAGAGTAGAAAAAATGAGCTCAGCAGAGATGCTTATTATTGGCTATAAGGTTTTGTCAAGGGGCACGGTTGCTAAGTAAAGGAAAAAGCAGCAGCAATAAAGAATGGGAACCCAATTATTCACCTTTCCTAAGGCACACCTAACCCAAGCCATGATATTTTCAGTCACCTCATATGCATGCAAAAGCTGGAGAGTGAATAAGGAAGACTGAAGAAGAAGTGATGCCTTTGAATTATGATGTTGGCAAAGAATGTTGAATATACCATGGACTGCCAGAATAACGAATAAATCTGTCTTGGAAGAAATACAGCCAGAATGCTCCTTGGAAGTGAGGATGGCGAGACTTTGTCTCACGTAATTTGGACATGTTATCAGGCGGGACCAGTCCCTGGAGAAGGACATCATGCTTTGTAAGGTAGAGGGTCAGCAAAAAAGAGGAAGACCCTTGACGAGGTGGATTGACACAGTGGCTGCAACAGTGGGCCCAAGCATAACGATTGTGAGGATGGTGCATGACTGGGCAGTCGTTTCTTCTGTTGTACTTAGGGTCGCTATGAGTCAGAACCAACTTGATGGTGCCTAACAACAACAACAACCGATCCTTTGTGACAAATGGTTGAAGGTTTGGGATTTTTAACTATTGATTTTTTTTTTTTAATTTCCCAAACTAAATTTTTTGTTAAAATAGCAATTCAATCCAATAATAATAATAATAATAATATCTGTGCTAGTCATCAGCTGTTCTATGGTAACAAATAGTCCCAGAATCTCAGTAGCTTGCGACAACAGAGATTTATTTCTCATCCACATTACATGACTGCTGTAGGTCGGCATTGGCTCAGCTCCTTATTCCTGTGTCTCTTCATTCCAGGATCCAGGCTGAAGGAAGTCTCTATTTGGAACATCTTGTGGTCATGGTAGAGGAAAAGAGATGACAACCAGCTGATACATGCATTGGCTCTTTTTTTTTTTAATTTTATTTTATTGTTGTACTTTAAGTGAAAGTTTACAATTCAAGTTAGTGTCTCATACAAAAATTTATACATACATTGGTATGTGACCCTAATTGCTCTCCCTATACTGTGATAGCACACTCCTCCTTTCCACCCCTGATTTCCCGTGCCCATTCAACCAGCTGCTCACCCTCTCTGCCTTCTCATCTCACCTCTGGACAGGAGCTGCCCATTTAGTCTCATGTGATACATGCATTGGCTCTTAATCTTCCATTCGATATGGTTTGTGATGGTTAAGATTGTGTGTCAGCTTGGTTGTGCCATGATTCTCAGTGTTTTGGCAGTTGTATAATGTTGTGATCACTTCCATGTTGAGATTTGATATGTGATCACCCCCATGATGGGATCTGCTGTGAGTAGCCAATCAGTTGAAAGGGAGTTTCTATGCCAATATGGCCTGCATCAAATATAAGTGGACATTCTGGCAAAACTTGGGGCCTTTTTGCTCACGCTGGCTCCTGCAGCTGGCTCCTGTTCATCAGACCTCTGGTTCCTGGGACTGGAGCTAGCAGCTTACCTGTGGTCTTGCCTGCTGATCTTGGGATTCATTGATCTTCAGAGCCTCTGAGGAAGAGCCCTGCTCTCTGATTTGCTGATATTGGGTTTACCAGCCCCTGCGGCTACATGAATCAGGAGAAGCCTCTATCCTCACCCACGGACTTTGGATATTCCAGCCTCTACGACCTCATGAGCCGTTTCCTTGATATAAATCTCTCTGTATATATATGTTTATATGCTTTACTGGTTTTGCTTTTCTAGAGAACCCAGCCTAAGACATGGTTTAAGTCATTTCTTGTCATATGCTGTAAATCACATTATCAAGCCCATTGTCAATGGGTTGGGGATAAATAATCCTCCTCAAGGAGGCCCTGCAAACCACATGGAACCAATGTGGATTTGTAATTCTCTCTACAGGAAGGGGAGTGAGTATTTGGAAACAGTAGTACAATGTGTACCACATAAACAAACATTTACTGAGTGCTAAGCCATTGAAAACCCTATCGAGCACAGTTCTACTCTGACATACATGGGGTTGGAGTCCACTTGATGGCAGCATACAACAACTGTTTGCCAAGTACTGTTCTAAGTACGTTACATTTATTAATTCGTTGAATCTCCACTATAGCCCTATTAGGTTGGTATTATTATTACTCCCATTTTACAGATGAGGAAACTGAGTCCCAGTTTCACACAGATAGTAAATGACAGAGCCAGGCTTCAAACCTAAGCAGTCTAGCCCCAAGGTCTTCATTCTGTCAAAAGCAAAAATAAGCACAAGTTGTTGGTTGAAAACATTCTTGTGTGTTCTTTTTGAGGTAATGCTGCAGAATGGTTTAGTATTAAATTGTATTAATAGTTGCTCTTCTAGGAATAGTATGTTTTCAAGGAACTTACATTTTAAAGGGATACTAATTGTGATACCTAGATGGACTGATTCATACTCTCTAAGGACCTGAGAATTTCTCTCCTACAAACTTGCCTTTCATATCAGCATTCTGATTTGTGAACCCATGGAAATAAACATATTTTGGTTCAACATATTTATTGAGTTATACTCTTTGGCTAACACTTTGGTTTTCTTGATTTCCTTAGCCTTCTGGAAATGTTATGACTTTAATATCTCACTTGGTCATTTAAAGGCACAGTTCAATACCACTTCCTTGGAGAACCTTTTCACTTGATATCTTATCCTTCCTCTGAGGTGCATTAGAAAGAGCATAGAGAGCTACTTTACTACTTGCCAACCATGTGGCTCTGAGCTCACTTTTCTTCTCTGAATAATGCGACTCAGAATACATTGGAATTAAGTGGTAGTAAAGCTTCAATAACGTTTCATTTGAGAGTACTGTGTGACCATTAGGTTTTTCTGCAAAAATGTCAGAATTTGATTTATCTTTACAGCTTTCTTCCCTACTTCTTCTGTGACCTTTCTGGCTTCCTCTCTTCTATTCATTCATTCAATAGATATTTTCTGAACACCTACTTTTAGGGATAGTCATGGCAGGGCTTAGGAACATGGACTCTGGGGTCACACTGCCTGAGTTTAAATCCCTGCTCTGTCACTTACTATTCATGTAACTGTGGACAAGTTATTTCACCTTCTTCTGCCTCGGTTTTCTAATCTGTAAAATGGAAATAGTAATAGTACTGTATCTCTTGGTATATTGTAAGGATTACATGAACTAGTGTATGTAATTTGCTTGGAACTCTGGCTGGGACCTATTTATCTATTCTAGCACACTGGAACATATGCTTTCTATAACGGCAGAGATTTTTATTTGTGTTTTTCATGACTGTAACTCCAGTGCCAAGAACAATGCCTGAAAATAATAGATAATAAACATTTGTTAAACAGATGAGTGAATATGATAGGCCTGGTGATGGAAAAAAAATATTTTAAAAGACAGAATATGTGAAATCAGGTAATAATTGCCTCTAGCGAAGCATTGCCAGTATTGTTCTTTGCATCATCTCTTCCAAGTTGCCATTAAGAGTCACAGTGAAAATTCTTGGCATTATGGTCCTGACAAACGATATCTTTGAAAATCGGAGTTTACCGAACCATGAGTTCTTCAAGATTTGGGACTGTATCTTACTATACCTTTGAATCCCCAGAACCTAGCCTGATTCCTAGCATCTACAAGAAGCTCAAGAAGTCTGTGAACAAATTAATTAATACTGTCTAGAAGATTCATTGGAGGAAATGTCACTCATCCTAAGTCCTTTTTTAAACTCTTAAGTACTGTTGTTCAGTCTGCTGGAAGATAACAGTGCTAGGAAAAATCACCTTAGCTGCTTAAAGGATTGCCTTTGTGGAGTGGTGTTTCAGTGTGTCATCCCGTGTTTTTTATTAAAGGATGCTACACAGGTTGACTAGATTCCGACTCACAGTGACCCTATACAAGATAGAACTGCCTTATAGGGTTTCCTAGGCTGTAATATTTAAGGAAGCAAATTGCCACATCTTTCTCCTGAGGAGCCACTGGTGGATTTGAGCCACTGACCTTTTGGTTAGCAGCTGAGTGCTTAACCACTGCACCACCAGGGCTCCTTGAAGGATGCTACAAAGGAAATAAAACAACAAAACAAAACATGTGGAATCAGTTACTGCATTTGTTGTAGAAATGTTGAGGGCAGTGCCTACTGTTTCACCTCAGTGTCCCCCAGATAACAGTCTGTTTGCAAACTTCCTTTTAAAATTCAAGGCCAGAGAAACTTTGCTTTTCTTGTGGTGCTGTACGCCTCTTCCTTTCTGCTAATGAGAATGATGTAACTAATTGTGCCTCCCTTTTCATTTTGACTCCCTGGAGCCCCAAAGTCAAATTTGAGGTTCAGTTCTGGCATGCCTATTTGTGTTTTCCATTTCAATGATCTTGAATTTCCATTCTCACTTATATTTTCTATGACCTGATTTTTTTTCTGTTAATATTTTACTGTTATTTGGTTACCCATGTATTTGCTGAAAGCCTCCCCAAATCCCTCTAGAATGAGGTAAAGTATAAAATAAATACACATACACATATGAATTCTTACAGTCATAAAACAGATACTCTAAAGTCCATTAAATTTGGTTGCTGACAGTAGAATTTCATCTCCCCAGATCACGTAAAAATAACAAATTCTCTGTTTCTCTGTGTTATGTCTGTGGTTCCTACAGTATAAATATGTTCTTTAAGATGTTTAGATTGTGTAGGTTTAGCTTTCTGAAAATGAGTGGTCTGGTTTGTGTTCTTTCAGTTTGCTTAAATAGTGCTTTCGCCTGAACGTCTCTTGGCCCTTACTGAAAATCCTGTAAATAAATATTTTTTATAGCTCCCTCAAAGGAAAGAATAAAGATCATCTGGTAGGTTCTGACCTTCTTGGGTAAAGATGGACCTTGTTTGTGCTCTGCCTGTTAATCTCAGAAAAGGACATTTTTGAGAAGTTGTTGTAATTTCAGCTGTATTGGCAATTATGAGTATTTTGCTGAAGATGATAAGTCTCTGCCTAAGACCCACAAATTGCCTGTCTGATATTTGTTTTAAGGGAAAATAATGCCTTATCTTTATGGCTGGCTGTCACCTGTGTGATGATATGTCAACATGGAGAGAGGAGAATGTGTATCACAAGGTGACAGCAAACCATTGCATCCATCAGGGTGATGTCACCACGCTGGCTCTGCCATCAATCAGCTCTTTAAGGATTCTGGCTGAATTCTGAGTTTGCATATTGAGTCAGAGTAGAGAGCTATTTCAGAACAAATCTTAAAACACATCTTCTTTTTTAGTATTTGTCATGGATTGGATTGTCTCCCCCAAACTGTGTATCAGCTTGGCTAGGTCATGATTCCCTGTACTGTGTGGTTGTCCACCATTTTGTGATCTGATGTGATTATCCTGCGTGCTGTGAATCCTAACTTCTATGATGTTAATGAGGCAGGATTAGAGGCAGTTGTGTTAATGAGGCAGGACTCAATCTACAGAATGAGGTTGTATCTTGAGTCAATCTCTTTTGAGATATAAAAGAGAGAAGTGAGCAGAAAGACAGGAGGACCTCCTACCACCAAGACTGAAGAACCAGGAAGGGAGCACGTCCTTTGGACCCAGAGTTCCTTCTCTGAGAAGCTCCTAGACCAGGGGAAGATTGATGACAAGGACCTTCCCCCAGAACCAACAGAGAGAGAAAGCTTCCCCTGGAGCTGGTGCCCTGAATTTGGACTTCTGGCCTGCTAAACTGTGAGAGAATAAATTCCTGTTTGTTAAAGCCATCCGCTTGTGGTATTTCTGTTACAGCAGCACTAGATAACTGGACAGTATTGTTTTGTGAACTCCACAGAAATACAGGCTTTAACTGTTGCTCCCGTGAGCCTTTTTTGTTGTTAGTTGCCATTGAGTCAGATCTTATTCATGATGACCTTACATAACAGAACGAAACGTTGCTCTGTACTGTGCCATTTTCATCATTTGTGATATATTTGAGCCAGTGTTGTGGTGATTCTGTCAACCACCTCACTGAGGGCTTCCCTTGTTTTTGCTGATCCTCTGCTTTACCAAACTTGTTGTCCTTTTCTAGCGATTGGTCCTTCCTGATGATGTACACAAAGTAAGTGAGTCAGAATTTCCCCATCTTACTTCTAAGGGGCATTCCAGTTGTATTTCTTCTAAGACTGTTTTTTTTTTATTCTTCTAGAACCCTGGCGGTGCAGTGGTTAAGAGCTCAGCTGCTAACCAAAAGGTCTGCAGTTTGAATCTACCAGTTGCTCCTTGGAAAATCTATGGGGTGGTTCTACTCTGTCCTATATGGTAATTACGAGTCAGAATTGACTCGACGGCAATGAGGTTTTTTTCTGGCAGTCCACAGTGTATTCGATATTCTGTACCAACACCTACCATTCAAAAGCATCATTTCTTGTGTCTTCCTTTTTCACTGTCCAACTTTTAGATGTAGAAGGTAATTGAAAAGACGATGGCTTGGGTCAGCTGTATTTTAGTTCTCAAAGTGACATTTTTGTTTTTGAAAACTTTAAAGAAGTCTTTTGCAGAAGATTCAAATGTTCTTTTCTCTTTTCTTTTCTTGCCTCCCCATCTGGCAAAAATTAGTCTCTTTCTTCATAAGAAGCCCAAAGTCACTTTCTCTGTGGAACATTTCCAATCTCCCCTACACATAAGTGGTTGTATGTTATGTGTTAGCAGTTATTACTTTATAGTTTTGTGGTATCTCACTCCTCTGGGGAAGAACCACTCTTAAAGTCTTGTTATAAGATTTTCTTGAAAAGTAAGAAAAATTATCACTGGTATTCACAGAGTAGAAAAATCTCTAACACTTATGCTGTATGTCTAGTACACTTTTACCTGTTTTTTTGGCAGAGGGTCTCTCTAGCAAAGCTAGACAAAATACTCCCAAACAGAGTTGCACTATCCAAATGCCATCTTTATCATTGCCAACACAAATAGCCTCTACTGACCAGTACAACAGCAGGACATGGTGTTAGGTAGTACCTAGAATCCTTTCCTTGCCTTTAAAATATTGAAGTTGCTCAAAACTATTAAAAATAACTTTTATTAGAATTTTTACTTTTACACAAAATAATACATATTTATTTGAGAAATTCTGGTAAAAGGAATCATATCAGAAAAATCATAGCTAAGTCACTCCCATATTTTGATTTTGTAACCTTTCTGTCTTTTGAGAAAGCTCCTTGGCAGTGCTGTAGTTAAAGCGCTCTGCCACTAACCAAAAGGTCAGTGGTTTGAACACACCAGTGGCTCCTCAGGAGAAAGATCTGATGATCTGCTCCTATAAAATTACACCCTAGGAAACTCTATGGGGCAGTTCTACTGTATCACATGGGTTCGCTATGAGTTCAAGTGGACTTGATGGCACACAACAACAACAGCATCTTTTAAGTAGAGAAAGGTTTCATACGATTTTGCTACCTGCTTTAAAGCAAGCTAATTAAGCAGTTCGTATTAATATGAATAGACTCTCCTTCCTCTTCTGCAGAAGACAGATGTTGCATCATTAAGGGCACCAGATTCACTAACTAGATAATAGACAAGAGTTATCTTAGGTGAAGGGAAGGACAGCATACACTACAGGGGAAGTCAGCACGACTGGACTAAACCAAAGCTAAGAAGTTTCCTGAATACAACCAAACACTTTGAGGGACAGAGTAGCAGGGACGGAGGTCTGGGGACCATGCTTTCGGGGGACATCTAGATCAATTGGCATAACAAAATTTATTAAGAAAATGTTCTGCATCCTACTTTGGTGAGTGGTGTCTGGGGTCTTAAAAGCTAGCAAGCGTCCATCTAAGATGCATCAATTGGTCCCAACCCACCTGGAGTAAAGGAGAATGAAGAACACCAAAGTCACAAGGAAAGTATTAG
>NW_004444037.1:3840198-3854313 GCF_000243295.1 Trichechus manatus latirostris | reverse complement strand
AATGACCGCCCTGACAGGGAACACAACAGAGAGTCCCTGATGGAGCAGGAGAAAAGTGGGGTGCAGAACTCAAATTCTAGTAAGAAGACCAGCTTAATGGTCTGACTGAGACTGGAGGAACCCCAGAAAGCATAGCCCCCAGACTCTCTGTCAACCCAGCACTAAAACCATTCCCGAGGCCAACTCTTCAGACAAAGATTAGACTGGCTATGGGACATAAAATGATACTTATGAAGAGTGTGCTTCTTAGCTCAAGTAGATACGTGAGACTAAATGGGCAGCTCCTGTCTGGAGGTGAGATGAGAAGGCAGAGAGGGTAAGGAGCTGGTTGAATGGACATGGGAAATGAGGGGTGGAAAGGAGGAGTGTGCTGTCGCAGTACAGGGAGAGCAGTTAGGGGCACACAACAGCGTATGTATAAGTTTTTGTATGAGAGACTAACTTGAATTGTAAACTATCACTTAAAGTACAACAATAAAAATAAAATAAGGGCACCAGATAAAACGAGAGGGTGCACTGAATTGAGGCCTGAACTCTGGTTTTACCGGGTGACCTTGGATAAGCTGCTTAAACCTTGTGAGCCTCAATTTCTTTTTTTAAGTTTTTAATTTTGTTGTTGTTGAGAATACACACAGCAAAACATACATCAATTCAACCATTTCTACATGTATAATTCAGTGACACTGATTACATTCTTCAAGTTGTGCAAACCATTCTCACCCTCTTTTTCTTTATTTTATTTTATTGTAATTTCAGTGAACACTCACACAACAAATTAGACAATTTGACAATCTCTTCACAAATGGTTCAGCGACATTAGTTACATTTTTCACAATGTCAACATTTTCTTTAATTGCGTTCTGTTTGTTTCCTGTACTCTAGTTTCCCTGTCCCCTTATCTTCTCATCTTTGCTTTAGAGTAATTGTTGACCTTTTGGTCCCATATAGATGTTTTGTTTTGTTTTTATTGTACTTTAGATAAAGGTTTACAGAGCAAACTAGCTCTCATTAAACAATTAATACACATATTGTTTTGTGACATTGGTTGCCAACCCCACAACATGTCAACGCTCTCCCCTTCTTGACCTTAGGTTCCCCATCCATTACCAGTTTTCCTGTTCCCTCCTGCCTTCTCGTCCTTGCCTCTGGGCTGGTGTGCTCATTTAGTCTCATTTTGTTTTATGGGCCTACCTAATCTTGCCTGAAGGGTGAACCTCAGGAGTCACTTCAGTACTGAGTTAAAAGGGTGTCCGGAGGCCATACTCGAGGTTTTTCCAGTCTCTGTCAGACCAGTACTTCTGGTCTTTTTTTGTGTGAGTTAGGATTTTGTTCTACATTTTTCTCCAGCTCTGTCCGAAACCCTCTATTATGATCCCTGTCAGATCAGTCAGTGGTGGTAGCTGGGCACCATCTAGTTGTGCTGGACTCAGTCTGGTGGAGGCTGTGGTTGTTGTGGTCCACTAGTCTTTTGGACTAATCTTTCCCATGTGTCTTTGTTTTCTTCATTCTCCCTTGCTCCAAACAGGGTGACACCAGTGGAGATCTTAGACGGTCACTCACAAGCTTTTAAGACCCCAGATGCTACTCACCAAAGTAGAATGTAGAACATTTTCTTTCTTTTTATTTAATTGTTTAATTAAAAAAAAAAAAAACCAGTACATATAGTGTTTTATGACAATGGTTAACAACACCATGACATGTCAACATTGTCCCTTCTCAACCTTGGGTTCCCTATTACCAGCTTTCCTGTCCCCTCCTGCCTTCTAGTCCTTGTCCCTGGACTGTTGTGCCCCATTAGTCTCGTTTTGTTTTTGGGCTGTCTAATCTTTGGCTGAAGGGTGAACCTTGGGAGTGACTTCATTACTGAGCTAAAAGGGTGTCCGGGGGCCATACTTTTGGGGTTTCTCCAGTCTCTGTCAGGCCAGTAAGTCTGGTCTTGTTTTGTGAGTTAGAATTTTGTTCTATGTTTTTCTCCAGCTCATCTGGGACCCTCTATTGTGATTCCTGTCAGAGCAGTCAGTAGTGGTAGCCAGGCACCATGTAGTTGTGCTGGACTCAGTCTGGTGGAGGCCGTGGTAGTTGTGGTCCATTAGTCCTTTGGACTAATATTTTCCTTGTATCTTGTTTTCTTCATTCTCTCTTGGTCCTGAAGGGGTGAGACCAGTGGAGTGTTTTAGATGGCTGCTCACAGGCTTTTAAGACCCCAGATGCTACTCACAAAGGTTGAATGTAGAACATTTTCGTTATAAACCGTTATGCCAATTGAGCTAGATTTTCCCCAGACCATGGTCCCCACAGCCCTTGGCCCAGCAATTCAGTCCCTCAGGGAGTTTGGATGTGTCTGTGAAGATTCCATGACCTTGCCTTTGTCAAGTTGTGCTGGCTTCCCCAGTATTATGTACTGTCTTACCTTTCACCGAAGTTACCACTTATCTATTGTCTAGTTAATGTTTTTCCCTCCCCACCTCTCTCCTCCCTTGTAACCATCAAAGATTGTTTCTTTTTGTGTGTAAATCTTTTCATGAGTTTTTATAGTAGTGATCTCATAAGTATCTGTCCTTTTGTGATTGACTTATTTCACTCAGTATAATACCCTCCGGATTCATCCATTTTGTGAGAAGCTTTGCAGATTCATCATTGTCCTTTATCGTTGAGTAGTATTCCAAGGTGTGCATGTACCATACTTTGTTTATCTATGCATCTGTTGGTGGGCATCTAGGTTGTTTGCATCTTTTTGCTATTGTGAATAATGCTGCAATGAACATGGGTGTGCATATGTCTATTCGTGCGATGGCTCTTATTTCTCTAGGCTATATTCCTAGGAGTGGAATTGCTGGATCATATGGTATTTCTACTTCTAGCTTTTTAAGAAAGCGCCGTATCGTTTTCCTAAATGGTTGTACCATTTTGCATTCCTACCAGCAGTGCATTAAGAGTTCTAGTCTCCCCGCAGCCTCTCCAACATTTGTTATTTTCTGTTTTTATGATTTGTGCCAGTAATGCTGGTGTGAGATGGTATCTCATTGTACTTTTGATTTGCATTTCTCTAATGGCTAGTGATCGGGAGCATTCCGTCAGGTGTCTGTTAGCCAAGTGAATGTCTTCTTTGGTGAAGTGTCTATTCATATCCTTTGCCCATTTTTTAATTGGATTATTTGTCTTTTTGTTGTAGAGGTGTTGGATTTTCCTGTAGATTTTAGAGATTAGACTTTTGTCAGATTTGTCATAGTCAAAATTTTTTTCCCAGTCTGTAGGTTCTCTTTTTACTCTTCTGGTAAATTCTTTTGATGAGCCTAAGTGTTTAATTTTTAGAAGATCCCAGTTACGTAGTTAGCTTCTGGAGTTTGTGTGTTGTTAGTTATGGTTTGTATCCTGTTTATGCCATGTATTAGGGCCTGTAGCATTGATCCTATTTTTTCTTCTGTGATCATTATAGTTTTTGGTTTTATATTTAGGTCTTTGATCCATTTTGAATTAGTTTTTTTGTATTATGCGAGGTATGGGTCCTGTTTCATTTTTTTGCAGATGGACATCCAGTTTGGCCAATACTTTTTGTTAAAAAGACTTGTCTTTTCCCCTTTTGGTGGACTTTGGGCCCTTATCGAAGATCAGGTGACCATAGGTAGATGGATTTACATCTGGGTTCTCAATTCTGTTCCATTGGTCAATGTATTTGTCATTGTACCAGTACCAGGCTGTTTTGATTACCATAGCTGTATAGTAGTTTCTGAGGTCAGATAGTGCGAATCCTCCTACTTTATTCTTGTTCTTCAGTAGTGATTTACTTACCCGGGGCCTCTTCCCTTTCCATATAAAGTTAATAATTAGTTTTTCTATCTTGTTAAAGAATGTTGTTTGTATTTGGATTGGAATTGCATTGTATTTGTAGATTGTTTTGGGTAGAATCGACATTTTCACAATGTTGAGTCTACCTATTCACAAGCATGGTATGTTTTTCCATTTATGTAGATTTCTTTTGGTTTCTTGCAGTAGCGTTTTGTAGTTTTCTTTGTATAGGTCTTTTACATCCCTGGTTAGATTTATTTCTAAGTATTTTATTTTTTTTAGGAGCTTTTATAAGTGGTATTGTTTTCCTGATTTCCTTTTCGTTGTTCTCTTTATTGCTGTATAAGAATCCAACTGATTTTTGTATGTTTACCTTACATCCTGCTACTCTGTTGAATCTTTTTATTAGTTCCAGTAGTTTTCTTGTGGAGTCTTTTGAGTTTTCTATATATAGTATAATATCATCTGCAAATTAGGGACAGTTTTACTTCTCCATTACCAATTTGGGTGCCCTTTATTTCTTTTTCTTGCCTTATTGCTCTAGCTAGGACTTCCAGCATAGCTAGGACTTCCAGCATAATGTTAAATAGGAGTGGTGATAAAGGGCATCCTTGTCTTGTTTCTGTTCTCAGTGGAATGTTTTCATCCTTTCTCCATTAAGAATGATGTTGGCTGTTTTGTATAGATGCAGTTTATTATGTTGAGGAATTTCCCTTCTATACTTATTTTATTGAGAGTTTTTATCAGGAATGGGTGTTGGACTGTCGAATGCCTTTTCTGTGTCTATTGAGATGATCATGTGATTCTTTTATTTATGTGGTGAATTATGTTGATTGATTTTCTAATGTTGAACCATCCTTGCATACCTGGTATGAATCCCACTTGTTTGTGGTGTGTTATTTGTTTGATATGATGATGAATTCTGTTGACTAGAATTTTGTTGTGAGTTTTTGCTTCTATAGTCATGAGAGGTATTGGTCTGTAGTTTTCTGTTTTTGTGGTGTCTTTGCCTGGTTTTGTCTCACCCTCCTGTTCTGAGTTGTTCATCTCCCATTAGCATAAAGTGACTGCCCACTAAGATTCTTATCCAGTCTTTCAAGTTGCTGTTGTCACTTTGATTCCATATAGATAGTTCTTAAAAGAGCATAATGCTCAAGGCAGACATTTGTTACTAGTTAAGCTAAACTGTTAATTGGTTTTAAGAAGACTTCAGGGCATATGTTTTGTTTAAAGATTATTTTAGGGCAATAATTTCAGGGGGTTATCCAGCCTCCATGGCTCCAGAAAGTCTGGAGTCCATGAGAATTTGAAATTCCATTCTTGTATTTCCCCCCTTATGATCAGGATTCTTCTGTAGACTCTTTGATCAAAATGTTCAGTAATGGAAGCCAGGCACTATTTAGTTCTTCTGGTCTCATGGCAAAGGAGGCAGTTGAGCCTCAATTTCTTAATCTGTCTGACAACAACAACAAAAAACCCCAAAAAACCAAATCCGTTGCCATCAAGTCCCTTCCGACTTATAGTGACCCTATACCTTCCCCAGGTACTATAAAAATGAAATGATTTGCTGTGTATACTTGCAGCTGTCACATGATAGGCTCTTATTGTGTCCCCCTCTGTCTTTCTGTCCAGCATCACTCTCAGTGCTCCTTTCCTTGCACCCTGTGCTTCTGCCCTTCAGAACCTCCTGCAGTTCCTTAAATGGACCAGGGCATCCTGTGCATAGTTTCTCACTACCTTTTATTATGAAGCCACTCACTAGCACAGAAGGAAGACGTATCTGAAGGTAAAGTATGAAGGTTTTACCTGGGGTTCTGGATAAAACTACAGAGATTCCTCATGTTAAATAGGATCTGTGGTTTAAAAAAAAAAAACTCACTAGTGTCTATAGAGAAAACAATTAGGTGAAAAATGTTCATTGTTCCTTGTAACCATAATAACTAGCTCTCAGTCTTTGGATTTGCAGGAGTAACTCAGCATGTTTGTTTTTATAAGAAGATCACTTAATGAAAGTGATTCTGTCAGGAAAGGCTAAAATAGCATTTTGCTTTTGCATAAATTTACATGTTTAGGCAGTGTGTGAAATTAGGAGGAGCTGTGGAAAGATCAAATCTTGCTATTTTTTTTCTGGCGTTCGGGGACGCGGAAAAAAAAGCGCAACACTGATTGATGTGATTTGGGGCCGAAGAATTATTTTATCAAATATGCCCACCAAACTGTTCATATTTCTAGCAAATAAAATCTCTTCCTTTTAAAACTATTGATGCCTAATTTGTATTTTGACACCTATCTGCACCTGTATTCTTTTAGGTGATGTTAACCACAGCCCAACCATGGCAGGTGACACTACAAATGCCTACTTTGTTAAACAGTACAATTTTGTTAAACTACTATGAGGTGGGTAGGTTTTATTTTATTTTTAAGTTTAGATGTGTAAATTGTATCATTTAAATTCTACCCTCACAATTTTTCTTGCCTTTTCATATTTCCTATAAACAAGTAATTAAAGAGCCAAAAGTAATACTTACTCAGATAAATTATTCACTCAGAGCCTACCTAAAGCAGTGGCGTCGCTAGCTGGGTAGAGGGGTGTAGACTGCACCCCGTAACACTGTCAGAGGGGATAACACCAAAATGACCTCAGGGTCCGTGGCGCTGCCAGGGGAGGGGCCACCAAGGCAGTGACATCACTAGGGTTTGTGTCACCTGCCACCCAGTGCGGTAACTCATTCCCTCCCCACTTGCCAGTCTGGATTGAGAGGACGGTCTCTGCCTTGGCCTATGGGCAAGGGGAGGAGCTGCGGGGAGCTGCGGGGTAGGGGCCCGAGGATGAGAAAGGGCTGGGCCAGGTAAGGATGCTGTGCCCACTGGTGGGCGGTTCTCCAGCTGGCCCCGCCCACCCCGGGCGGGATGGGAAGGGGACAGAGGAGTGACGCAATGACTTGCCACACTGGGTGACATGAACCATAGTAATGCCACTGCCTTATAGCAACTTGTACTTTCCCTTTAAGACATGCTTATTTTGAAGCCTGCTATGTCAGAGGCTGAAGCCTTTGTGGCGTAATGGTTAAGTGCTTCGCTAACTGCAAGGAGAAAGCTGGGGTAGTTTGCTTCCTAAAGATTACAATCTTGAAAACCCCATGGGGCCGTTCTGCTCTATCCTAGAGGGTGCTATGAGTAGGAATCGACTTGACAGCAACTGGTTTGGTTTTAGTGTATCCAAAGCACTGTGGTTTTAGGGTGGGGGACTGCAAAGATGAGGGCTTCAAGACTCTTGTCTGTCAAGGCATTTAAAATCTAGTAAACAATTTACAATCTATAAGTAATCAAAGTTCCATTTAGTTTGTTGGTCTTGGTAGGGGCTTGAGTTTTGATGCCTCTGAGATAGCTACTATTATGATCCCTGTTTTACAGATGAAAAAACAGAGGTTTAGAATAATCAAGCAGCTTGCCCAGCATCATGCAACAAGTGGGAGAACTGAGATGGGAACCTGGATATTGTGACTCGAAGGCAGAGATTGGCAGACTTTTTCTGTGAAGGGGTACACAGTACACAGTAAATATTTTAGGATTTGAGGCCAGGTGGTCCTCGATGGAGCTACTCGACTTTGGTGTTGTAGCATGAAAGCGGCCGTACCAATTGCCATTGAGTGGATTCTGACTCATGGTGACACCAAGTGTTGCAGCACAGAACTGCCCTCCATGAGGTTCTTATGACTCTGACCTTTTGGAAGCAGATCTGCAGGCCTTTCTTCCAAGGCACTTCTGGGTGGGTTTTAACTGCCAGTCTTAAGGTTCGTAGCCGAGTGCTTAACCATTTGCACCACCCAGGGACTCTTGGTTGTCTTCCAGTAAAACTTTATTTGCAAGAATAGGCTGTCAGCTCGATTTGACCTGTGTGTTATAGTTTGCTGATCCCTGCTCTAGGGCATATATTCTTAATCCCCGTGTTATACTGACTCATTCAACCAGTCTCATATTGAGCATTTTCTCTGTGCCAGGGAGATACAGGGCTATAAAAGAAATAAAATGAGTCTCTGCCCTTAAGAAGCTCCAAGATGAGAAAAAGATCGTTTGATTTTGAGTAAGAATTTAACCTTTGTCAATGACTTATTTTAAAACTATATGTATTGATAAATAATATTTTCACTTGTACAGCAAGATGTTGTGAAGATTAATGAGACAGTTTATGTAAAGTATTTTGAATTACTCAGCTCAGCGTCGTTTTTTGTAATGTAAAAGTAATGCTTGCTCTTTAGCAGTCCCAAAGGAGATGAGTAAATAAACCAATCTCTCCTTTGCTCATATGGGAGTTCCCTTACGTTAATAAACTAGCAATTTTTACCTAGTTTTATTGCTGCATTTCATTTTTATGAAGCACTTTTAAATTTGTGTTATATTAAATTTTCTAATGGGACCAAATAGCTTTTACACTTTTATTTCTTAACATAATGTAAATGGAAAAAAAAAAACAAAAAACAAAACTGTTTAATTCAGAGATACTGCCAGTATATATATATTCAGTAAATTACAAATCCACAATATCTTCGTGATAATTAGATTTTATGAATTTTAAAAGTGTTTTTTGCTTGTAGTGATGAAATGTAGTGTATGTCTAAGGAGATGATCTCATGGGCATGCTGAATCATATATGGAGCTTACATAAAATAGGGAGGAAGAGTCAGACATTCACTTTTAGGAGATAAAGAGGATACTTCTAAATTGCTCAAAAATGTGTGCACTCAATTGGAAGAGCGTAGTCAATGTCACTGAACTGTGCATGTAGAAATTTTTGAAATGGTGTTTCTTTGGCTATGTGTATTTTCACCAAAAAAAAAGGTTGAGAAGTTAGAGGGTTGACATGTTGTGGGTTGTTAACCAATGTCATAAAACAATATGTATAGTACTGTTTCATGAGAAACGATTTGTTCTGTAAGACTTCACCTGAAGTACAATTAAAAAAAAAAATGTGTGCGCTCAGGAATGAATTATTGATACATGCAACAACATAGATGAATCTCAGAAGCATTATGCTAAGTGAAAGAAGCCAGACTCAGATGTCTGCATTTATATGACATTTGGGAAAAGACAAAACTATAGGAACAGAAATGAGATCAGTCGTTGCCAGGGATTGGTAACAGGAAGAGGGGATAGACTGCAAAAAGCCATGAGGGAACATTTTAGAGAGATGAAAATGTTTTATACCTTAATTGTGGTATGGTTATATGACTGTACATATGTCAAAACTGTACACTTGAAAAGGGGGGATTTTACGGTATGTAAACTACACCTTGGAATCCCTGGATGGCGCAAATGATTTAAGTGCTCAGTTGCTAACTGAAAGGTTAGAGATTGAGTCCACCTGGAGGTGTCTTGGAAGAAAGGCCTGGTGATCTGCTTCCGAAAAAATCAGCCATTGAAAACCCAGTAGAGTACAGTTCTACTCTGACGCACATGGGGTCTACATGAGTCAGAACTAACTGGATGACAATTGTTTTGTTAATTACACTTTAACATACTTGAGCAAATAAGGAGCCCTGGTGGCAAAGTGATTAAACACTTGGCTGCTAACTGAAAGGTTGGCGGTTCGAACCTACCAGCCACTATGCAGGAGAAAGATGTGGCAGTCTGCTTCCGTAAAGATTTATAGCCTTGAAAACCCTATGGGGCAGTTGTACTCTGTCCTATAGGATCCCTATGAGTCCGAATGGACTCCACAGCAACTAGTTTTAGTTTTATACCTGAGCAAAACTGTTATAGAGAGTTTCTCAGGCAAAGATAAATGGAGACTAGGTGTAAAAGCTTCCAATAGACTGCTTTTCAGGTTACGTCCTGAATGGGAGGTAATACTGGGAATCGAGTCAGATGTACTCCATTTGTTTACTCTCAAAGACAAACCTAGTGAGAACCTTGGGGCTAATCTTTGAAAGCAAGTGGGAGAAAGAGAGAAATAACTCAGGTAGTTGGAATGTCCTGACCCAGATGGTAGTTACTGGCCATTCTTAGAGCAACACGATTGGAATTGTCTCGACAGCAACGGGTTTGGTTTGATTTTATTCTATTTATATAGACTAGACCTCATGAGATAAAAGGTCAAATAACATTAATAGACAATTTACAAAAAAGGCAAATACTAATTAACATACATACAGAAAAATGTTTACCTTACAATCAAAGAAATAAAAAACAAAATGAGATTTAATATTTTACTTATTAAATTATCAAACAAAGAATTCAAATGGAGACAGCTGAGGCTGATACATTGCTAATGGAAATATAAATTAATGTATATTTGGAAGGCAGGTTGTATTACAAGCCATAAACGTATTTATTCCTTTTAACCTAGCTTTACCACTTATATGACTTTATCCATATAAAGTAATCAAACATATGTATAAAAGCTATGTGCAACAAAGTTATTTGTTGCAGTGATATTTATAAAAATGCATACAATGTAAAGATCCTAAATGTCCAACAACACATGAACAGATAATTAAGAAACACTCATTCCATGGAGTATTATGCCAGCAATTAAAATGATGATGGTGTGGACAATTTAGTAATATGGAAAAATGCTTATTATAAAATGATAGTTGTAAAAAAGGGAAATTTGGGAGCACAAAATTATATGTAAACTGTAATTAAATTTTTTTTTAAATAAGGCAGAGAAAAGGGCTTTTAAGGAGCAGTACAATATAGATTTGTCATGTTCTTTTTAATAGCTCTATGGATATAACACAGGCATCTCTGGGTGGTGCAAACGGTTAAGTGCTTTACTACTGTCTTAGTCATCTAGTACTGCTGCAACAGAAATACCACAAGTGAATGGTTTTAATGAAGAGAAGTTTATTTCCTCACAGTCAAAGTAGGCTAAAAGTCCAAATTCAGGGCGTCAGCTCCAGGGGAAGGCTTTTTCTCTCTGTTGGCCATCTTCTCTTCGGTGTTCTCCTGTACTAGGAGCTTCTCTGCGCAGGGACCCCAGTCCAAAGGACACACTCTGCTCCCGGCACTGCTTTCTTGATGGTATGAGGTCCAATTCTCTGCTTGCTTCCTTTTCCTTTTATCTCTTGTGAGGTAAAAGGTGGTGCAGGCCACACCCTAGGGAAACTCCCTTTACATTGGATCAGGGATGTGACCTGGGTAAGGGTAGGGTTACAGTCCCACCCTAATCCTCTTTAACATAAAATTACAATCACAAAATGGAGGCCAACCACCACAATTCTGGGAATCATGGCCCAGCCAAAGTGATACACACATTTTTTGGGGGACATAATTCAAACCATGACATTCCACCCTTTGGCCCCCTAAAAATCACAACCTTGCAACATAGAAAACATATTCACCCCATCATATCACAGCCAAAGTCTTAACTCCAAGTCCAAAATCCAGAAATTCCTCTTCATCTGTAAAATCTAGAACACAAGTTATCTGCTTCCAAAGGTACGATGGCAGAACAGGCACAAGCTAGACATTTCCATTACAAACGGGAGAGACTGGAGGGAAAGGAGGCATAACAGGCACCAAGCAAGTCAGCAGAACACATTACGTTAGCCCTCAAGGCTTTGAAAATAATCTTTTGTCCTCTGAGACAATTTATACAATAGCCCTGCCCTCCAGACTCTAGGCATTGGCCACAGTCTCTGGATTTTGAGTGGAGGTGCCTCGGCCCTGGGCTTCAGCTCCACTGGTAAGTGCCCAGAGGCACCCCACTCCGCCAGGAAGCCTCCTGCGCACAGGCACTCAGCTCCCTTGCTCCATGGGTTGGCAAGCCTAGCTCCGCTGATGAGTGCTCAGAGGCACCCCACTCCGCCAGGAAGCCTCCTGCACACAGGCACTCAACTCTCTGGCTGTGTGGGTCGGCTCCAGCACCGTCTCGCACTAGTCTTCTGGTTCTGCTGCCATTGGTTCTCTGCCGCTGCAGGTTCTCTGCTGTTGCTGGTCCTCTGCCACTACCACTCCTCTATTCATTCACAGTTTCAAAACCGCTTCCACATTTTAGGTATCTGTTAGAGCAGCACCACAGTCTCTCAGTACCAGATGTCTTAGGCTGGGTTCTCTAGAGAAGCAAAACCAGTAAAGCGTATAAATATATATAGAGAGAGATTTATATCAAGGAAATAGCTCACGCAAGTATAGAGGCTAAAACGTCCCAAGTCCACACAGATCAGTGTAGAGGCCTCTTCCAGTTCACGTAGCCGCAGAAGCTGGTGAACCCAAGGTTGGCAGGTCGGAGAGGGACTCCCAATCACTGGCTGTGAAGGTCAATGAATTCCAAGATCAGCAGAGAAGACTGCAAGGTTTCTCCTGATTCACGTAGCTGCAGGGGCTGGCGAACCCAAGGTCAGCAGGTCAGGGACTCTTGCTTGCAGGCTGAGAAGTTCGACGAATTCCAAAATCAACAGGTAAGCTGCTAACTCAAGTTCCATGAACTGGAGGTGAGACAACAAGAGGCGGCTGCTGAGTCTGGAACGAGACAAAAACCTTGGCAAGGCGAGCAGGCAGAAAGTAACCAGTGGAAGTCAGAGAGATGAAACTGAGAGCGCGGTGAGCTGCCACAGGCCCCGCCTCCGCCAGTACCACTCAGCACATTCCATCATGGGGGTGATCACAACATTATACAACTGCTAAAACACTGAGAATAATGGTCTAGCCAAGGTGACATACAATCTTAACCATCACAACTACTAACTGAAAGGTTAATGGTTTAAACCCACCCAGGGGAGCCTTGGAAGATAGGCCTGGCTATCTGCTTCTGAAAGGTCACAGCCTTGAAAACCCTCATGGAACACGGTTCTATTTTGCAGAAGGGTGGTCACCATGAGCCTGAATTGACTCAGTGGCAGCTAATAACAACAACAGCAAGGCTCCATGCTCAAATTCTGATTCAATAAAGGTGGGATGGTACCCTGGAGTCTGTATATTTAACAGGTACTCTTGGTGATTCAGAGACCTGGTGGCACACTGGTTAAGAACTCAGCTGCTAACCAAAAGGTCGGCAGTTGGAATCCATCAGCTGCTCCCTGAAAATCCAATGGGGCAGTTCTACTCTGTCCTATAGGGTCGCTATGGGTTCAGAATCGACTCGATGGCAATGGGTTAGGTTAGGTTATGTTGATGGGTCACTGAACAAAGTCATTACTGAGACTGATAAGATTAATCGGAAGTCCCTGGGTAGTGCAGATGGCTAAAGTGCTTGCCAGCTGCTAAGGTTGGAGGTTTGAGTCCACCCAGAGGTGCTTCAGAAGAAAGACCTGGTGATCTGCTTTTGAAAAATCAGCCATTGAAAAGCCAATGGAGCACAGTTCTACACTGACAAACATGGAATCACCATGAGTCAAGGTCAAATTGACAACAACTGGTTTAAGATTAATCAAGGGCTGGAGTGTGGATGAATCGGTGGCGGATATCTAGTCCTACCTTTAGAGAACAAACAAATGGGGAGGAAGTTGTTTCTTTGCCAACAAGTCGGGGAAGATTCTATACTCTACTTTCAAATCCCAGCCGAGGAGACCAGAGCTGAGTTGAGTCAAAAGAGCACCTTACAAGATAAAATGAGTTGGGCAGAGATGAGAAAGTAAAAGCATGGAGATTCAGGAGAGCCCTTAAGTAGGTTATATATTTGAGGACTGTTGCCTTGGCGTTACGTCTAAAATGAATGGAATTGAGATAACATCTCTTATGGATTAAATCATATCCCCCCAAATTATGTGTTGTAAATTCTAAGCTCTGTGCCTGTGGTTATAATCCCATTTGGGAATGGGCTGTCTTTGTTATGTTAATGAGGCAGGATTAGTGTAAAGAGTATTTTGAGTCAATCTCTCTTGAGATATTAAAGAGATTAAACAAGCAAGCAGAGCAGAGATAGGGGAAGAGAGATGCCAAGTCACATGAAGATCGCCCAGGAGCAGAAGCTCAAAGAGACAAGGACCTTCCTCCAGAGTCAACAGAGGGAGAAAGCCTTCCCCTAGAGTCGGTGCCCTGAATTCTATCCTCCTAAACTGTGAGAAAATAAATTTCTGTTTGTTAAAGACATTTACTTGTGGTATTTCTGTTACAGCAGCACTAGATAACTAATACAATGTCCTAAACTATAAATAATTTTTATTATCTGGTCAGGAATCATAAGTTCTTAGCATTAGCTCCAGGAAGAGAACTTTCAAAAGGAGACGATTTTTGGTTGGATTCCTATACACTAATAAGGAGAATGATGAAAAGGAAATCAGGAAAACAATACCATTTATAATAGCCCCTAAAAAGATAAAATACTTAGGAATAAATCTGACCAGGGATGTAAAAGACCTATACAAAGAAAACTACAAAACACTACTG
>NW_004444037.1:3813940-3838452 GCF_000243295.1 Trichechus manatus latirostris | reverse complement strand
GGTTGAGAAGTTAGAGGGTTGACATGTTGTGGGGTTGTTAACCAATGTCATAAAACAATATGTGTACTGCTGTTTCATGAGAAACTATTTGTTCTATAAGCCTTCACCTGAAGTACAATTAAAAAAAAAAAAAAAGGGAGACGATTTTGGCCTTCTGTCTTAAAACTCTACCTTGCACACCTGGTAAACAGGTTCATGGCCACATACCAGGCATATCCTTTCATGCCTGAACCCTAGATTTTCTTCTAAGAATGTAGGAAATTCATGGCTGTTTGTTTTCCAGCCAAGTATCAAGGAGAAACAGTTTATTTCCTAAGATGTACCTGTGAAGAGGTGCCTTTGAGAAGTTGAAAATAAAGTAGCAGATCAGTTCACTCATCTGTAGTTGAAATAACCAGCAGAGGTATTTATCTGGTGAGCTACTTGACTGCAAAGAATTGAATGAGTTTTTTGTATGATGGTCAGGTTCTGTTTGTACTTTCACTGAACAGCAGAACAAAAAACGCTGCTTTTTCCCTACTGCTCTTCCTCCTCCACCCTCTGTAATATAATAACATCCTGATGCCAGCATTACAAACACAGAGGACCCCTCATTTCTTGGCTTGTCACTCCCTGCCTGTCACATGCTTTCTGGTTTGAGTGAAGTAAAAGTTCATGGTAGAATTGACTTAGCTCTAAAGGGTGGGATTTCCTGCAGGCTCTTGGTAGGGATTATGCATTTGATGTTTCTCTGTTGGAATGGGTAATCAGGAATCACAGTTGTTATTGCTGGGTGCTGTTGAGTTGATTCCAACTCACAGCAACTCTATGTGACAGACGACAACTGCCACCATAGGGTTTCCTAGGTTGTAATCTTTATGGGAGGGAGCCCTGGTTTTGCAGTGGTTAAGCGCTTGGCTGCTAACCAAGAGGTCGGCAGTTTAAACCCACTAGCTGCTCCGAAAAGATCACAGCTTTGGAAACCATGTGGGACAGCTCTGCTCTGCTCTGTCTTGTGGGGTTGCTATGAGTAGGAATTGACTCCAGAGCACTTAACAACAACAACAACAATCTTTATGGGGGCAGATCACCAGCAGAGTCACTGGTGGATTCAGAATACCAACCTTTTGGTTAGCAGCTGAGCGCTTAACCATTGCACGACCAGGACTCCTTATGAATCACAGTGGTGGGTGTTGTTAGGTGCCGTCGAGTCAATTCCAATTCATAGCGATCCTATGCACAACAGAATGAAACACTGCCCGGTCCTGCGCCGTGCTCACAATCATTGTTATGCTTGAGCCCATTGTTGCAGCCACTGTGTCAATCCATCTCTTGAGGGTCTTCCTCTTTTTCGCTGACCCTCTACCAAGCATGACGTCCTTCTCTAGGGACTGGTCCCTCCTGATAACATGCCCAAAGTATATGAGACGTAGTCTTACCATCCTGGCTTCTAAGGAGCATTCTGGCTGTACTTCTTCCAAAATAGATTTGTTTGTTCTTCCAGCAGTCCATGGTGTATTCAGTATTCTTTGCCAACACCATAATCCAAAGCCATCAATTTTTCTTTGGTCTTTCTTATTCATTGTCCAGCTTTCACATGCATATGAGGCGATTGAAAACACCATGGCATGGGTCAGGCACACCTTAGTCCTTAAAGTGACATCTTTACTTTTTAACACTTTAAGGAGATTTTTGCAGCAGATTTGCCCGGTGAAATAGACTGACACAATAGGCACAACCATGGATCCAAGCGTACCAACAATCATGAAGATAGTGCAGGATTAGACAATGTTTCATGCTGTTATACATAAGGTCACCGTGAGTTGGAGTCAACTAGGCAGCGACTAATACCAACAACTTGAAATTTTTTGTTTCTTTATAGCTTCCATGACTAGCAGAACACTTACTAACTACTTCCAGGCAGAAACCTTCAGAGTAATTCAGCTGTAGTTTCTCTGTTACCATCTATTCTCAAGTGCCAGGTCACGGGCATCATGACTTGCAGAAGTAAATGAATCCTAGAGATGTGGTTCTAACACCTCATCTTCATGACTGTTGGACAAGGACTTAAAATAAGGGCAGCTTACTCTTAGCACATCAGTAGATGGGCTTCTGTCTTAGTTATCTAGTGCTGCTGTAGCAGAAATACCATAAATGGGTGGCTTTCACAAACAGAATTGTATTTTCTCACAGTTAAGGAGGCTAGTTTTCAGGGCACTGGCTCTAGGGGAAGGCTTTCTCTCTGTTAACTCTGGAGGAAGATCCTTGTCTCTTTTACCTTCTGCTTCTGGGCAATCTTTGTGTGGTTTAGCATCTCTCTTCCCTCATCTCTGCTTCTCGCTTGCTTGTTTCATCTCTTTTATATCTCAAAAGAGATTGACTCAAGACACCCGTCCTGCCTCATTCACATAACAAAGACAACCCATTCCCAAATGGGATTATAACCACTAGAGTAGAGGTTAGGATTTACAACACATATTTTTTGGGAACACAATTCAATCCATAACAGCCTCCATGAAGCTAGTTTAGTTTTGCTAAAACCTTGCTTCTAGTCATAAAATATGTTTGTTTGGAGCTTCACTAAGCCTCGTTTGTCTCAGTGAGAATAAATTTAATGAAAGAAATACCAG
This sequence comes from Trichechus manatus latirostris, assembly GCF_000243295.1. Lineage (NCBI taxonomy): Eukaryota > Metazoa > Chordata > Mammalia > Sirenia > Trichechidae > Trichechus > Trichechus manatus. The sequence continues at coordinate 3,835,843 of NW_004444037.1, read as the reverse complement.
ATTTTAGATATGGAACCATATACACAAGTATATAAAGTTGTTGTTTCCTTTAGAATGAGATGTATTTCACTAATAAATTTGGGTTAACAGTGAATAATTAGTGCCAAACAAGTTGCTGATGAAAATTGTAAACTTCCTGAGATTTGAGCTAGCTTCTAAGGTCTAAGAAGCATAGATATTACCACTGCTCTTGAATGCCTCAAGTCCTTGAGCCCTATGAAAGGAGACTCCTTTAGGACAGAGAATGAGTCCATTTTGGCAGTTGGTAAATTATCGGGGGGGGGGGGTCCTTTAGAAAGTTCTGCTCTATGACTTAGCATTTAAACTTAGTTTTCAGTTGCCACTAACAGGAAGTAAAGAGTTGAAAAAAATAACTCACAAAGAGTTGTTGATCCAAACAGAAGAAGGACATCTTTGGCTGTACTTAGTAAATCATGATATATGTGTTTTCAGTTATATGAAGGCTTTTGGTTAAATTCAGCTACTAAATTTTATCTGCCTATATGTCATTCAGTTATTGCAAATTAATAGAAAGGTGTTGCATTTTTATATTTTTAACAAAGAGTCAAAACCTCCTGAAACTCTTCATTTGAAAAATATAAAAAATAATGTTTCTAAGATTTTTAGGTGTGTAGATACGAAGGTTTTAATAGATTATTCATTCTTTCAGAATTTAAATATTCAAGTATTATTGCAAAGCATTGTTCTAGACTTTGAAGATACCGTAGTGAACACACAACAGACAGAAATTCCTGCCTGCCTTCGGTGGTGAGTGGAGATAGACAATAGCAGATAAACAAATAAAGGGAAAATACATTAACCCAAAAACCTACTGCTGTGGAGTTGATTCTGACTCATAGTGGCCCCATAGGGTTTCTGAGGCTCTAAATCTCTATGGAAGCAGACTACCGTATCTTTCTCCCTTGGAGCCGCTGGTGGGCACTGTAAGGAATTTGACTTTTACTCTGAATGACGTGAGAAACCACTGGAGGGCTTTGAGCAGATGAATGGCATGATCTGACTTAGGTATTAATAAAGTGACACTAGCTGCTGAGGGCAGTGGTGGAGCGAGAGGGTTCGGGGAGAAGTACAAGCAGGGAAATCAATTAGGAAGCTGTTGCTATAATCTAGAAATGAGATGATAATGGCTGGGACCAGCATGGTAGCATTGTAGGTGATGAGAAGTGGTTGCATTCTTGATATATGTTGAAGGTAGATGCAACAAAATTTGCTGACAATTAATTGTGGGAAATGAGAGAAGAGAGAATTCAAGGATAACTCCAAAAAGTGATGATTTACATTGTTTTAAGCAACAACAAAATCATATAATGATGGAAACTTTCCCCAAAACCCATTTTCAAAATATTCTATCCTTAGAATAAGTTTCTTTGAAAAGCAATTACTTTATCACTCAGTGTTGAAGAATCAACATTATTGGGAAAGTAAATAACAACTATCTATACTATTTGTATTTAGAAAATATATTTTTTTCAGTGAATAAATGTGTTTTTTTTTTTTTCAGCCAAAAATATCTGTTATCAAGCACACAACTGACAGTCAATTGTCCTTACTGAAATGGCCAGGGTATTTTAAAAATTTGTCTGTTTGCAAAAGAAAAAATGTGAAAAATCTTAAAAATTGCTAACTGTTTTCTGTGCTTTGGCATGAAATAACCAAGGAACCACTGTGTCATATAAAAGATTTTAATGATCACTTCCCATTTTACTACAAAGCTTTGTAATGATTTTTCTAAATTAATTATGTCAATGACATTCTGTAGCAGTTTATCCTCTTCCAGTTTCAACTTCTTTTCTATGCTAGCTTGCCTATGAATGATGCAGTGAAAGCCTGAGACCCTTTTTCACTCTAGGCAAAGCAGTCACTCCATCAGTGTGTATAAAAAACAGTTGCCGTTGAGTTGACCCCAACTCATGTGGCCCCCATGTGTGTGTCAGAGTAGAACTGTGCTCCATATGGTTTTCAGTGGCTGATTTTTCTGTAGATTGCCAGGCCTTTCTTCCAAGGCAACTCTGAGTGGACTCAAATCTTCAACCTTACAGTTAGTAACCAAATGCTTAAACTATTTGAACCACCCAGGGACTATCAGTGTGTATAGGTCCTCCATAAAATATTGTTTTTATTAGAGAAGTCATTTATTATTAGAACATTTATCTCTTCTGCTATACTTCTTTATTTAGTGGCTTGCAAAAAAGTTCATTATTCAAATAGAATAGAAATATTTGTACTTTCATCCAATGGTATGATAAATTTTACATATTGAGTAATTTTTTAATATTTATTTTCTCAAATCTACAACTTTTTTTTTTTTTACTATGAAAATGGTATTTTCTGACTAAGGAACAAGTTTTGGTTGATTATCAGATTTTTAATTGTGCATTATTTATCGATATATTATTAATGCAGTGGCTGATTTTTTGTGTATAATTTAAATCATTTTTATGGTGGCAGGGAGAACAAATATTTCACTGATTGTATGTAGCTTTTTGTCTTTTGCTTGAAAATACCAAGTATTGGATTGAGTATCACAATGACGCAACATCATGAAAAATCTGGGGAGATTTGCATTCACATTCTGAAGGCTTACGTTTTAAATGTCCTGCTAATCACATTGCTTTATCCTGTTATTTGCTGCTCTTTTAAGTCACAACATATGCTTAGGATGGAGTTCACTCCTAATATGTTGGTGCTGGGTGCCCATTGAGTTGATTCTAACTCACAGTGACCCTATGTGACAGAGTAGAACTACCCCATAGGGTTTTCTTGGCTGTGATCTTTATGGAAGTAGATCCCAAGGTCTTTCTCCCATGGAGTTGCTAGGTGGGTTTGAACCACCAATCTTTGGTTAGCAGCCGAGCAGTTAACCGTTTGTACCACCAGTCCTCCTATTAATAATAGTGGATAAAAATTCATATTTCTCATAGTCTTATTGACAGTCTCACATTTTGAGAGCTGATGTCCTGTCCTATATTATATCAACATTGTTTTAACTTTATTATGTGGAGTATTTAAAAAAAAAAAAAAAAAAAAAAAAAGCAAAGAGCCCATATTAGAGATTCTGGAACCTTCACAATGTTTTCATGTTTACTTCTGTCATTCTCTGTAAAGAAGAACAGCAAAACTCTTACAAACTTGTGTGCTTCTGTTTGGAAACAACAAGAGAACTAAGGACACAACCTGTGTGAAGTTGGTGTTATGGAGAGAAGAATCCTTGGTAATAAGAGTTGGTCATCCGTGCTACGAAAGTAAGGAAAGTAGGATGGTTCCTGTGGCCTAATGCAAGCAAGACAAGAGCCTGTCTTAATACTCAAAGGTAGGGGTTTCTCTGATAATTAGAATGATAGCAAAGCCTTTGCTTACACAGGGTAAAACTGGGAAATTATGAGATGTGAAGCTTTGGCTCTGCTTTCTAAGGGCCTGGTAGAGTTTTATCAATTTTATTAATCTTTTTCAAAGAACCAACTTTTTGGCTTCGTTGATTTTTCTCTATTTATGACTGTTTTGATTTCATTTATTTCTGCTCTTATTTTTATTATTTTCATCCTCCTTTCTTGGGTTTCCTTTTTTCTTTTTTCCTAATTTCTTGAGATAGATACATAAATGAATGATTTCCAACCTTCTTTTCTAATATAGCTTGAGCTACATTATACAATTTTTTATTTGTCATCATTTTATTATTATTTCAGTAAAAATATTTTTCTAATTTCCATTGTTATTTCTTTTTTGACCCATGGGTTATGTAGTTGTGTACTGTTCAATTTCCAAACATCTGAGGATTATCTGGTTATTATTTTTATATTTATTTATAGCGTAATTGTAAATGTACTGTGATATATATCAATTAATCTTCAATCAAGGTGCTCTGACAATTCAATGGAGAAATGAGAGTCTTTTTAACAAATGTTGCTGGAACAAGCGGATAAACATATGGGGAAAAAATGAACCTCTGACCACTACTTAACACTACACACAAAAATTAGTTTGAGATAACCCATAAGCCTAAACATAAACCTAAAACGATAATACTTTGGGTAAAAAACAGAATATCTTTGAGACTTTGAAGTAGGCAATGATCTCTTAGAGAATATAAAACGTACTAAATATAAAGAAAGAAATTGATAAATTGGCCTTCATCAAAATTAAAAACTTCTGCCCATCAAAAGACACTGTTAGAAATTGAAAAGGCAAAGCCACAGACTGGGATAAAATATATGCCGTACATATATCTGGGCATCCTCCAATCCTGATGCCCCGTTCTTATGATTGTGCTTATGAAGAACGGGGCATCAGGATTGAAGGAAGACCCATTAACAACCTGCGTTATGCAGATGACACAACCTTACTTGCTGAAAGTGAAGAGGACTTGAAGCACTTACTTTACTGATGAAGATCAAAGACTACAGCCTTCAGTGTGGATCACACCTGAACATAAAGAAAACAAAAATCCTCACAACTAGACCAATAAGCAACGTCATGATAAATGGAGAAAAGATTGAAGTTGTGGAGGATTTCATTTTACTTGGATCCACAATCAATACCCATGGAAGCAGCAGTCAAGAAATCAAAAGACGCGTTGCATTGGGCAAATCTGCTGCAAAAGACCTCTTTAAAGCACTGAAAAGCAAAGATGTCACCTTCAAGACTATGGTGCTCCTGACCCACGCCATGGTATTTTCAATCATATTGTATACCTGCGAAAGCTGGACAGTGAATAAGGAAGACTGAAGAAGAATTGACGCCTTTGAATTGTGGTGTTGGTGAAGAGTATTGAATATACCATGGACTTTCAAAAGAACGAACAGGTCTGTCTTGGAAAAAGTACAGCCAGAATGCTCCTTAGAAGCAAGGATGGCGAGACTATGTCTTACATACTTTGGACATGTTGTCAGGAGGGATCAGTCCCTGGAGAAGGACATCATGCTTGGTAAAGTACAGCATCAGCAAAAAAGAGGAAGACCCTCAACAAGATGGATTAACACAGTGGCTGCAACAATGGGCTCAAGCATAACAATGATTGTGAGCCTGGCACAGGACCAGGCAGTGTTTCGTTCTGTAGTGCATGAGGTTGCTATGAGTTGGAACCGACTTGATGGCACCTGACAACAACAACATATATATCTGATAAAGGACTTGTATCAGAATATATAAAGAACTCCTATAAATCAATAATAAAAACTCCAGTTTTAAAATGGACAAAAGTCTTGAACAGACACTTCACAAAAGAACATACACAAAAAGTCATGATTATTCACCACTAGGGAAATGCAAATCAAAACCTCACACTAGAATGGCTAAAATTAAAAGCCTGTCAACACCAAGTGTTGATAAGACTATGTAAACTGGAACTCTTCATATGTTATTAAAGAGAGTATAAAATGGTGCAACCAACCTGGAAAACTGTTTAGCAGTTTTGTATAAAGTTAAACATACATTTACCCTATAACTTAGAAGTTCCTCTCCTAGGTATTTATCCAAGAGAAGTAAAAATACATGTTCACAAAAAGACTTGTACGAGAATATTAATAGCAGCTTTATTCTTAATAGTCCTAAAATGGAAGCAACCAAATATTTAACCTTAGGAGAATGCATAAATAATTATGATATTTTCATATAATGAACTCTTACTCAGAAATAAAAAGGAACAAACTACTGATACACTCAAGTGTGGATGAATCTCACAGATTATGCTGAGTGAAAAAAGCCAGACACAAAAGAGTACATACTACATGAGCCCATTTATATGACGTTCAAGAACAGGCAGTACTAACTATGGTGATAGAAATGAGAAGAACAGTTGTCTTTGCTGTGGGGATTTGACTGAGAGCGTGAACGAACTTTCTGGAGTGATGGAAATGCTCTATTTTTTAATTTTGTTGGTGGTCGCACAGTTTAATACCTTTATCAAAATATATCAAATTGTACACTTACACTGATCTTAAACTTTACCACTTTTTAAAAAGTATACTACTGTATTATTTTTGCAACTTCCAGTGAATCTACAGTTATTTCAAAATAGAACGTTTTAAAGTCGTCTAGACAATATCTATCCATTGAAATTTCTGTCCATTGAAGCGTAGTTTATTATAGGGTCGCTATGAGTTGGCATCGACTCAGTGGCAATGGGTTTGGTTTGGTTTTTTTATTGCCCACATATGGTTAATTTCTGTAAATGTTTCATGTGGACCTTAAAAGAATATGTGGTGTGCAGTTGTCACTAAGTGTTCTATATAGGTCACTAAGGTTGAGTTTGTTAAGTGTTGTTCAAATCTTTTGTATCATTACTGAATTTTTTCTGTTTGTTTTATTAGTTACTGAGAGATGTATGTTAAAATCTCCCACTATGATTATAGATGTGCCTATTCTGCTTTTAGTTTTGACAATTTTTGCTTTATATAATTAGAAGCTATGTTATTATGTATGAACAAGTATAGAATTGCTAATTCTTCATAGTGGATTGACCCTTTTATCTTTAAGAAATGATCCTATTTGTCTGTAGTATTGCTTCTTGTCTTAAAGTCTGTTTTGTCTGATGTTATTTTAGCTACCCTACCTTTCTTTTGGCACCTTTTCCCAACTTTCCTGTGTCTTTATATTTGAGTATATTTGTGTGTGTGTGTATGTGTTTTAAATAATATTTTATTGTGTTTTAGGTGAAGGTTTGCACAGCAGTTTAGGTTCCCATTCAACAATCTCTACACAAATTATTCAGTGACATTGGTTACATTTTTCACGATATGTGTACATTCTCATTATTTTTGTCTGGTTGTTCTGTTTCCATTAATCTAGTTTCCCTGCCCCCTTACTTACATTCCATCTCTGTTTCAAAGTAATTGCTGACCGTTTGATCCCATATAGGTGTGAGTTTTGTTTTTTAATCTAGTCTGATAATTTTTGTCTTTGAATTAGAGTATTTAATCCACTTACATTTAACGTATTACCAATATACTTAGGTTTAAATATAGCTTCTTACTATTTATTTTCTATTTGTCCAGTTTGTTCATTGTTCCTTTTCCCTCTCTTATTTTAGATTAATCAAATATTGTTAATCCTCTGTTACCTTGTTAGTGATGCAGATCAAAAATCAATTCTGAAGATCTCTGTCTAACGTGGTTTATTTGACATAAAAGGATACATTAAGGGTGAGAAGAATCAGCATTGTGATATTCTGAGGGTTCCCATGAGAACTGCTCCTCACAGTTCCAGCAAAAAGCTTCTCTAAACATGTCCCAAAGCAGAACACTGCAGGGACACACCTCTGCAAGCTCCGTCTGAGCTTTATCAAGTATAGGTGCATTAACATTATGATGTTATGCTCACTTATATAACAATGAATTTGTTCTGAGTAGGTGCTCTGAGTCTTTATTATATAGCGTTTTATGTTGTGTAGAAGTACAACAGGAGCCCTGGTTGCATAGCGGTTAAGAGCTTGGCTGCTAACCAAAAGGTCAGCAGTTCAAATCCACCAGCTGCTCCTTGGAAACCCTATGGGGCAGTTCTACCCTGTCCTGGGATTGCTAAGAGTCAGAACCGACTCGACAGCACCTGACAACAACAGATGTACAATTGCTCTTTAACATCATTTTATGTTCTCAGATGGTAATTGGAGGCAGGCTTCTCCCCAGTAAAAAAAAAAAAAAAAAAAAAGCTACATGTTGTGGGGTTGTTAACCAATGTCATAAAACAATATGTGTACTACTCTTTCATGAGAAACTATTTGTTCTGTAAGCCTTCACCTGAAGTATAATATAAAAAAAAAAGAAAAGTTACCATCCAGTGGATTCCAACTCATGGTGACCCCATGTGTGTCAGAATAGATAGAACTGTGCTCCATAGGGCTTTCAATGGCTGATTTTTTGGAAGTAGATCACCAAGACTTTCTTCCAAGGCACCTCTGGGTGGACTTGAACCTCCACCTTTCAGTTAGCAGAGTACATTAACCATTTACACCACCCAAAGACTCTGTACAGAACAAATAAGTAGATATTAATGATTTATCACAAAGTAAACAACCAGAAACTATCTCCCTCGTGTCCCCTTTCAGCCCTTACCTCCTCCGTTACCCCAAAGGTAACCACTATCCTTGTTTTATAATAATAATTTTCTTGCTTTTAAAAATAGTTTTACTGCCTAAGCATATACGTTTAAGTGCTGGCTGATTTGTTATAGATAAACTGGAGTCCATGAATGGTACAAAATATTTGACTTGTCATAATTTTATTTTCATTTTCCCTAGGATCTTGGCCTGACTGCCTTGGTAGTCCTCCAGTGCCTTTAAACAGGTTTTAAAAATAATTTTTACCAGCTTTTCTAGTGGTGCTCAGTGAGAAGCTGGTTTGATACAAGCTAGTCCCTTATGGTAGAACTGGGAATCCTAAGCTCCTGTTGGAGTGAACTCCTCATAAAAGCCAGAAACCCATTGACATTCCAAGGCTTAGAGTGGTTTCTTCTTGCATTGTTACCCCAAAATGTTATCTTGTTTCACTAAGCTTTGCAAAGGGCATATTTGAATCTAGGATTGTTTCTTGGATATTTCCCACCTCCAGTCCTGTTAAAATCTACGGTCATCGTGTTACAGTTTTCATTCAGACAGGTTTAGAAGGGACTGTGCATGCCCTGCCTAAAGTGAGCCCCATCAATCTAGTGAACTCTGTGATTTGTATTTGAATAAAAAGGTGCCTTCACTACCTCTGGGGAAGGAAATAATCTAATGATTACTGCCTTCACTTCTCTGCTAGTTTGAATTTGTGTCTTCTAGCTCCTTGAAGTTTTGCTAACCTGCCTTGAAGAATAAATGTGAGAAGGATAGGAGTCTCAGTATTTATGGATATAATTCTTTTGGTCCTTTCAAAAGTGGAAACAGTTTACAATCAATGGTTTTAAAACCCTAGAGGAAATTTAAACTAAGGAATGCAAATTTAATATTACTAAACCTAATTGGAAACCTCAGCAAAAAACAAAAACACCTCTTTGTACTGGCTTCTGCCAAGGAATGGAAAAGACATTCATTGTAAAGACTTCCCTAGAGATGAGGGAAGACATAATTTCTTGATGTTTTGTTTTTTCTCAACAGTTCAAAAGAGCAGAGAGGCACAGGCTTTCTCAACAATGTACCCCATTTCCTGACACACTTGCCACTGAAGGTGAATTCTCCTTTTTACCAGAAGAAAATTTTGGTGGGGAGCTATCCAGCAAGAAAAGGACGTGTGGCTCTTAAGATAGGTAAGTCATTTGTCTAGAGGGTGTCCCCACAGTTTATGGAGAAAGTACTAAAGAGTATTTCATTGATCGCGACTGGGACTCTAGAAATGGTTAGTATGTATTTCACTAAATTTCATATTAAAAGATCCATGCCACTGACGATCTTCCAATTCTAGATTTAATTTCCAGCTCTTCTACTTACCAGCTGAGTACACTTGGGCAAATCACTTAAATTCTCAGCCTTCTCATCTACAAAAGAATGTTATATATGAAAAGGCTTTGTAAATGGTGGAGTGTTAAATAAAAATGTCATCATTATTGATATTGTTTTGTTGTTGTTATAAAATTATACAGAATAGTTAGTGGCCTTGGGTCTTGTGGTGTGTTGGACTATAGAGTACTGTCAGTTTGGGGACTTCGTCTTTTGAGTGCTGGGGGTAGGAGACATTTCCTACCTGTCCCTGTCCAGAGCAGTATCATACTATTCTTTCAGCTACAGACATCTGCTACTTTCTCTTTAGGAAATTGGGGGAAGTGATGGAAGTTAAAGATAAGGACAAAGCAAAGAAAATAACAACTACAGGTAGTAGTTTCTAACTGAGTCCCTGGGTAATGCAAACGATCAACATGCTTAGCTGCTAACTGAAAGGTTGGTAGTTGGAATCCACCCAGAGGCATCTTGGAAGAAAGGCCTGGTGATCTACTTCCAAACAATCAGCCGTTGAAAACCCTATGGAACACTGTTCTACACTGACACACATGGATCACCATGAGTTGGAATCAACTTGATGGCAACTGGTTAAGCAGCAAGCGTTCTACTGAATATTTTAGATACGTTGTTTCATTTAATCCATGCACCAATCCTATAAGATGGGACTTCTTAGTTAGTTACTTGAGAGAAGATACAAACCGCTCTGGCTGATAATAATTTGGGAGATACTATTTAGTGGTGAGAATTTGAAATTTTTATTTTTTCTTATTTTCTACAATGCACATGTACAGCTTCTGTAATAAGAAAGTCATTAATTTAAAAAATAAATTATGGATTAAAAAAAAATCTTTGTTGAGCACCTACTGTGAACTAGGTACTAGTCTAGATGCTTGAGCTACGTCAGGGAACAAAACAGGTGAAGACCCCTGTCCTTGTGGAGCTTATGTTCTAGCATGGAGGGAGGCAGATAATAAATAATGCAATAAGTAAATAACTGAAAATATCAGAAGCCAATAACAACATGGGAAAAAGGGGGAAAAAAAGAGCAGAATAAGGGGGATTGGGAATGCTGGGTGGGGATGGGATTACAAGTCACAGTAATAGAGTGGCCAAAGTAGGCCTCAGTGGGAAGTGACATGAAGCCAGGAGTTAGCCCTGGGAGTGTTCCAGGCAGAGGAAGCAGTTGATGTAAAGACCCTAAAGAGAGACAAGTTTAGGGTGTTCAAGAATCATCCAGAAGGCTAGTGGAGGGAGAATAGTGTGGGGTGAGTTTGGAGAGGTAATGCCAGCTCAGGAGGAAATGATGTCATTTCCATGACTTAGATATGTAGGAAACGTAACCTTGTTTTCTACTTGTCTACCAAGTTTATTCTTAGTGTGTTTCCTCTGCCATAAAACTTACACACAATAAGTAAATAAATCAGAGCTCTACTACTCTAAATAATAAATTGATACTACTGTCCCTGTTTTGGAGCCCTGGTGGCTCAGTGATTAAGAGCTCAGCTGCTAACCAAAAGGTCGGCAGTTTGAATCTACCAGCCGCTCCTTGGAAACCCTATGGGGCAGTTCTACTCTGTCCTGTAGGGTCGCTATGAGTTGGAATTGACTTGATGGCAAGGGGATTTTAGTTTGGTCCCTATTTTACAGGTGGAAAAATGCTTAAATGACTTGCCCAAGGTTACCTAATAAGCAAAAGAGCTAGGTCAGTCTGATTCACCATACCACTCACATGCTACTGTGGAAGTGATATTAGGATGTAGGTGGCAGGGGATTGCCCTGCCCAGGGCAGGCATGGCACACATACAACATTGTAGTCCCCATCCATATTGCTTAACTCTGAGATAGCTCAGAATCGATGCTTTATCCCAGAATCCCTATCAAAGGGAAAATAGAGGACCCATTTCATTCTTTTGCCTCCATATCCCACTCTCCGTTTTGCATAACAAATGTAGGGAGCAGATGCTTTTTCCCTCTTTTGGGAATTTTTCCAGAAAAATAATACTGCAATTTCTATGGCTTCTAGAACATTTTGTGACAGAACCACATGGTTTTTTCTCACACACGGAGGGGGAGAGAGGAGAGAATAAATTAAAGAAATAAATAAACACACACATAGGCACACATATATGGATATAGCCAACTGAATCAGATGGCACACTGCAATAGAATTAGGGGATTTTGACAGCACTTGATATCGTATGCTTTCGCATTACATTTAAAGATTCTTTCTTATTGTGAAGCTCGTCTGGTCATTAAAACTGAAACTTATACCTGTTGCCGTCGAGTCAATTCCGATTCATAGCGACCCTATAGGACAGAGTAGAACTGTCCCATAGGGTTTCCAAGGAGTGACTGGTGAATTCAAACTGTCAACCTTTTGGTTAGTAGGCCAAATGCTTAACCACTAGTCATTAGTGAGTCTAAATAAACGACAGAGTCTTTCTTACTTAAGCTAAGCCTTGAAGGATGTTGTTGTTGGGTGCCGTCAAGTCGATTCTGACTTAGAGCAACCCCGTGTCTAGGATTTTCTAGGCTGTAATCTTTACAGATTACATATTATCAGGAGGAACTAGTCCTTGGAGAAGCACATCATGCTTGGTAAGGTAGAGGGTCAGTTTAAAAGAGATAGACCCTCGACGAGATAGATTGACACAGTGGCAGCAACAATGAGCTCAAACACAACAATTGTGAGGATGGCGCAGGGCTGGGCAGTGTTTCATTCTTTTGTACGTAGGGTCACTATGAGTTGGAGCTGACTCACCAGCACCTCACAACAACAATAATCTTTATGGAAGAAGATCGTCTGGTCTTTCTCCTATGGAGCCCTTTGGGTGGGTTTGAACCGCCAACCCTTTGGTAAGCAGCCGAGCACTTAACCGTTGCACCACCAGGGCTCCTTTGGCTTTGAAAGATACACCTGAGAAAAAGAAGGATACACAGAAGCAGAACCGAGACTTTCCCTGTTCTGTCTAGTCCCGCCCCCTCCCCTGCAACATACCTGTAAAGAAAGGCATGCAGTGAGATGCGGCACCCTGGGCTGTGCTGAACGTGGATGAAGTGACCAAATTCAGTACTGCCATAGGAATGTCTAAATCTTGGTCAGACACTCAAAGCTAAGCACGAAGTTGGTAGGTGAGACAAAGCCAGAGTTGGAAAAAAAAATCGTAAGGTCAAAACTGGAAAGATTAGAAATACAGCAAGACATAGAATGTGCGACAAGTCGAATGGTTCAGAAAATCAGTTGTGGGAGGATTTGGGAGGCTTATTTGTCCAGGGTTCTAAATACACGATATGGGGGTGAAAAGGTGAAGGTGTTGGTTTGGGCTAGACAGTTCCTGACCTGTTTTTACCACATATGGTTGTTAACTATTTTTTATTAAGTAGTCCTATAGTTTCTTTTCAAGGTTCTTCTTTACCCTTCTTTTTACCTTTGTTCTTAATGTGTTTTTATTCCCTCTAAGCTCTCAGGCTTCTCTTTTTCACTTAACAGCTGACTGCTTTGGACCTTTGTGTTGAAACATATGTTCTTCTTGGTATAAAGAATTAAAAATAAGCTCCCTCTCTTCCAAAGATGCTTACTCTTTGTTAACATTTCTTTTCTTTGGTCCTGAAATAGCAGGGCCATCATATTTTTCTACTGAATTAAAATGACCCATGGTGTTTATATCAGTGATGTCAGCCATTGCTTATTTCAGCTTTATTAATTTTTCATTCCTTTAATTTCTTTTTGTTGTCCTAATCATGCCTTATATTTTTTTCTAATTTAAGATTTTCTGAATAATGATTTTTCCAAGGTTACCTTTCCTGTGACTACATTAAAGTTATTTTTTGTTGTCATTCTCCCTAGGAAACTCCAGATGTGATACCCTTTTTCTTCCTAGAATCCTTTCTTCATAAATGGGAGAAGGATTGAAAATTTTCCTCTTATTCCCTTTCTGTCTTAACCTAGCTTACTTGTATTTTTGAACCGATAATACACGTATAAGGAGCCCTGGTGGCACAGTGGTTAAAGCACTCAGCTGCCAACCAAAAGGTCGGCAGTTCTAACCCACCAGCCAGTTCTGTAGGAGAAAGATGTGGCAGTCTGCTCCTGTAAAGATTACAAGCTTGGAAACCCTATGGGGGCAGTTTTGCTCTGTCCTACAGGATTGCTATGAGTCGGAAACAACTTGACAGCAATGGGTTTTTTGGGTTTTAATACATGTACACTGTACAAATTTTTTTTTTTTAATCTACTATGAAATCTAAGTTTTCTTCCCACCCCTCCCAGCTGTACAGATCTCTCACCCAGGAGGTAAACTCTGTTACAAGTTTTTTCATATATATTTTTTTTTCCTTTTTCAATAACACACATAATTGAAAACTATACACACTATTCTATACCTTGTTTTGTTTTTTGTTTCCAGTAACATTGTATCTTGGAGAAATGTCATTTTAGAACACAAAAAGCTGCTTCATTCTCCTTAATGGCTGCATAATAGTCTATTGTATGGATACCATAATTTAACTAGAATCCTATTGATAAATACTTAAGTTGTTTCAATGTTTTTCTGTTGCAGGCAATGCTATAGTGCAGAGGTTCCTCAACTGTCTTATTTCACTGCACCCTCAGCGTCTCAGTAATTTTTTCATGGTGCCCCTGGGCAAAAAGAAATACCCAGCAATTGCTTTTTTTAAGTAGTTACGTCCAAACCACTTCAATATTTATGTTCTATCAACTTAGTAGCCATTTGGAAAGAAAAATAATACATTTAAATTGGAAGAAAAATAATATTTTTATTTCGTTCTTAAATAATCACAATTACTTGGATGTGTGCACCTGTTTGGCGATGGACAACTTCTTAATTCTTAGAATCAGATTGGACACTGCCACCTTCCTTTACTATTCTGCACTGATTTTCCTGGGGTCTTTAGTTTTCATCAGAGCAACCACCAAAAAGCCTGATGATCTGTCTAATGCTGAAACTGTGATCTATCTCAAGCTAGTATTTCATTCAGTGTCTGATAGATGCTGATACTGTGATTTCCCTGAAAATTAAAATATCTTGCAGCGTTCCCCGTGGATTCACTACAGTGCCCTGGAGCCCAGTTTGGGAACCACAGTTACAGTGAATAACATTGTGCATGCGTTAGCTCCCACAGGTTCAGTTGTATCTGTGGGATAAGTTCCTTGATGTAGATTTCCTGGGTAGAGAGGATGTACACTTTTAATTTTGAAAAATGTTGCCAAATTGCCTTCCATGGAGGTTGTACCAATTTATGCTCCCACCAGCGATGTGTAAGAGAATGCATGTTTCCCCTAAATGGATACTTTGTGTGATCAACACATAGTATCACAGAATTTTACAGGTGGAAAGAACTTCCAAGTTCAACGAATTTAGTCTCTCCCACCCAGCTGCATCAGAATCACCAGGTGTGCTTCTTAAAAATGCACATTCCTACACCCTCCCCGTTTCTATTAAAAAATTCTTGGGTATGGAACTTGGGAGTGTCTATTTTTAACAAACACCTCTGGTGATTTTTGATGTTTATTAAAATTTGAAAGCCACTAATCCTATATTAATTACTCTGGAAGGCAAGTTGCATAAATAATCATCCAACCAGTATAAGGGAACTTAATATCTTACTAGGCAACTCATGGAATTTAAAAAAAAAAAAAAACCTAACTAGGTATAAACCTTCTCCCCTGCTATATTGTAGGCTCTTTAAATACTAATTAAAAATAGCTATTTGTATTAAATGGTCAGTGTGTGCCAGACACTGTGCTCACTGCTTTATACTATTGTTGTTAGGTGCTGTCGAGTTGGCTCTGACTCATGGCAACCCTGTGTACAACAGAACGAAACTCTGCCTGGTCCTGCACCATCCTCATGATCGTTATGCTTGAGCCTGTTGTTGTAGCTGCTGTGTCAGTCCGTCTCCTTGAAGGTCTTCCTCTTTTTCACTGACGCTGTACTTTGCCAAGCGTGATGTCCTTCTCCAGGACTGATCCCTCCTGATAACATGTCCAAAGTATGTGAGACGTAGTCTCGACATCCTTGCTTCTAAGGAGCATTCTGGTGCTTTATATAGCTTACGTCATTTAATCCTAACAAGCTCTCTGAGGTAACTTTTTTACTTGAACTTTACAAATGAGGAAATTAAAGCTTAGAAATCTTAAGTAATTTACTTAAGGTTGTATGTCTGATCTCATTCATTCGGTGGTTACCTTGTAACTGCCATCTTCATAGAATTATTGGATTCAGACAATCTACATAAAGTGGTTAGCAGCACTTGACGTTAAATGTAAAACAAATGTTGACTCTTATGATGATTATTACTAAGTTTAGCACACTGCGGATACTAAGATGAATAGAACACAGATTCTGCCCATGAGGAACTTACAATTTAGGACAATGATCTTTTACCTTTTTTTAAGCAACATACCAAAAAAATCAGTTGCCTTGGAGTCAACTCTTACTCATGGTGACCTCATGTATGGGAGTAGAACTGGGCTCCATTTTTTCTTTTTAATTTAGTTATATGTATATGTATGTGTGTGTGAGTGTGTGTGTGTGTGTGTGTGTGTGTGTGTGTATGTATATATATATAATTATAATTATTATTCATTGGGTTTTAATGGCTGAATTTTCAGAAGTAGATTGCCAGGGCTTTCTTCTGAGGAACCTGTGGGTGGACTCCAACCTCTTACCTTTCAGTTAGCAGTCAGGCATGCTAAAAAACAAAAACAAACCCACTAAATGTATGCAAACTTCCCACATATTAAGCAGATAAAGCAGAGCTCCTGCCTGCCTGGCCTCTCCTTATCTGATGTCACCATGATCATTTCACCATTTCAACAGGACGCAAGGGTCGCCTGAACACAGCTAGATCACATGGGTCTAGTAGAGGCTTTAGAGTCTAGTAAACACAAGTCCACTCAATTGACATTTGATTTCTGTAGCCAATGTTTTGTAACTGCAGATGAACAGTTGCTGCTGTTGTTACTGCGACTGCTGATTGTGAAGTGAGACTACATGGGCCAAGCAAATCAAGGTCGTTGGTTTGAAATACCTTGCTGTCACAAACATTCTGGGAAGTACTAGGCTTTTCACAATACATGTCAGAGGGTGACAAATAGTAGAATTTAGAGACCTACTTAATCCTTCTTATCACTAGGTAATGGGAATAAAATCTTAATTTCCCAATAGTGGTAGACTGTTGAGCAATGAGAAGTAGTGAGTCCTTTAATTAAATATATATATATTTAATTACAAAACATTTATTTCCCAATTTTCTCTTATCATTACAGTGAGAGATCTGAGTGTTATAGTAGTGTTAACATTTCTCTAATAGGCTGTCCAAGAGGAAAATCTCTTCAGAATACCTGCCTCACCTTGGTTGCTTGTGGGCTTCTCTTCATGGGACAATTCAGAATTAAGCTATTTCATTTACAAGAATCTATCTTAAAAAACTCAACTTTGCCTTATTTCACTTCGATCATGAGGTGCAATTCCCTCAGGCACCCTTCTCCCCTCCCCAGCTTATGTCATTGTCTAGTGGTCTGAACTCCAATTTATCTCATCTTCTAAATGAACCTGTAATTGATATTTTAACACTGGGATAGCTAGAGATTATATTGCTAGCCCAAGCAACAAAGCATAGTCTTTCCCAAGGGAGTTAAAATGATACCAGCCATTGGAGATGAAAATTTGAGGAATACTTTACACTGTCATCGCTTGGGGAGGCTGATCGCCCGTCCCTCCTCCCTTCTCTTGGTGAAATAGAGGCTGCCTCTGGGAGGGCTCTGGGATGGAGACAGTAGAGGCTTGAAACAGTACTCCACTCTCCATCTGCCAGACATAAGCCAAGATAAGTTGCACAGATGAAATTGGCAGAGAAATCGGGAACTGGATGGCAAACAAGGTTCTGAGGGGACTGAAATTCTGGTTAAATCCCTTTTGTGGTAGTGAAAGACCATCCTGGTCTAATAATTCAGAGTCCAAGAATTAAAGTTAGTATTGGTGCAATGCTACTGGCTCATAGGATGCAACTCCTTAAGGCTCTTTTCTCTAGATCCCCTGGGAGTGTAGTGTTATTAATGTGCATTGTGAATCGACAGTTAAGTACAGGACCAATTATGACTCATCCCCATCAAATGCTGATTATTATGTACGTATTATGTGCTAGGTAGGACTGAGTCTGCTCCAAAGGATATCTTCCAGGAGCCTGAAAATACCACCTTTAGAGTAACTAATGGGCTTGATGGAAAGGGGAACATTTTTGTAGACACCCTCCCACCCTTCCTCTTCCCTAATCTCCCTCTTTATCTCCTTCCCTCTCTCTATTAACATGTATCAAACTTGTTATGTGCCAGTCACTGTGCTGTGGACTAAGGATATGAAATTAGACCCTGTTGTCCAGACCCTGCTGCATTATGTTCTTCTGCTGTTACAGAGAACTATAAACAGTTTATTAGGAGCCCTGGTGTTGCAATGGTTAAGCACTGGGCTGCTAACCAGGAGTTTGGCAGTTTGAACCCACCCAGCAGCTCCTTGAGATAAAAGACCTGGCAGTCTGCATCTGTAAAGATTACAGCCAAGAAAATCCAATGGGGCAGTTCTACTGTGTCACATGGGGTCGTACTGAGTCAGAATCGACTCCACAGTACCTAGCAATCTGTCTTCCGTAATAAGAGATAGCTGCTAAAGGCCAGAATCCTGCCTTCGATCATAGAATCTAACAAAATGCCTAGGACAATGTAACGTGAATTGAACTTTATTGAATTGAACTTAGATATGTAAACAGATAACCAGAGAAAAGGTGATTAGTGATATTCGAGAGAGTTTTGCACAGAGTGCTGGGGACCACAAAGGGCAGAGTAAACAACTGCCAAAGGGAGCCTGAGGGCCTCCCAGAGGTGCCATTTGAGCTGGGTTTGAAAGATGAGAAAGTGTTTGCCAGACAAACAAGGGGGGCACGCCATCTCCGGAGGTCACACTTAGCCCTCTTGGGAGGGGCTCTTTGATCCTCTATCCTGCCCTCTGTTCCTTTAAAGTGACTTCAGAAAATAACTGCTTGATTCCCTAGTAGCTTTGGATCAAGCCTAGGGACAGTGTAGGCTTTTCTTCCAGGAAATGACAAGCAGAAAAAGCATGACATTGTTGGGTTTACTTCAAAAACTGCTTCCAGAACTCCTGTTTGACTAAAAAACAAAAAACACCTTATTGAATTTCTTACCTCTAAAATGCCACCTATTAAAGCGGCCCCAGGACCCGAAAAACCAGGTAAAACAGATACAGATGTCAGTTCTGGAACCCTCAACCTTAAATGAAGTGAGAAAGTATTAGATTGGAAGTCGCTAAGGAGAAGAAGAAACTGATAGAAAATGGGGAAGGAATAGAGATATGGAGTGGAGGTTCCTGGCCAAACGGCATGACTCAGTGTCGCCAGCTTGGAATAAAGCGAACAACCCCCCACCCAGAAAGGCACCTTCATGGGATTTCCAATAGTAAATAGAGGTACAGCGCAGACACACCCAGGACTAATAAGTAAGACCATGTTTGCTGGCTGCAACGCAAGGATGATCCCAGACTCTCACCCATTAACCACAGGAGCATGCTCCTACAACCCCTACCCTTCTGGTGAACAGCGGCTATAACCACCCTATCCTGGCAACCCTGACTGCCAGGAACCACAGTACAAACCCACCCTATTGCCCCCCTCCATCTAGCCCCGTCTGCCCCTGCCTTCACCACCCCCCCGACCTTTCTCCTCTGCCCCACTGGCCGCTGCCCAGAGGGGAACCAGCCTGTACCCCAGGCCCCGTCCCACTAGCTCTGGGCCCCTCCCACTACCTGCCTCAGCCCCAAGAGGACCTGACCCAGACCCTAGGTCCCGCAGGCTTCCCCCCACGCACACCCCCTACCGCCTGCCACGCCCCGAGGAGAACCAGTCCCGACCCCAGGGCCATCCCCACCAGCTCGAAACACCCCCCTCCCCCTCCCCCACTGCCTGCTGTGGCCCTGAAAAGAACTGGCCCAGACCACAGACCCATCCCCACCAGCTCAGGCCTTCCCCACCCACCCATCACGGCCCTGCTCCAGCCCCCAGCCCAGTTCACACTACAGACAAATGACCCATCTTCAGCCCTTCCCCTCCCACCCTGCTGGACCTGCCTGCTGCCACAGCTGAGCAACGGGCCTTGCGAACCTGGACAAGGTGGTGAGAACTATCGTGCCCACAGAAAAGCAAGCAACAAGGCATGCCCAGGCCACTTGTCCAGACATAACCAAACAAAACAAAACAGCAGGATGAAACAAACAAACATACGATCAATAAAGAAAGTAAAACTGAATGCCTCAGAGACAGCAGACAATATCAAAATATGAAAAAACAGGACTCCAGTAAGCAACTAGAATAAAGCACCGTTGACCTGGCAGAAGAAAAGGCACTGGAACTACCTGATAGCAAATTCAAAGGTTTAATATTTAGGGCTGTCCCCCTCGTGTCTGTCAGTTTGTTGTACTGTAGGGGCTTGTGTGTTGCTGTGATGCTGGAAGCTATGCCACCGGTATTCAGATACCAGCAGGACCCATGACCGACAGGTTTCAACTGAGCTTCCAGACTAAGACAGACTAGGAAGAAGGACCAGGCAGTCTACTTCTGAAAAGAATTAGCCAGTGAAAACCTTATCAATAACAGCAGAACATTGTCTTATATAGTGCCGAGAGATGAGCCCCCCGCAGGTTGGAAAGGCACTCAACAGATGACTGAGGAAGAGCTGCCTCTTCAAAGTAGAGTCGACCTTAATGACGTGGATGGAGTCAAGCTTTTGGGACCTTCCTTTGCTGATGTGACATGACTCAAAATGAGAAGAAAAGCTGCAAACATCCATTAATAATTGAAAGTGCAACATACAAAGTATGAATCTAGGAAAATTGGAAATCCTCAAAAATGCAATGGAACGCATAAACATCGATATCCTAGCCATTAATGAGCTGAAATGGACTAGAATTGGCCATTTCGAATTGGATAATCATATGGTCTACTATGCTGGGAATGACAACTTGAAGAGGAATAGCATTGCATTCATTGTCAAAAGAACATTTCAAGATCTATCCTGAAGTACAACACTGTCAGTGATAGGATAATATCCATATGCCTACAAGGAAGACCAGTTAATATGACTATTACTCAGAATGATGCACTAACCACTAAGGCCAAAGATGAAGAAATTGAAGATTTTTACCAACTTCTGCAGTCTAAAATTGATTGAACATGCAATCAGGGTGCATTGATAATTACTGGTGATTGGAAGGCAAAAGTTGGAAACAAAGAAGAAGGATCAGTAGTTGGAAAATATGGCCTTGGTGATAGAAACGATGCTGGAGATCACATGATAGAATTTTGCAAGACCAACGACTTCTTCATTGCAAATACCTTTCTTTACCAACATAAATAGCAACTATACACATGGGCCTTCCCAGATGGAATACACAGGAATCAGATCGACTACATCTGTGGAAAGAAATGATGGAAAAACTCAATATCATCAGTCAGAACAAGGCCAGGGGCCAACTGTGGAATAAATCATCAGTTGCTCATATGCAAGTTTAAGTTGAAACTGGAAGAAAATTAGAACAAGTCCACAAGAGCCAAAGTACGACCTTGAGTGTATCTTACCTGAATTTAGAGACCATCTCAAGAATAGATTTGAGGAGTTGAACACTAATACCTGAAGACCAGACGAGTTGTGAAATGGCACCAAGGACATCATACATGAAGAAAGCAAGAAGTCATTAAAAAGACAGGAAAAGACCAAAATGGTTGTCAGAAGAGACTCTGAAACTTGCTCTTGAACATTGAGTAGCTGAAGCAAAAGGAATAAATGATGAAATAAAGGACCTGAACAGAAGATTTCAAAGGATGGCTTGAGAAGGCAAAGTAAAGTATTATAATGACATGTGCAAAGAGCTGAAGATAGAAAACCAAAAGGGAAGAACACACTCAGCATTTCTCAAGCTGAAAGAACTGAAGAAAAAATTCAAGCCTCAAGTTGCATTAGAGAAGGATTCTAGGGAAAAATATTAAACGATGCAGGAAGTATCAAAAGAAGATGGAAGGAATACACAGAATCATTATACAAAAAAGAATTGGTTGACATTCAGCCATTTCAAGAGGTAGCATATGATCAGGAACTGATGGTAATGAAGGAAGAAGTCCAAGCAGCTCTGAAGGCATTGGCAAAAAACAAGCCTCCAGGAATTGATGGAATAATCAGTTGAAATGTTTCAACAAATGGATGCAGCACTGGAAGTGTTCACTCGTCTATGCCAAAGTATTTGGAAGACAGCTACCTGGCCAACCGACTGGAAGAGATCCATATTTATGCCTATTCCCAAGAAAGGTGATCCAACCGAATGTGGAAATTATTGAGCAATATCATTAATATCACAGGCAAGTGAAATTTTGCTGAAGATCATTCAAAAACGGCT
>NW_004444037.1:3738972-3812924 GCF_000243295.1 Trichechus manatus latirostris | reverse complement strand
GTACAGGATCAGTGAAAAAGAGGAAGACCTTTAACGAGATGGATTGACACAGTGGCTGCAACAGTGGGCTCAAGCATAACAATTGTGAGCATGGCTCAGGACTGAGCAGTGTTTCCTTCTATAATACATAGCACCTAACAACAACACAAGGGATTAGGAAAAAGATCAAGGAACACTCAGACAAAATCATGGAAAACACAGACAAAACGAACAAAAACATAGCCCAAATCAAGGAAAACACAGACAAAGCAATAGAAGAATTCAGGAAAATAATATGAGAACAAAATGTCAAAATAAATGAATAGAAATCATACAGAAACAACAATTAGAAATCCAAAAGATAAACAATAAAATTTCAGAAATGGACAACGCAATAAAAGGTTTTAGGAGTAAATTTGAAACAATGGAAGACAGAACCGGTGAAATTGAGGACAAATCCATGGATGTCACTTTGTGTCAAGAAAAATCAGAGAAAAGAATGAAGAAAACCTAAGAACTATGTGAGATACAATCAAGAGCAAAAATTGGCACATGATCAGAGTTCCTGGATAGGGGGAGAAAATGAAAAGTGAAGAAAGGATCATAGAGGATTTACTGACAGAAAACTTCCCTGGTATCATAAAAAATGAAAAGCTGACCATCCAAGAAGCTCAACAAACCCCATGTAGGATAGACCTCAAAAGCAAGCCACCAAGACATATCATAATGACACTCACCAAAAGTAAAGACAAAGAAAGAATCCAGAGAGCTGCTTGAGAAAAATGAAGTCACATTACAAAGGGGAGACAATAAGACTAAACTCTGACTACTCGGCAGAAACCATGCAGGCAAGAAGGCAATGGGATGATATATATAAAACTTTGAGAGGAAAAATTGCCAATCAAGAATAATATATTCTGCAAAACTATCTCTCAAATATGATGGTGAAATTAGGACATTTCCAGATAAACAGAAATTAAGGGAATTTTTAAAAACCAAACCAAACTTAAAAGAAATATTAAAGGGAGTCCTTTAGTTAGAGAACCAACAACATCAGACAACAACCTGAACCTAGGACACAGGTCAGTATCAGCCAAATACTGACCTAGGTAATGAACTCTCTAGGATAAAACAAAAGTAAAAGTTTCAAAACAGGGAACTAGAGATGTCAATCTGTAAGTGATGACAATGTCAGAACAATAAAAGAGGGAATACATGGTGTAGGTATAGAATTTTCAAATGGAGAAGTCGAGATGACGTCAAGTAATAAAAGACTGGTTCAAACTTCGGAAGAGAAGAGTAAATTTCAAGGTAACCAAAAAGAAAGTTAAGAACCTACTCATCAAAATAAAGAGGAAAAACATAAAGTCTCAGTAAACACAAAATCTACAATAATGAAAGTAATGAAAAGAAATTTCACAAACAAATGAACTCAGCTCAGGAGAGTAAGAGGAACAAAGAAAACGTCAACACCACAAAGAAAAAAAGCACTACAAAATGACAGCAATAAACTCACACCTATCGATAATCACACTGAATGTAAATGGCTTAAGTGCACCCGTAAAGAAACAGAGTGACAGAATTGATTAAAAAAAAAAAAGAAAATGACCCATCAATATGCTATCTACAGGAGGCATACCTTAGACACAAAAACATAAATATATTAAAAATCAAGGGATGGAAAAAATATATCAAGCAAACAGCAAGCAAAAAGAGCAGGAGTGACAATACTAATTTCAGATAAAATAGACCTTAAGGCAAAATCCATCCTAAAAGACAAAGAAGAATATTATATAATGATTAAAAGGACAATCCACCATGATAGCATAACCATAATAAATATCTATGCACCCAATGACAGGGCTCAAAAATACATAAACTCTAAGAGCAATGAAAAGAAAAATAGTTCCACAGTAATAGTATGAGACTTCAACACCAACTCTTGGTAAAGGACAGAACATCTACAAAGAAAGTCAACAAAGATACAGAAGATCTAAAGGCCACAATCAACCATCTTGACCTCATAGACATATATAGAACACTTTACCCAACAGCAGCAAAGTATACATTCTTTTCCAACACACGTGGAACGTTCTCCAGAATAGACCACATCTTAGGCCACAAAGCCACCCTCAACAAAATCCAAAACATCGAAATAATACAAAGCATTTTCTCTGATCACAACTCCATAAAAGTAGAAATTAATAACAGGAAGAACAAGGAAAAAAAATCAAATACATGGAAATTGAGTAACACTTTGCTTAAAAACCACTGGGTAATAGAAGAAATCCAAGATGGGATAAAAAAAAATTCTAGAATCAAATGAGAATGAAAACACATCCAAAACCTATGGGATACAAAGAGTTTTGGTTTATACAAAACCAACAGCTAACAATATCCTCAATGGAGAGAGGCTGAAAACATTCCTACTGAGAATGAGAACAAGACAAGACTTTATCACCACTCCTATTTAACATTGTTCTGGAAGTCCTAGCTAGAGCAATAAGGCAAGGAGAAGAAATAAAGGGCATCATAATTGTTAAGGAAGAAGAAAAACTATCCCTATTCAGGGATGATATGATACTATACATAGAGAACCCTAAAGACTCCACAAGAAAACTCCTGGAACTAATAGAAAGATTCAGCAGAGTAGCAGGATACAAGATTTAAAAAAATAGAAAACCCATTGCCGTCTAGCCAATTCCAACTCATAGCGACCCTATAGGACAGAGTAGAACTGCCCATAGGGTTTCCAGGGAGTGGCTGGTGAATTTGAACTGCCCACCTTTTGGTTAGCCACTGAACTCTTAACCACTGTGCCACCATTAGTTGGATACCTATACACCAATAAACAGAACCGCGAAAGGAAATCAACACCATTTATAATAACCCCTAAAAAAATAAAATAAGAATAAATCTAACCAGGGACATAAAAGACTTATACAAACAAAACTACAAAATACTTCTTCAAGAAACCAAAAGACACCTGCATAAATGGAAAAACATACCTGGCTTGTGGATAGGTAGACTAAACATTGTGAAAATGTCAATTCTACCCAAAGCAGTCTACAATTACAATGCAATCCTGATCCAAATACCAATAGCATTCTTTAACGAGATGAAGAAACTAATTATTAACTTGTTTTGGAAAGGAAAGAGGCCCTGGATAAGTAAGTCATTATTCAAGAAAAAGAACAAAGGAGGAGGCCTCGCACTACCTGACCTCAGAACCCACTATACAGCTACAGTAGTCAAAACAGCCTGGTACTGAGTTAATGGTCTGACAGAGACTGGAGGAACTCTTGAAACTATGGCTCCCTGATGCTCTGTTAACCCAGAACTAAATCTATTCCTGAAGCCCACTCTTCAGACAAAGATTACACAGGACTATAAAACAAAAATAATACTCATGAGGAGTGCACTTCTTAGTTCAGTCAGATACAGGAGACCAAATGGAGGTGTCCTGTCTAGAGGCAGGATGAGAAGGCAAGAAGAGGCAGGAACTGATTGAATATGGATACAGGGAACCCAGGGTGGAAAGGGGGAGTGTGCTGTCACATTGTGGGGATTGCAACTAATGTCACAAAACAATATGTGTATAAATTTTTGAATGAGAAATTAACTTGAGCTGTAAACTTTCCCCTAAAGCACAATTAAAAAAAAAACAAAAAACCCTGTGGAACACAGTTCTACTCTGGCACACATGGGGTTGCTGTGAGTTGGACTCAACAACAACTGGTTTTTGTAGGGTCATGAGAAAAAAAACAACCTGGTACTTGTACAATGACAGACACATTGACCAATGGAACAAAATAGAGAACTCAGATGTAAATCTGTCTACCTACGGCCACCTAATCTTTGACAAAGGCTCAAAGTCCAATAAATGGGGAAAAGACTGTCTTTTTAACAAATGGTGCTGGCAAAACTGGGTATCCATCTGTAAAAAAATGAAACAGGACACATACCTCACACTATAGACAGAAACTAATCAAAATGGATCAAAGACCTAAATATAAAGCCAAAAACTATAAAGAAGAAAAAATAGGGTCAACACTAGAGGCCCTAATATATGGCATAAACAGAATAGAAACCATAGTTAACAATACACAAACACCAGTAGATAAGCTAGATAAATGAGATCTTCTAAAAATTAAACAATTATGCTCATCAAAACACATACTAAAAGAGTAAAAAGAGAACCTACAGACTGGGGGAAAAAATTTGGTTATGATGTATCCAACAAAAGGTCTAATCTCTAAAATCTGTAGGAAAATCCAGCACCTCTACAATAAAAAGACAATAAAGTTAAAAAATGGGCAAAGGAAATGAACAGACCACTTCACCAAAGAAGACATTCAAATGGCCAACAGACACATGAGGAAATGCTCGAGATCACTAGCCATTAGAGAAATACAAATCAAAACTACAAAGAGATACCATCTCACCCTGGTGTTACTGGCACAAATCAAAAAACTCGAAACTAACAAATGTTGGAGAGGTTGTGTGGAGGTTGAAGCTTTTATGCACTGCTGGTGGGAATGCAAAGTGGTACAACCATTTTGGAAAATGATATGACACTTCCTTTGAAAGGTAGACATAGAAGTACCATATGATCCAGCAAGCCCACTCCTAGGAATATATCCTAGAGAAATAAGAGCCATCACACGAATAGACATATGCACACCCATATTCATTGCAGCATTATTCACAATAGCAAAAAGATGGAAACAACCTAAGTGTCCATCAACAGGTAAATGGATAAACAAACTATGGTACATACACAAAATGGAATACTACCCAACAATAAAGAACGATGATGAATCTCAAAACATTTCACAACATGGTTGAATCTGGAGGGCATTATGCTGAGTGAAATAAGTCAGTCACAAAAGGACAAATACTGTATGAGACCACTATTATAAAAACACATGAAAATGTTTCCACACAGAAAAAAACCATCTTTGATGGTTACGAAGGAGGGGAGGGGTGGGGAGGGAAAAACACTAACTAGGTAGTAGGTAAGTGATAACTTTAGTGAAGGGTAAGACAGTACACAATACTGGGCAAGTCAGCACAACTTGACCAGGGCAAAGTCCTAGAAACTTAACAGACACATCCAAACACCCTGAGGGCCCAAGCTACTGGGCTGAGGGCTGGGGACCATGGTCTCAGGGGACATCTAGCTCAATTTGCATAACATAGTCTAATAAAGAAAGTGTTCTACACCTGACTGTGGTGAGTGGCGTCTGGAGTGTTAAAAATCTGGAAGCAGCCATCTAAGATACATCTACTTATCCCATCTCCGCTGGAGGAGAGGAGAATGAGGAAGACCAAAGACACATGGGAAGGATTAGTCCAAAGGGTGAATAGCCCACAGCTACCACAACCTCCACCAGCCTGAGCCCAGAACAACTAGATGGTGCTCGGTTACCACCACTGACTGCTCCTGCAGGGATCACAATAGAGGGTCCCAGACAGAGCAGGAAAAAAATGTAGAAGAAAGTTCAAATTCACACAAACACACAAAGAGACCAGACTTGCTGGTCTGACAGAGACTGGAGAAACCCTGACAGTGACTGGGTTCCCCTGGACACCGTTTTAACTCAGTACTAGAGTCACTCCTGAGGTTCACCCTTCAGCCAAAGATTAGACAGGTCTATAGGGCCAACAGTAACACACATGAGGATGTGCTCTGTCATTCAATCATGTATACGGCACTAATGGGCACACCAGCCCAGAAGCAAAAATGAGAAGGCAGGGAGGGACAGGAAAACTAGACAAATGGAAACAAGGAACCTGGGGTGGGGAAGGGGAGAGTGTTGACACATCGTGGGGTTGGCAACCAATGTCACAAAACAATTTGTGTATTAATGGTTTAATAAGAAACTAATCTCTGTAAACTGTAACCTAAAGCACAATTAAAAAAAAAAAATGAAAGAAAGGGATGAGATCAGAAGAAGAAGTGGACAATTGGCAAGAAGAAATGAAAGAGAATAGAGAGAGCTTAGAAATTTGAGGACTGGTAGTACTGGAAATCTGACTCTTTCTAGACCTCAAACACAGATGTAAAATTAAAAAAAAAAAAATTTTTTTTTGAAGCATTAAGCAAAATGTCCAGAAAGATTTCTCAACTGAGTAAAGTGTCTCAAGGCAAAGATTAAAATAAAATAAAATGTCAGGTAGCACAGTGGTTAAGAGCTTAGCTGCTAACCAAAAGGTCGGCAGTCTGAATCCACCCTCTGCTCCTTGGACCCCCTATGAGGCAGTTCTACTCTGTCCTGTAGGGTTGCTATGAGTTGGAATTGACTGGATGGCAATGGATTTTTTGTTTGTTTTGTTTTGTTTTTTAATTTTTACCTTTTTTATCTTTTTGAATCTTCCTTTTTTATTGAAATAAATATAATTTTTATTTTCTCTTTAAATTGGCTCAAGTGGAGCCAAGACTTTACTTCCATGATTCTTTCACCATTGCAACAAACATGCTGAACGCCTCCCACGTAAAAGGCACTGTTGGGGAGTCTAGGCTTACAGAAAACAAACAGTAAGATCATTTCTGCTTCTAAGGAAACTAAAATTGACAACAAACGGGAAGCTAAAGTCAGCACGGAAATGTTCCTCTTCTACTGTTTACTATTAAGATAAAGTCTTTTGGTTACATCCATGCACACAGAATTGAAATTGAACAGTTTTGAAATAGATGACTCTACTTCTGAAATGAAGTTCAGAGGTCCATGAGACAGTGAGAAAGGCCTATACTGACAACTGGAAGATTTACCAGGAAGAGGAAAAAGCATATTTAGTCTAAATTTTACTGGACACATATTTGAAGAAGCCTCAGAAAGTCTGTCCCATGCATAAAAATACCCCAAAAGAGCATTTAAGACAGAACTTAATTTTTACATTAAGTATTCCATTTTTAATACTAATATTTTAAAAGCATATATCTATGTATCAGTTTATTTTTATTGTGATCATTGCTTAATGTTTTTGTGGGACTTAAAGTCTTTCTAAAACTGGGACTCCAGTTTGTAGCTCTTATTATCGCACAGGTAAGGATATGGCTTACAAAGGCTTGACTTGCTTTCTCCATCTAGTAACACATCAGTTCTTGATTTGGGTAGTGCCTGCAGTAGATGAGGTTGCTCACCGTGATGCTACTACTTGAGAATGTCCTGCCTTTCTTCTCACTCCATCTCTTCCTGTTAATATCCTCCACCACCACCACCAGTTGCTGCCGAGTCGATTCTAACTCGTGACGACCGTATGTGTGTCAGAGTAGAGCTGTGCTCCGTAGGATTTTCAGTGGCTGATTTTTCGGAATTAGATCACCAGGACTTTTTTCTGAAGCAACTCTGGGTAGACTCGAATCTCCAACCTTCCAGTTAGCAGCCGAGTGTGTTAATAGTTTGCACCACCAAAGGACTCCATCAGTATCCTAGCTGTACTTAAACACCAAATTCAAATGCCAGCTCTTCCACAATTCATTTCTTGACACACACACACACCCTGAAAGTGATTCTTTTTATTCCTCCAAATTCCCACATCCATCTCTCTCACTCATACACATACAAAGAACTTAACATTTTCTTCCTGGTTTATAATTTTTGCTAAATGTGTCATATCCCCTACTACTAAACGATATTCTCCTTGAAGTCAAGGATATTTTCCTTTATGTCTTTATACCTCTCCTCCTCCCTCATTCCCAAACCTATGTTAAGCCATAATGGTCACTGAATTATTATTCAGTGGATGGAATTTCAATCTAGATAAATGAATCCAAGAATGTCTACATCTCTTCCAAATGCCATCGACGATAGCATAAATCCTTAAGCCAGTGTTTCCCGAAGTAGATTCCATGGAACAATACTTCTGAGGAGTATTAAAACGTTTTCCTTAATAAAATGTCTATGGTTAAGTGCCTTTGGGAAATACTGGTTTAAGCAAGGTTAAACTGGATTCTTTCTTGTGGGACTTCTCTAATTGTGGGCATTGTGAACGAGATACAGTTAAGGTTTTCCAGACTTATTTGACCACAGAAACCATAATAATTTTTCTAGTAACATGTATTTGTTTCTTATTGCTGCTAAAATAAATTACCACAAACTTTATAGTGGCATAAAAATCACAAGTTTATTCTCTTACAGTTATGAAAGTCAGAAAAGTCTAAGGTGGGTTGGCAGGGCTGCATTCCTTCTGGAGGCTCTTGGGGAGAATTTATTTCCTTGCCTTTTCCTGCTTATAGAGACCACCTGTATTCCTTGTCTTGTGGCCCCTTTCTCCATCTTCAAAGCCAGCAGTGTAGCATCTTCAAATCTCTATCTTACTTCTGCTTCTGTTGTTACACCACCTTCTTTGACTCTGACCCTTTTGCTGCCGTCTTATGAGAATCCTTGTGATTACATTGGACCTGCCCAGATAGTCCAGGATAATCTTCCCATCTCACTTAACCACATCTGTAAAATTCTTTTTGCCATGTAAAGTAACATATTCACAGATACCGGGGATTAGGACATGGATATGTTTGGGGGAGCATTATTCTACCTACCTGATCACTGGGGGACATGGCTAGCTGTCTTAGGCTGGGTTCTCTAGAGGAGCAAAACCCGTGAAGCGTCTATGTACATATATAGAGAGAGATTTATTTCAAGGGAATGGCTCATGCAGTTGTGGAGGTAGGTCAGGTGTCAAGACTGGAGACTTCTCCTGACTCACGTGGTCACAGGGGCTGATGAACCCCAAATCGGCAGGTCAGACAGCTGGCTGCTTGCTCACGTCCCAAGAAGCAGAGGTCAGAGGATGATGAGTCAGATGCAGGATCAAGAGAGAGTGAGCTTTGCCAGAACATCCATATATATAGGATGCAGGCCACACCCCCAAGGAAACTCCATTTTCAACTGATTGGCTGGTCACATCAGATCATAATATGGAGTATGATTACATGATATCTGCCAAACCACTGAGAAACATGGCCTAGCCAAGTTGACACATAACATTAACCATCACACCAGCACATCACAGTGTCCACCACAACCACTACTTATAACATTATTTCTTAAGGAAAATTAATTCTGAGTTGTGGAACAACAACAACAACAAAAACCCTAACATTTGTGGTCTATAATCCATGAATACACCATTAACTCTTTTTAAAGTAACCTTTGTGTAGTAACCTCAGTAGTTATAACAATAAAGACCTTCTTGCACATGAATTTACTTATGCTTTCTTCTCTTGTTTTACAATTCAGCAGACAAACTGTGTGATGGAACTGTCCTATAGTAATTTTTTTCTGTCCAAGTTTTCAAGACTTTTAAAACTGTATAAATGTGAACCTACTGTACATTGAAAGAAGAACAAAACTCATCATTTTATAATGAATTTAGTCTTTGTTCAGGGAGGTATATTGTGCTAGGTGTCTTATGTTTAACCACGCTATGCCCACTGCCCTGTAGACTTCACCAGCATCTATCAAATACTGTCATTACTAATTAGGGCATGATGCAAATGTTCAAACAGAAACCCAGTATATGGGAGATTAGTAATGTTGTTAAGACTTGTGGAAAGAGGTCATCTATAAGGAAAAGTAGAGAAATGAAATGAGAGATGAAAAGAAAGCAGACTAAGGGATAGAGAAACTCTTTAAAGCATAATACTATTTATCCGGGGGAAATGTTTTCCAAAGGCTTTGGGAAAATAAAGGAGCCTTGGTGGCACAGTGGTTGAGAACTATGGCTGCTATCCAAAAAGGTTGTCAGTTCTAATCTACCAGCCGCTGCTTGGAAATCCTATGGGGCAGTTCTACTCTGTCCTATAGGATCACTATGAGTCGGAATCGACTCGAAAGCGATGGGTTTGGTTTGGTTTTTTTGGAAGAAAATAAAAACATAAACATTGTCTTCTGCAGAGGAAACCAGGTAACCAAAGGAAGATTTTCAATTTCAAACAATTAGAATGAGAAGATTTTTCTCCTGATCTTAAAATAATGATCTTTTTCTTGTAAAATACAGACATGGAGGATCTTTGAAATTGCATATATAAGATTTATGATATCAAACATTGAAGGGGAGTGACTTAAGATTAATTAATTAATTAATTAATTAATTACCCCGCCCCAACAACACTATGACCCTAGACTGTGATTTCCTCCAGAACAGGGACAGTGTCTGATTAATCTTTGAGTCCCCAGCCCTAGCATATAGCTTGACATATTGCCATAATGTTTGTTGAACATCAAGTAAAATGATTGCAGAATTAGTCCCTTCCAGCATATCGCAGCAGTGATTCATTTGGAAAAGACTGTTCATAAGAAACTGATGAGAGAAGGGGTGTATGAGAAAAGAAAAACAAAATATTACATAGACTGTTGAGATTTTCAAAGGATATGTCTAGAGATATTCTTTATTCTCAAATTATTCATTTCACTGCAGCATATAATTTTCCTCATAAAACATATGCATTATGAGTAAAGAACAATAATGTGTTGAGATTTAGGTTATGAGAATCATTCTTCAACAAAATTGCAATTGCTACTTGTTGCATGCTCACTACTGTGTGTATAATATTGGGGAGTCATTTGCAAATAATCACACTGGCAAATACCAAATCAAAGAATGCCTATAGGCAACAGTGTCTTATTTAGAAGATCAGGAAGAAAAATTTCTATTTTTTGTATTCCAGTACTGGAGCATTCTCTGTCCTGGCTCTTTGAAATTGTAAACCTGTTGAGTATGGACTATGACTTATGCTTCTTTTTCTAGTGCCCTTTGCCTTGTTCAATATTTTATGCTAATGAGCACTCAGTAAGTAGTTGATGACTTGGATTAAATGGAAAATTATACCCATATAAGCACTTAGAAGATAGTGTAGGTAGGAAGGCATAAAATGATTAGAAATGCATTGTTCTACACAGTAAACTATATTGATATATTTTTTTGTAACTTTTCACTAACATTCCATGATTAGAAGGGTAAATTGGGAAAAACAAAGTCACAGGCAGTACTTTGCAGTATACACTGGCAATCCGTTCTACAAAGGAATGCATGTAACTGATTTAAGGACAATTCAGCAGAGGACATTTTTATGTCAGGCCCAGCAAATTACATTCACAAGCAATATTATAATGGTGGCAGCAAAGACAGTATTACTGAAGCTTCAAAATATCCAATTCTTCAGTGATGATGGGATTTAAGGTTAGCAAGTACAGAATAATTAAGCTAAAGAAGCAGCTAAAAATACACAAAAGCAATCAAACTTGAATAAGGAGCCATTAAAATTGTAGGTTATGTTTCAGAGGTAAGCAAAATGAAAAGTGAAACCATGAGAAATGATTCTTTGAAAGTGGATAGATCTCTCCCAGTAGTTTGAACCTCTTGGATAAATCTGGCCAAGTCCCAGTAGAGAGATGGCAATTGTTATTGCAATAAATTCAATAATATTAAGAAAATGATGGAAATATTAAATGTAGGGCTTTTTAAAGGAAAAAATTTGTTGTTATAATGTTGATAAAAGGAATAAGAAAAAATTCAGTTTTATGTTTTCTACTTGGAATTTTTTTGGGTGGTGTGAATTCTTTAAAGAATAAGACCTTGGAAAGAAGCAAGAAGTGAAAAAGATGTTTTGAGTTTTAAGGAAATATTTGACGCTGTGATGGATGAGTAGAGAGGGCATGTAACTTCTTTAATACAACTACTATTCCAGAGTATGGGCGTTTCAATGGATAGAAGGGAGGGCAGTCAAAACTTGGTTATAAATATGTAGAAAAAGATGCAGAAATGCTTCATGGCAAAATGTTGTAAGAAAAAACTGATAAAAGCTATACAAATTCCAAAGATTAAGAATTTATGAAAATGCAGAGAAAGTAATGCTTCAAAAATGTGGTTGGTGCTAGAAAAACTATCAGAAAGGTAAAAGTATATGACATCGTGGTATTATGACACTTTAGGTGATCATGCATACTAATTAATAAGATGGTGCCAAAGTAGGCATAAGCTAGAAAAGCACATGAAATTTAATTTTCCTAAAGAAACACAACTTAAAATGGAAATATATTTTAACTGGCAATGCAAGAGAACAAAAACTGGCCTTATATAAATATTTGCCTTTGATTGTCAATCTAGGATTTTTTTTTCTAATAAATAATCTTTATGAGAATGAAGAAGATACAGTGGTATTCAGTGGTAGAATTCTTACCTTCCATGTGGGAGACCCAGGTTTGATTCCCAGCCAATGCACCTGAAGCACAGTGACTACCCTCTGTCAGTGGAGGCTTTCATGAACAGGTTTTAGCAGAGCTTCCAGACTAAGACAGACTAGGGAGAAGGACCTGGCAATCAGTCAGTGAAAACTTAATGGATCCCAGTGGTCCAGTCTCATTGGGCATGGGGTAGCCATGAATTGGGGGCCAACTCAATAGCAGGTAACAACCACAAATGAGAATGAATATCTGGGAAGAGTTTCGAGTTACTTGGGAAATAGTGCAGAAACGACAGAAAACATTGCTATCCTGTTTTATAAACTTGTTTTCTTGGCCTAAGAATATTATGAGAAATTATACTGTAATAACAGAATACAAATCTTTGACTTTTCGAGATCATTTTGAAAGTAAATAGATGAAATGTGAAAGGGTTATAAATTTGGCAAGATGTATTTTTATTATGCATAGTTTCTGGGATTATATAGTTTCATTCAGTATAAACATTGATTCTATTAATGCTGGAAAAAGCATCCCTGAGCTAATTCTACCTTTTCCTTTCAGGTATGAGAAATACAGTAAATTTCTCCCTTAGGACAAGGGTCAGCAATTTGATGGCAACTTGAATTCAATGAATGTGCAGTTTTTATAGACTATGAAAAGCAATCATAATTTTGGTGTTTTATTACAGGTATCATTTTGTTTCCTCCACCTTTTCCATTTTATTACATTTTATATGCATCAACATGATGGAAGGTGATGAGCTTTCTTTTGCTGAAGTAGATGATGGGGGACAGAATTGATACCATAAATGTGGAGCACTTTTTTTTCCAATTTCATAAGCTTTGTGCTCATGGATTTGCATGCTGTACTTTTTATTTCAGTAACATTTAACAGAATCATGGCCACGGAGGAAATTAAACTTGCACAGAATGTCCATAATGAGGCTGTGAGTGCTGATGTTTCAGGTATGGTACAAAGTGGCTACTTTGAGTTGCAAATTAAAGAGAAGCCATCTTGTCTTCATTGTTTTAGTGTTCAAAAATATCTGGATTTACCTGTAAATAACGTGTATAATGATCTCAACTATCAGGGGACAGCGAAACACTGAGATATAAGCAAATCAAACTTCAGGGCTGCTGAAATAAATGCCATTCATTCTCTGTATTTAAGCTCTTGGGGGAGCTTCTTAGAGCTCTCACTCGACACCTAGTGATTCTCTCTTTACATACGATGCTATCATGTTTGATACCTTGATTATCACAAGCACAAGAAGAAATAAATTAGAATCAGACACACTAACTTAATAAGAAGTGACCATTGGAAACCTGGAAAAAGGAGGCAGAAAACTTACTTTAAAATAGGCACGCAAATGTTTTAAGGGCTATTCAGAAGGACAGACCATCCTGTATACTTCACTTTCTCCTGAGGACATCATTCTGTTGCATCTCGATGTGATAATAATGACTCTGAGTCATCAAGAACAGCTTACTTTCTATTCAATGTACAATCTATTCTAATAACATTTCCACTTAATGCTTTAGTTTTTAAAAAATTTTATACTTAATTGAGATAACATTAGGTTAACCTCATCCCTCAATAATACCATATAAATCAGAATTATCATAATATATTATATTGAATGAGCCCTAAAATACATCTATTTCTATTACTAGTGATCAGAACATTTTTATTTCAGGTTTTTTTTTTTCCCCAAAAAATCCTTCCAGTGAGTTATAGGGAAAGTAGCAATGATGGAATTTATCCCACCATTCTTGGCAGAGGTAAAAAGGATATGTATGTATTTTATAGTTCATTCTTGTTGGTTAATTTCCTGAGTGTTTATTTGGTTTGGTTTGATTTCATTTTATCCAGAGCAGAGTTTCTCTCCCTTGAAAAAAAAAGTAGACCCCCTGGATGCCCGTCTAACTCAGAATTGAATTCACTCCTGAAGTTCACCTTTCAGCCAAAGATTAGGCAGGGCTATAAAAGGAACAATAACACACATGAGGAATGTGCTTCTTAGTTCCATCAAGTATGCAAGATCAAATGGGCAACACCTGCCCAAAAACAAAGACCAGAAGGCAAGAAGGGAAGGAAAACTGGGCAAATGGAATCAGGAAATCCGGGGTGGAAAGGGAAAGGGGGAAGAGTGCTGACACAGTTGCAAACAATGCCACAAAACAATCTGGGTATAAGTTTTTGAATGAGAAACCAATTTGCTCTGTAAACTTTCACCTAAAACACACACACAAAAAAAGTAGACTTGAAAATCAGCTTATTTGGATGTTATATACTTTTCTTCCTAGAATAGTAAAAACTATAATTAGGATAAACTAGAGCTATGGAAGATATTCTGCATTATGCTAGCACTAAATTCCTGTTCCTCCCTCCCCACCCCCACCTCACCTTCAGACACCTTCCTGCCAATATGTGACTTTACAGTGCGTTTATGAAAGCCTGGCCCTGCTGCAATTTTCTGTGACTCGGACAATGACATTTTAATCACATTCTTAGGGAGGTTACAAAGTCTGTTAGACCTCCTTATTTTCCTTATTATGTAATTGTTTTTTAGAAAATGTATTTTATTTTCCTTGATTAAATGACTCCCTTGACTATGTTATTTCTTACTTTTCCATATTAGAAATCACAAATTTACTTTGCTGTGTCATTTATCTGCACAGTTCTACAGTTATTTGTTGGTATTTGAGCCATAAAGGAGTTGATTTCTCCAGTATCTCTTGTTTAAACCCTAAATAAGCCAGATTTCATTTTCTAGAGGGATTAAAGGGAACACACACACACATTTTATCTGCCATATATTTTAAACTATCATTTCTTTGAGACATCAGAAATGTGTAGCCCACTGACCACGAATCTCAAAAAGAACAGAGGAAAGAGCCCTAGGTCTTTGGTAGAAGTTGACTCTAGCATTTAGTCTGGGAACAAACAGACCTGGAATGATCTCATACCTACTCTTCCACTACACAGCAAGATACTTCCTTGGGTGGAGGTTAAGGGTAGGGTTTAGTATGGAAATAAGAGAAAAAATAGAAGGAAAATGAAAAAGAAAGTACACACTGAACTACTTAGTATTCACAAAGAAGTAAAAGCGTAAGCCTTCAAAAGAAGAGCCCTTATTCTCTATTTGTGAGAGTTTTTCATTACCTACTGAGCTCCAGGCAGTGCTTTATGTTCCTCTAGAAGTATTGTTTTTCTAAGCCATGACCATGTCCTTTTAGTGTCCATGTAACAGAAAAAAGGATATTTGTCCCTTCTTCATTTTGACTTTAAAACAAACAAACAAGAAAAAAAATGCATGCATTTCAAGTTGAAGGGGAAAATCCATGGCATAGAAAAAGATAATATATTTTAAAAAGAGACCGAAGTATTAACCTTAGGGTACTACGTTTTTGGTGATTGGTGATTAAAATCTAGTAAAATCTGGGCAGTTACAGATCTCTTAATGTTCAGTAGCAAGTTGTCTGTGTTTTTCATTCATTGAGTAGATTCCCCTATTTTTTAATCGGCCTTGAGGGTTTTTTTTTTTGTGTGTGTGTGGTTTGGTGGGCTCCATCTTACTTCTTCCAGAACAGATTGGCATTTGGGGAGTTAGGTCAGCCCCCATAGCCTGGCTTTGAGCAGGTAAGACCATTCCTGAAGAGGGTTGCCTCAGTCACAGATAACCCCTCCCAAGTTACACTGCCATGGGAAGATGGTCTGAACAAAGAACCAGTTGAAATGAAATATAGCCTACAACAATATCATCAGAGGTAGCAAACTGAAAGTAGAAGAAATTCTGATATTTGTGGCAGATATTATTTAAAGCAAAGAACCCTGGTGGCGCAGTGGTTAAGTGCTTGGCTGCAAACTGAAAAGTTTGTGGTTCAACCTGTCCAGCAGTTCAACCCACCCAGCAGCTCTGTGGGAGGAAGACCTGGCCATCTGCTGCTGTAAAGATTACAGCCTAGGAAACCCTATGGGGCAGTTCTACTCTGTCACATGGGAACTCTATGAGGAGGAATTGACTCGAGGGCACCTGACAACAACAGTAATTATTTAAAGCAGGCCACTAGCTCTGACTTGCAAATCTTTGGCTATACAGATATTTTTATTTGAATAGTGCCTTTTTAATGCTTTTAGCAGTAAGTTAATTTAGGTAAGAGGAACAGACTTGGCGAGAGAGAAACTGACGTTTCATTATGTCCTTAGTTTCCAGTGTAACAAATGCTAATGTATTTATGCGTCTCTCTCTAAGACCTTCTGAAGTTGTCTTCCGGAAAGTTTTCTCTTCCCTGAACTTCCGAGGACAAATTTCATGTCACTGAAAGTTAATTTAAACTTCTGACTTTTAGGATCCCAAGTTGGGGGTAGTGGCTCTCCACATAGACCAGACTGCTGTAACGCTGAAATATTTTGTGATACTGTTGTTCCCATTCATATTTGGGAATAAAGTGGATCTTATTTTTGTATTTTCTTTCAAAGAGTTGTTGTTGTTAGGTGCTGTTGAGTTGGTTCCAACTCACAGCGACCCCATGCACAACAGAATGAAACGTTGCCTGGTCCTCTGCCATCCTTACAATCTTTACTATGTTTGAGCTCATTGTTGCAGCCACTGTGTCAGTCCATCTCATTGAGGGTCTTCCCCTCGTTGTTGCTGACCCTCTTCTTTACCAAGCATGATGTCCTTCTCCAGGGACTGGTCACTCCTGATAGCATACCCAAAATACGTGAGACAAAGTCTCTCCATCCTTACTTCTAAGGAGCCTTCTGGTTGTACTTCTTTCAAGACATATTTGTTCATTCTTCTGGCAGTCCATGGTATATTCAATATTCTTTGCCAACACCATAATTCAAAGGCATCAATTCTTCTGCGGTCTTCCTTATTCATTTCAGAGAGTAGAAGAAACTTTAAAACGTTCAGAAGTCTACTTTTAGCAAATTCATCATAGGAAGATAGTTTCACTTTTATCTTGATACTTACTCTGGCATCTTTTTTAACATCCTAGATGGAATACTTGTGAATTTTCCCTTCCTTTGAGGCTTAGCATTGAAATAGAAAATTCTAGTAGAATAACCAGCCCCCAGAGAGCTCTCGTCCATGACATTATGCTGGTGATAAATGGAATTAATTTATTTCATTCTTTGTGGCTTTTTAATTAACCTAGAACTTTTTTTTTTATATGAAGTACTTCAACAGGGAGCCGTGGTGGCACAGTGAAATTGTCAGTAATCACCAGCTGGGACCCCAGAAGCCAAGCCAGAATAGAAAGAGAAGGAATGGGTAAAAAAGGAATAGATATCTCTAACGATACTCTCTCTGCCAGTACTAACATTATTAATTCTAATGAGCAAAGTGGGAGCATAGATCATACTACCCAGGGTCTGTAAGTTGCCCTAGGAGAAATTCACTCCAAATTTTTTTAATATGCTGACAGTTGTTTCATGATACTTTAAGAAGTCACTTTCAACTGTATGTTCATCCTATAACATTGCCAACAGCAAGGTGTCAGAAAGAGACCTGTCATGCTATATTTTTTATATGTTCTACTACCTGTGGAATTTTTAAGATAAGAGTTCATGAGAAATTAACAAAGAATGCAGTGTAGTATTTTCACTTTAAATTTTACTTTTTTTGAAATAACAGGTTTATTGAGACATAATTCATATACTATAAAATTCACCTTTTTGAAGTACAATTCAGTGTTTCCAGTATATTCAGAGAGTTGTGCAACCATCACCACTATCTAATTCCAGATTTGAAATTTATTTTTAAAGAATGAAATTAAAATACCCTAATTCAGAGAGTTTAAAGAAAAGGAAAAAAGTACTCATCTCCCAAACTCACCATTCTAACCAAACTCTTGTCATTATTTTTTTTGTGTTTATATTTGATTTTAGTTTTTCTTTTTTCTAACATCCAGATATTTCTACATAGAATAATGAGCGTGTTCTGTGTAATTATTATTTAAATTTCTTATGAGAGTAGATGGCTCTGTCTCTTTAAGGCAGCTCGAAGCGTGACAAGGTGTGCTGTGATTCTGACCGTTGTGTGTACACATGAAATTATTCAAGCGAAGAAAATTTCATGGCTGTGTATGCAGTGGTGTGATGTTTTCCATTAAACCATCTCTCTTTGTATTTGAACTTTCTAGAACACTGTTAAAACTTTGGGCATTTTGGTTATTGGTAGTTGATAAATGTCTCTTATTCCTGCATATGTGAGTGTAAAAACAATAAAAGCTTAATTTAATCAATAAAGCGGGTATGTCCTTAGATAATACTGTCTCCTCAAACTAAGGACAGACTTGGCACTGGACGTTATGAAGGCATGATCTCAACTAGCATCAATATGGGGAATGGAGCAGTATGTGAGAGTGAACCACAAGAAAAGATAGTGAATAAAAAGTGGAGAATGGATATGAACACATTTACAGAGGAAGTCTCTCACATGGCCAAAGAATATATGAAAAGATGCTCAGGGGGATATGAATGAAAGCATTTTTCAGGAATCAGATTAGGAAAAATTAAAAAGAACGATAATGTTAAGTGCAGTAAAAGATATGGAAAAATGTGCAGTCATATACTGTGAGGGGCTAATGTAATATTTATTAAGATGTAAAATTTCTATCCTTTTAATTGAGGAATACCACCTCTAGGAATTTTGAAGAAGAAGTAGCATTATGTATAAAAATACATATACAAGGAAGTTCATTGAAGCCATATTTGTAATAACAAGAAATTGTAAACAACCTATTATCCATCAGTAGGAAAATAGATCATGATGAAGATAACTATTAAAAAGTCATTAAGTTCAGATGTTCATGCTATACTTTTATGTGAAAGTAGAAATATCATAACCCCCCTTTTGTTTAAAAAGTATGTATTTTTAGATAAGTTTGTGTGTAGGAAAACTGGGGTTGGGTATATTCCACTTTTAATTTTATATGATTTTTTTTAACTGATGGAGTTATGAGTAATTTTTACTTTTTTGTTTTGTTT
This sequence comes from Trichechus manatus latirostris, assembly GCF_000243295.1. NCBI lineage: Eukaryota > Metazoa > Chordata > Mammalia > Sirenia > Trichechidae > Trichechus > Trichechus manatus. Next base: position 3,793,755 of record NW_004444037.1, on the reverse strand, counting down.
CGTTTTTCTGAGTTTTTCAAAGCCAAAAGTTGAGAAAAATAAGTGACATTTTAAAAGCTTTTAAAGATGAAAGAATTAAATAATGTGAGCTAAGCTGCCAAAGTATTGCCAAGTAGAAATCCAAGAGGAGCCAACTTTAATGAATAAGTAAAAATTATTTCTAGTCAGCATATCAGAAGTTTATATGGAAAAAGATGTTTCTAAAATATATGGAAATAGCTTTTACTCAGGTTATATCTTTTGGACTGATTTTTTCTACATAAAATTTATGTATGGTCATTATAAAACATTTTGAAAATAAAAACAATTGAAGAAGATAATAAAAATTGCCTATAATTCTATCACCCAGAGACAGTCTTAAAACCTCATTTATCTTATCGATTTGAAATTTCAGAAAGATTTTATTTTTACTGTGAAAATATGCTTCAGCCTAATCACTGTCTAAATGCTGAATTGTGGCATACGTACAGTGTTTCCTATAGAAAATTAGTTCTGGTAGTATTGCACAATGTAATAAGAACTAAAAGAGAAGGATAAACGTGCTGATAGTTAAAAAGAGGGAGATAAGGGAGCAAACAACTATGCCAATCAGATCCTAAAATTTCACATTATTAAAAAGGAAATAGAAGTGTCTGTGATCAAACTTGCCAAAAGAGAAATTTCTCTGTTTCTCCTCTCCTGCTGTCTCGTGCTAGTGGTTGGCCAGTGATGGAGAGTCTGGCCAAGAATGAGAAGGACCATCACTGACCACCTGGAGCACTTGTGCTATTTGGTACCTGGAGAGTAATTATTCTCTGGGATGCAAATCCTCCCATATACTTATAATTGTGAGAGGACCAAACTGGATTACATAGTTAAACATGCTAAGCTTCTCAGCCCCGGAGCATGACTGAAGTCTTCCTTTTCATAATGGACCCTGGCTGCTCTACTATTATTAGTCCATGGATTACAGACGGGTCTGGGCAGTGGCTTCTTAAGGCCCCTTCTTTCCTTCATGCCACAGTCCAGAATTGTGTACTGAATCTCTGCTCCCCGAGGTCACAGCATTTGTGTCTAACTCCTCAGAGCTTTACTCTGCCATCCTCACCTTCACTGGCTACATAGTTTTCAAGGCCCAGTGCAAAATGAAAATGCAGAGCCCCTTCAAAATTATTAAGAATTTTAAGACTGTGATGTTGATGTTGTTGTTAGCTGCCATGGAATCGGCCTCCGACTTCCATGGCGACCCCATGCACAATGGGATCAAACCATTGTGATCCGTAAGGTTTCCATTGGGTGATTTTCAGAAGTAGGTAGCCAGGCCTTTCTTCCTAGCCCATCTTAGTCTGGAAGCTCCACTAGAACCTATTCAGCATCATAGCAACATATAAGTCTCCACTGACAGACAGGTGGTGGCTGTGCTTAAAGTGCATTGGCTGAGAATCAAACCTAGATCTCCTGCATGGAAGATGAGGATTTTACCACTGAACGACCATTGCCCCCAAGACTGTGATAGCAGAGCATTAAACTAAGTGTGGGCCCTTTGGGACTGCACAGGTTGCATGCCTGTGAAGCTAACCCTGATTGCTCACCTTATCCTCACTTCCTGACTAGAAGTATCCTACTACTGAGAGAAGGTACACAGTATCCCAAAAAGGGGGTACCTCTATCTTCCTTTCCTTTTTTTTCAATGGAGTTCATCCAGTACTCACCACCATATGGGGCTACCATCCTTCTCATCCTTGGGACAAAACTGCTCTTTGAGAATTAGGGACAACTGTCCTTTCTGGGCAGATGTAGCCCATGGGTGCATGACTTGAAGCCTGTTAATATTTAGAAGAGACTGCCCTTCCTTCAGGTGGGCATAGCCCTATGCCTGGGCACAAAGTCTGGCACTTGTTGAACGTCAGGCAAGATTGGAATTCCTCCTCCGCTAGCGTTCTTGGAGTCCTTGGGTGGCGCAAATGGTTAAGCACTCGCTGCTGACTGAAAGGTTGGAGGTTCAGATCCACCCAGAGGCACCTCGGAAGAAATGCCTCTTCATTTACTTCTGAAAAATCAGCCATTGAAAACCCTGTGGACCAGAGTTCTCCTCCAGCACACATGGGGTCACCATGAGTTGGAATGGTTTGGGGTATTTTTGGTATTTTTGACTGGGCATCCTCATGCAAGGAACAGCCTGCATAATCCTACACAGTTGCCCTCCCTAGGGAAAAACTCAGCAGTCTCTTTTCATATTATTAAGAAGCACAGAGTGGCAAGATTGCTGGGGCTAAAACATCCTTTTTTCTTAATAATTCCTACATGACAATCCAATTCCCTCTGTTTGGGGTCCTTAAGCACCTCAGGCCTCTTTGGTTTCTACTCTAGGCTGTAGCTCTTTGCCCTCATTATTGGTTGTTTTTGCTCACTTATTTCATTATTTGCTTTTCTTGTAATTAAAAATTGTCTGTCACTGGGATCTGGCAATCCACCTGGCTTTCTTTATTACCAGGCAAACAGACCCGTCAGACTCTTCTTCCATCTTCGTGTTCTAAGTTGGTGGAGTTTTACATCTTGCCCTAAGATAGTATACATCTAAACAAAAAGAAGGAGTTAATGGAATATAAAAAGAGCAAAATGGGCCATTATAAGCTTTTTCTTTTATAATTCCTGGCTAGCTCTGCCTAAGAGTAAGCCAGAGAAAGGTGAGTTTTGAGGTAAGAGAAGAACAAGTGAAATCATATTCTTGAGAGGGTTTTAAACTGGGTGTGACATTAAAAATGATAAAATGAAAATGAAAAATGAAAACAATGATTAGATTCTCTTCCTTTCCCCCAGCCACCAAAAATATATAGTGCACACATTCAAAAAGAGGTCTTGGAGATAGAATTCTGTTCGTGCTATTCTTTTAAAACCCCACATATGTTCCGACTTTGAAGTTACAGTAGAGTAGCAGAAAAGCCATGCTGAGTTGCTACGTGATCATCAAACCTGGTATTCAGACTGCAGTATTGCCAAAGAATGGATTGAGGTTGGACAGCGACTATTGGAATGTATTTTAAAAGAGCCATAATAATCCAATACAGACTATCAAGCCTCCATGAATTTTTCTAAACTCCTTTATAACCTGTGTCAATGTTTAATTTCTATGAGTGTGTGTGTGTGTGTGTGTGTGTGTGTGTGTGTGTGTGTTGGGGAGAGGGTAGAAATTAAAAGCCTAGCATGCATTATAGAAAAAAATATTTTATTTACTTGTTTAGATCCTCAGACTTGTTTCCAACAAGAAGATCCTTTTTTATTCAGATGGCAAGAAATCAGGGGCTGTGGTTTTGAGACAGATTTTAGTAATCCCATTGGCTTAGTATTATACCTATGGATTTAGAGATGTTCTATATGAACAGATTTATTTACAAAGATGTATAATGTGTGTGCATATGTACTTGCTTGCCTAGATCAATCCAGAATTTATAGGATATGTGATTTAAGGCAGACTAGAAGAATATTTTCTTTGATTTTTATTTGGAAACACCCTTTTACTCTTCTACCTTTTTTGTTCCAGTTAAAAGACTTGAATCTCTAGGTTAGTGTGAATTTATGTGTGTCTACTTTATTAGTTAGGATATGTTGAAGCAGAAAATCTCCTACTCTATTAGAAGTGAAAGAAAAGGAGTTTTATTGAGGAATAGAAACAGCTATAGCTAGGCAACACAGTGTGCAGTCACAAAGTATTCCAACATTCTGAGGGAGAGGTGAGCTTTTTATACAGAAAAATGGGGGAGTATGTGACCATAATCATGGGGGCTTGGGATTATGCATGGCTACAAGACAATTGCGGGTTAAAATTTTACAAGTTAGCTGATCTATTTTCTAACACAGACTTCCTGGAGCCAAGCCAGCAAGCGATTTTATGAAATATCTACATATACATCTTCCTGGGGCGTGCTGTGCAAGCATTCTCCCAAGACCGTCTTGATAAACATTACCTGATGAACATTCCTTCAGGAACCACATTCTTGCTTCTGTCGTTGTTTGCTGAGGGTGGTTAAAATTTTACCAGAAGTTGCATATCATTAGGCTCTAAATCACAGGTTATATTTTTAGGAAAGCAGAAACGGGCACTTAGGACAAGCTGAAGTTTAATTTAAAACTGGAGTTTTGATTCAGATTTGGGTCAATCATTTTTAATCATGCCAAGCACCTCGGTTTTACAGTGTTTTCACACAGATATATGGTTGTCCATGAGGAGCAGGCATCCAAATTAACAGTAGCCTAAATAAGAGAGGAATGTATTTCTCTCTCGTAACAGTTCAAAGGTAGACAGTTCAGTAACAACATAGTGGCTCTTCTCCATTAGGACATCTGGGACCTAAGTTCCTTCTCTCTTATTGCTTGACCACCTCAAGTGTGTGTTCTTCATCTACATGGTCCAAGATGGCTTGCCACCACATCTGTGTTCTGGGCACCAGGTTAGAGGATGAGATAGAGAAATGGCATATGGCCTCCCTTTAAGCACACCCTGAAAGTTGCCTATATCCCATTAACCAGAACTTAGCCAGGTACTCAGCTATAAATCATGGTGTTTAACACTGTTAAGGAAGGGAGAGTTGATATTGGGGGCAGTTGTTAGTCTTTGCCACACTTATTTTTGAGACCACATTCTGCTCACCACCATCTGAACCTGGAGTACTAAATGGTGCATAATGTTATTAGCTTATTAAGACATTAGACCCAAAAATCTGATTTTAATTGCAAATGCTTTCCATGTCACAAGTCAACTTTGACCATTTGCCAGTGGCCATCTGTGGTGCTATGTTAAGAATTGTAAGGGCTATATTTGCACTCAACAGAAAAATAATTACATGATCAATAAGTGCTATCTGCCCCAGGCACAGGATAGAATAGTGTCATGTCTTTGCTATGCTTAGTCTATATTCAGAGAACAACTCCTGTAAAGATGTAGATTTTATCTAAGGGGGCACTGTTAGGGAGTCGCTGGGTAGTACAGATAACGCAGTTGGTTACTAACGGGAATTTTGGAGTTTCGAGTCCACCCAGAGGCACCTTGGAAGAAAGCCCTGGCAGTCTGCTTCCGAAAAATCAGCCATTGAAAACTCTGTGGAGCACAGTTCTACTCTGACACACATGGGGTCACCGTGAGTCCAAATCGACTGAACATCCACTGGTTAGCACTGTTAGAGAAGGTTTTCTTTTCTCCCCAATGATTCATTCCACGGCCATCAAACAAGGGTTTAAATTGGGGAACAGGTTAAGTCATTTTTTGGGAGGAGGAGGATGTTGCATATAATGGAAATAGTTACTTCTACCACTGTTCAGTGGAAAGAAAGGTTAAATTGAATGACCAACTGAAATAAAATTTTAAGAGACCACTCAGGTAAACCTGAAGGAGATGAGAAAGCCACCATTACCTGTGATCACATTCAGGGAAGGAAGGGTGAGAAACAGATTGGCATGTGACTGAAAGTAGTTTGTCATATCGTATATGTACTGCCTTATTTTGCTTTATCTTTATGTGTATCTTGTCTATTCAACTAGACTGTGAGCTCTTGAGAAACAAGTCTCAATCTTACACGTCTCTGGGTCCCTGGTAGTCTCTAGCGCAGTGTCTTACACATAGTGAGGGCGCAATAGATATTCGTTGACTGTTTGATTGAAACTATGTATGGTGATCTAGTCGGCATTTTTTTAGTGTGTGTATTCAGGGAGTTTGCTTGCTGCAGAGGCATCACTATCCTCGATATATCTTTTGGACACTTGGGTTAAAGGTGACTGAACTGTACCATTCTTCCGGTGGTTCTGTATGCATTATTGATTAGAAGCAGAACTGACTAGCATAAATGGCAGCTGAGGATTTTCTTCCTCTCTTTTACCTTGTGTCATTTTGGCAGCAGAAGTGAAGGACAATTTTCAAACCTTCCAAATAGCTGTCTGATAAAAAGTGCTGGATAAATTAATTTGCTCATATAGATGAGAGCAAAACAAGGGACCAGATCTGGATGTCCTGATTTTGCGTTCCCTGTTCAGCCCACTGGCGGGAGTTGCCCTGGCTCTTGGTTCAGGTCCCAGCTCCTCCCTTGCTTGACTGTAAGTGTGGGTGAGTCATGGCAACTTCGCTGGGCCTCCTTCTTCCAGCTGTAAAAGAGAGATGATTTTCTACCAGATGATGTCCTAAAGTGCCTTCAACTTCTGGAATGGAAGACCCTCTGGAAGCACAAAGCATGGTTATAATACGTGGACTCATTGCATTACAACTAACTCGTCTTCCCCTCCCCCCTCAGCCAAATTTCCAGCTGAGGTAAGTAATGTAGGGTGGGTTTTTCTTTTTTTTTCTTTAGCTTTTGGTTCTTTTTGTGTATTGTCTAGCCTTGTAAATGTGGTGAATAAATGCTATAATTATAACCCTTTTTGACAGCTCTGTAATTTAATTGTAATTCACTCTGAGCATCTTTTAAAGACAATGATGTATATTGAAGATGCAGCTGTTCCAGTCTCATCTGCTAAACTGACAGGAATCGGTTGGAATCATAGTCCCAGCAACTATTGAAGACCAAATATAGGGATGTACTCTGTGTGTTTGTGTGTGTGTGTTTGAGTGTGTGTGAGAGAGAGAGACTACTTTTGTGCTCTGGTTCAAGCTACATAATTTAAACATGCTTCAGTAGAGGTGGCCTATGTAGTATTTGGAGAGAAGCATCATTTAAAATTTGCTTTTGGGTTATTATGTAAATTATACTGAAGTGGAAAAACTCTTCGATTTATTTTCTGCTGTAAACTAAGCTCTATACCTACTGTTAACATTCAGAGGTAGCTCCTTTGTTAACCTGGAGCTGATTCCTGCCAGCACTGAGTGGAGTTTATTAGAGACTTTGCTCCTCAGATATATATGCAGGAGTTTTCTTTTTATGGTGGTTGCAAATATTCATACCCTAAAAGCCGTTTGGATGATTGCAGGAAGAATCATATCATTACAAAATAAATAAACCTCACAAGAATTATTTATCTTGTAATGATATTGTTCCATTCATTTATTTTGGGCAATAACACAGAGCAATTAAGTCTACAGCTTTCCTGCTGCTTGTCCAAGTTGTTGTGGCAGATCCTGCTCTGCCTTTGACCTGCTCTGCCCTAAATACAGCTTATTCAATGTGGGATGTGAAAGAACCAATAATGGTAGGCCACCTCAGAACTTTCTAACTGGAAGAATTGAAGATGAATAGTGTGAGACATCTCCACCCCCAATTCTCCTCTTCATCCTCCTTCTATTCTCTTTTGCTAGAGGGAGTTTGAATATAATACAAGAAGATACTCCTAAAATAGGGAAATTCCCTTATTTGAGGATTGTGGTGGGCTAGACCACAGTTTGTTATGAAAAGAAATTTGCCTTTCTGTTTCTGTAGTGTGGGCATTGGATCATTAGGTGATCTCTCAGGTACTTACTAGCTTAAACTCCTATGATTCCAGGGTTACTACTAATGTAGAAGAGGCAGTTAAGTAGTAATGATTTATGTCAGTGCTTAAATGTATGGGTTTGATAAAGTATTAAAAGACGTTGAGTAAGACAGTCTATACAAACTGCAAACATAAGTGGTTATTAGGTGCATTGAGGCTTCTGGTATGATAACATTGCAGGGAGGAAGAATGAAAAAACGAATTGGGGAGATTTGGTTGAAAGAAATACGAGAAAGGAGATTTGCAAGATTATCTTTGACTAAAAGAAAAGAAAAGGAAGATTAAAAGTGCTGATAAACCTGCTGTAGGTACAGTAGGCAGGTCAGCAGGTCCCTTATCTGGGGGCTCTAATTGCCTTGCCTCTTCAACTCCGAACAGTTTGATTGGCAGCTGCATCCTGTATCCTTATCACCAATAAAGTGTATTTTTGCAACTAAATACACTCACTTTCCCCGTAAGTTCAAATACCCATAAACGTGCAATAAGAAATAGTAATATTGAAGACTTCCTTTGCTTTCTAGGAGATTAGCACAGGGATCTAATTAGGAGGACTTGTGATTTCTAGTCTCTGCTCCTGTGACCAACTCTTGGTTCTCCATCAGCAAGCCATTTGAACTTGGCTCTGCTTGCTAAGAAATGAGACATTAGGATTTTAGTTGGTGTATGGTTGACGTTAACTTGCCCTTATTTGAAGGAGTCAGCCTGCTGAAGCCTGTTGGAAGAAGGGTACAAACCTCACTGCAGCCCTTGGTATGCTGTTATACAAGACGTTGATTTCATGGACCATCTGGAATGAAGACAGGCCAGTAAATTCATTTCAGTGGACTGTACTTTTTTTTGCAAGCCTAGTTTTTTATATTCTTTTTGGAATCCTGAAATTTGAATTTAGGATCCTGGCAAAAGGGGTGGGGTTGGTAGTAAAGCATGGTTATTCATTTATTAAATACTGACTAGAACAAATAATAGAGTCCCTCGGCTACTAACTGAAAGGTTGGAGGTTCAAGTCCACCCAAAGGCACCTCAGAAGAAAAGCCTGGTGATCTACTTTTGAAAAATCAGCCATTGAAAACTCTGTGGCTGTGACCTTTCGGAAGCAGATCACCAGGCCTTCCCCTCCAAGGCACCTCTGGGTGGGTTCGAACCACCAACCTTTCTGTTAGAAGTTGAGTGCTTAACCATTTGTGCCACCCAGGGACTCCAGTATGACTTTAAGTCTTTTTTAATCCAGAGGAGGTTCCCTCTCCATCTTTTTTCATTTCATTTCTTTTTTTATAACACCATGAGTTTGTCCTATGCATTACATCCCTGCAGTTTAGGTTATATGTTCCTCTATCCTCTGTATTTTCTGTAAACTGGTAGTTGTATCAAGGCTCCATCAGATATAGATTAGGATTTTTTTTTTTTTGGTAGGATGACTTCATCGGTGGTGTGTTCTTCCATCAGACAATGTCAGGTTGTCTCATTTTTTCTGCCTTCTATACTTTCATGGTTTAATTTTTAACATTTTAATCTGTACTCCATTTAGAGTTTATCCTGTTGCGTAGTGTGAGTTTAGTTCCATCTTTATCTTTTAGTAGGCTCTCCAGCTGTCCCAACAACATTTATTGAATGGTCTATTTTTCTTCATTGATTTAGGATGCCATTTTTATCATATATTAAATTCCCAAATGTATTTGGGTCTATTTTCTGGGTTTTGTATTATGTTCTGTTGATCTGTCTACTCATGCAACAGTCTCACACTGTTTTCATTATTAAGGGTCTGTAAAATATCTAAGGAGCATGATTGGTTAAGCGTTTGGCTGGTAACCCAAAGGTTGATAGTTCAAACCCACCAGCCGCTCTGCAGGAGAAAGATGTAGTAGTCTGCTTCCAAAAAGATTACAGCTTTGGAAACTCTATGGGGCAGTTCTGCTCTGTCCTGTAGGGTTGCTATGAGTCAGAATCGACTTGACGGCAAAAATAAATAAATAAAATGTCTTAATATCTGGTAGGGCTAGTTCTCCCTTATTAAATCTTATTTTCACCAGAGCTTTCCTCACTATTATTTTTATTGGAATTGCATTTCACTGTTAGGTTAAGTTAGGGAGAATGACATCTTCACAATGTTGAATTTTCCTATCCAAGACCATAGTACGCCTTCCCGTTTGGTCACTTCTGTGTGCTTTAGGAGTGTCTAGAAGTTTTCTTCATATATCTCCCTCACATTTCTTATTTTTTCCTGGGTATTTTATTGTTTTTGCTGTTACAATTGATTTCTTATCATGTTTTTTTTTTGTAATGAAAGTCATCAGTTTCCTACTTGATAAGACTTACTAAATTCTTTTTTTTTTTATTGTGGTGAAAATATACACAACAAAACATACACCAATTCAACAATTTCTACATGTATATTTCAGTGACATTGATTACATTCTTAATGTTGTACAACCATTATTGCCATCCTTTTCCAAATTATTCAGCCACCATTAATATAAACTCAATGCCACCCAGCAAAAACTCCCCCTTTACTCCTCCCTCCCACTCCTGGTAACCACTAATAATCTTTGGTTTCTATATATTTGCTTACTGGAGCACTGGTGGCATAGTGGTTAAAAGCTCGGCTGCTGACCAAAAGGTCCGGCAGTTCAAATCCACCAGCTGTTCCTCGGAAACCCTATGGGGCAGTTCTGCTCTGTCCTATAGGGTCGTTATGAGTCGGAATTGACTCCACAGCACCTAACAACAACAACATATATTTACTTATTTCATATACGTGAGATCATACAGTGATTGCCCTTTTGTGACTGATTTATTTCACTCAGCATGTTTTCAAGGTTTATTCATGTTGTGGCATGCATCAGGACTTCATTTCTCTTTATGGCTGAGAATATTTCGTTGTCTGTATATACCATGTTTTGTTTGTCTGTTCATCTGCTGATGGACATTTAGGTTGTTTCCATCTTTTGGTTATTGTGAGAACTACTGCAGTGAACATTGGTGTACAAGTGTCTGTATGCGTTCCTGCCTTCACTTCTGGGTATATACCTAGGAGTGGGATTGCTTGGTCGTATGATAGTTCTATGTTCAACTTTTTGAGCCAAACTGTTTTCCATAGTGCTGTACCATTTTACATTCCCACTAGAAATGGATGAGCTGAATTCTCTTTTGTTTTAGTAGTTTGTTAATTCTCTTGGGTTTTTCATCGTATTGTCCACAAATCGTGATAATTTAACCTACCGTATTCCAGTTTTTTATTCATCTGAGTTCTTTCTATTGGGTTGGCTAAACCTTCTGCTTACTTAATCCTGGTTCGAACCTCTTTTTTCTTCAGTTTCTAGTCCCGTTTTTATCATGTATCCATCTTTGGATTAACCCCGGCTTTTCCAGTACTTATTTCTGGTATGCTGTTCCTGGGAGCAAGTGACCTGCCTCCCTTGCCCTGTAGCCAGGAAGTCAGGTGTAATCAGTTGGTATCAGATCTAGTCTTTGACCAGTTAATAAAGTTAACAAGTTGATCTCAGCCATGCCCCTCTGTCTTCACCTTAGGCTCTTCACACCCTTATTCACTGAGGAAATTAGGTAAATAGTTCATTATTTGTCATCTTCTTTCAACAGTGTGAGTTTGTGAATAAAGACATCCTGATTGATATCCACTTTCCTCTTCTATGTCTTCTTGTCTTGATCTTACTTTTTTTTTTCTTGCCTCCATATCCCTCTGCCTTCCTGAACCCTTCTCTTCTTACTGCTCTCTTGTTTATGTGTCCCTTCTTTTATCTCTCATCTTTTCCTTTCCCCAAGGAAACCAAATCAGTTGCCATCGAGTCGATTTCGACTCATGGTGACCCCATGTGTTTGAATAGAACTGCACTTCATAGCGTTTTCAATGGCTATGATCTTTCGGAAGTAGATCTCTAAGTCTTTTTTCTTAGGTGTCTGGGTGATTTCAAATCGCCAACCTTTTGGTTAGCAGATGAGGGCGTAACTGCACCAACCCTGGACTTTTCCCTTTTCCAGATACCCCTTATGCTTTGTATTAATTTGATTTTGAGTCTTGTATTATATTTGAGTTGAGAAATTCTACTTATAAAGGAAAAATCTGAGAACTTGATTCACCATTCTTTATTTGGTAGAAATATTTATGACTTTTTTGGTGTTACTGTTTATTATTGTCAAGTTGAGACAGGAATGACAAGTTAGTCCAGTAGATGCATCACGTCAAAGTCTACCTAATATCTGCTTGAACCTTTAGAAAGTAGTTCAAGATCAGAACATTAGTCATTATAAAATGATCCTTTGATATATTGCTTTATCATACAAAGAAGTCTCTCTTTTTAAACAGAATGCATTCTTAGAAACCACATCTTAAAGCTATGATTGTTGTAAGGCAAAATTCTGACTGTGGAAAGCATGTGTGCCGACTGCGGAAAGCGCGTGTGCCGACTGCTCATGACCTTTTTCCTTGTCTGTTCGGACATTGTTTAGTGTCATCCAAGAAGACAATAAATGGGCGAGTGGTGCCCTGAAAGTGAAATATTAACTTTATTAGATAGCATTTAATAAGCAGAGTTACAAAATGAGTAGCTTTAAGAGGTGGAGTCTTCTATCACCACACAATCACACATGAGAACTTTGGACTTTCTACCAAGGTTGAAATCTTACGTTTCTTAAGGGCAGAAACCATGTTTTAGTCATTATTGTATCTAAGACTGTTTGGCCCAGAGGAGGCATGTTGTAAATATTTGATGATTTGATGAACTAAACTACACCAGATCATCCCAGTAGATGGACATACTTTTTGGATCTAGGAAATCTACCATGGGATTTAGATCACCTCCCAGTCCCAGTATTCCACTGCAGAATGGCTACTGAGGACAAGGGAGGAGAAAAGTAGATAAATGAACTATGAAATCAGTTTTTTGTCTGTTTTGTATTGGCTCAGTTAGCCTCCATTCCTTAGTGGCCCCAGAGGGCTGTGGTGCAAGAAATTTCATTATGATGATTCTTAGTACTCTGTTTGCTAAGATAAATAGTTCACAAAAATTCATTTAAGCAAGGATTCCATTAACAGTAGTAAACATTCTGTGAGGGATCTGCTACTTCCTGATGTCAGATAAACAAGTTGTCACTGTAACTACTTTTAACAGACTATTGTATAAACAACTCACTCTCTTTCTCAGCCCATAACATTTCTTATGAACATGAGCATCAGGGAATAATCATAGCCAGACACAGTGCACAAGTGCTAGAAGAATTTAGGCCCAAGACACAAGAGTGGATAAACGATCTCAGTTTCCCGATAGATACTCTAAGATAGGACGGTTAAGTGATAAGGTCATAGACCAGAACAATGTATCATCAATAACGGAAGGAAACTTTCTGAGTCCTTTCTGGATCTGCTGACAGCTTCTAGGTCTCCCTTGCCAAAAATTGCTTTGTAATCTCCTTATAAAAAGCAGAACCAGATTTTAGAGCAGAGATTGGCAAACTTCTGTAAAGGGCCAGAGAGTAAGTATTTTAGGCTTTGTGAACCATACAGATTCTGCCATAACTGTTCAACTCTGCCTTTGTAGCACGAACACAGCCATAGACAATGTGTTAACAAATGAGTGTGACTATATTCCAGTAAAACTTTATTTACATAAATAACTACAGGCTGGACCCTGCTTTAGAGAATTACCTGAATTTTTGAAATGAGTGCTTTTTCTTATAATCAACGGTAAAGAAAATCAAGCCCGTTGCTATTGAGTTGATTCTGACTCATGGTGACCCCATAAGTTACAGAGTAGAACTGTTCCATAGGGTTTTCCTGGCTGAGATCTTTACAGAAGCATATTGCCAGGCCTTTCTTTTGTGATGTCACTAGATGGGTTCGAAACACCAACCTTTTAGGTTAGTAGTCAAAGGCAAACTGTTTTCACCACCAGGGACCTTTTAATCAACAATAGGTGTGTTATATATCATACCTACAAACTGAGTTACAGAAAGTAACTATTTTCGGGACATAACCCACCAATGATTTGCCTTATCACCTTCTCTGCTTCTCTCTCTCCACACACACACACACACACACACACTAGGAACAACTTAAGCTCCATCTATAGTTCAGTACTGGCCCAGTATTGAAGCTGATCTTTCTTAAAACAGGAGCTGTATAAGGAATCAAGTTAGCCCTGCTACTTGTTCTGCTTTCACCCTGTACCCAGTTTTAGGTCTTGAGCTGCTGCCCCATCCCTGCCTTGGAGTCCTTCTAGTACCCCAGTTCCTCTCAGACTAAAATTCAGCCTTATCCTTCCAACCCCAGTCATTTCAGTGACTATGTCGGCATACTATGCGAGGTACTGTACTGAAATAATGAATTTTCCAACTTTTGTTATTATCTATGTTGTTGTTGTATTGTTATCTATTGCTGTTGAGTAGGCTCTTACTCATGGTGACCCCACGTACAACAGAATGAAACATTGCCGAGTCCTGCACCACAACATTGCTATGCTCAAGTCCATTGTTGCAGCCACTGTGTATTTTGGGTGCCTTCCAACACTCATCTTCCAACACTGTATCGGGTAGTATTCTATTGCGATCCGTAGAGTTTTCATTAGCTAGTTTTTGGAAGTAGATCACTAGGCCTTTCTTTCTAGTCTCTCTCAGTCTGGAAGTTCCACTGAAACCTGTTCCCCAACAGGTGGGTGAAATATCAGTGACATAGCTTCCAGCATTGTAGCAACATAGAAGCCACCACAAATGGGTGGTGGACTCTCTGCTAGACATTAGTGTATCTTCATGAAGAAAAAGGCCAAAGAAGAATTTGATCTTTTTAAAGAAATAAGACTTCAACATATTAAACAATTAAATATAAAATAATTTAACAAATATGGCTTAACAAAAATTTAATAACTATTGTTTGCTACAAAGATATTTTGAATATATTTAGTTGTTAAAATGCTACTCAGACATTAATTCCTTTAATGGAAGATTGTATCCACTAGACACTTGTGCCGAGCCTTGAGAACTATACTGAATTGGTTAAATAACAAGAAGAAAGGCGTGCATTGCAGGAGAAAGGATCGTTATGAGCAGGAGCAAGGTGTATTTGGGAATGAGGAGTACTGTGGCTACATCTGTTCTACAAAGTTTGCATTGGAGAGAAGTGGGAGATGAGGTTAGACAGGTGAGGGGGCAGATTGGGGAGGAACTGGAAAGCCACACTGAGGATGTGGAGTTTGTCAAGAGGAGAATAGGGAACATCTTATGGTATTTTATATGGTTTAGAGGAAAGTCAGGAGCCCAGGTGGTGCAGTGGTTAAGCACTTGGCTGCTAACCCAAAGGTTGGCAGTTTGAATCCACCAGCCGCTTCATGGGAGAAAGATGTGGCAGTCTGCTTCTGTAAAGATTTATAGCCTTGGAAACCCAATGGGGCAGTTCTACTCTGTCTTCCAGGGTCACTATGGGTCGGAATTGACTCGACAGCAGTGGGTAAGTGGAAAGTCAGGTGTAGTAGAAGAATGATGAACTAAAACCCGTTATGTTGAGGTTCCTTTTTCAACTCTGCCACTTATTAACTATGAAACCTTGGAGTTATCACTTAAAGTCCTTGAGCCTAAGTTTCTTTATCTGTCAGATGGCAAGTACACCTCACAGATACGTCATGAGGATAAAATGAGAAAGTAGATGTGAAAAATGTTTTGAAAGTCATATAAAGTTCTGGATAAATGGAAGAAATTGCAATGAGAATTGTGATAGTGGTGCTGCAGGAAGATTACACTCATAGGTATGAGCAAAATGAATTATAATTGGAGAAACCTGACATAGCGAGACAAGCTTGTTTCAATAACACCTGCATGAATGGAAGAGGGCCTGTACCATTCTATGGTATGGATAACAAATTAAGAAGTAACTCAAATGCAATTTTAAATATCTGCGGAAAAATGACATTGAACATACATATAACCTGACGCTTCTTTGCTGATGCAGATGTTATCTCATGATCATTGTTTTTAGGGTCAATTCTAACAGTACTGTACTGTAATTTCTGACTAAAGGGAGGCTTACCTTTTTATAAACTCATTCAAGCGGCGAAGGCATATAGCAGAATTCCTGAGCTCATTCTCACCACCATTGTTTCCATTGACGCTCCTGATCTGCTACGTGACTCTCTGTTTTCTCTCTGAACATCTTATTCCATCTCTCCAGTATGCAACTCCTTTACAATGATGGAAAAGGCAACTAACGGGATAAAACTTTGTGCGCATATTACTGCCTAGCAATAAAAATATCTCTTGGAAAAAAAAATCTGCCCTGTAGATTTACTGCTTATTATTTCTGCATGTCCTTAATCTTCCCTTTAAAGCTTGAATATAGTCAGCTTCCCTCCCCATCTGTTCACCACATTCATTGCTTTGGGCAGGAAGAAGTTTCTTCAATATAGGTCTTCTTTCTGCTTTTGTTTTTAAATCCATTACATACTCCAGTTGCTCTATTGTTTAACTTTCTTAATCTTCCTCTTACTGATATTGGAAAATGCCCTTGGTGTCAGCTGAGGAGGGTAGGTATGGAGGCTCAAGTGACCCTTAGCTCTTTTTATGAAAAGCATGCATGGCTTTTTCTGCATGTAATTAACCTTGGGTGGTAATCTAGCCTTTTTCTATTGAATAGAAGGTATGTATTGATTGTTCAGTTTTAAAAGATGTGTTGATATGCCACAACATGGATGAACCTTGGAAACATTATGCTGAGCAAAATAAGTCAGTCACAAAAGGATAAATACCGTACGGCCTCGCTTATACGGAATAAGCAAATATGTAGAAAGCAAAACTTATTAGCGGTTGCCAGGGGTTGGAGGGAGGTGGAAACGGGGGTTTCTTCTTAAGGGAGGATTGAGTTTATGTTAATGGTGGTAGGATAATTAGGAGAAAAAGAGGGATAAGGGATGCCCAACATGAAGAGTGTAATCAATGTCATTGACTTGTGAATGTAGAAACTGTTGAATTGGGGAATGTTTTGTTGTGTATATTTTCACCACAATTTAAAAAAATAAAGATACTATGAGAAAGAAAGTGTGAGCGAGAATATACTGGTATCCACGAATATGTTGACATTGAGCATTTTTGGAAGGGGATAATAACAGCAATTTTTATTTTCTTTATTTTTAAATCTATATCTAAATGTTTTATCATTAGTATGTATTATTTTTGTAATAAAGTTCTGCTTAAGAACTTTCACAAGCCCAGAAAACAAACAAACAAACAAACAAACAAAAAGATGTATTGAACACTGCTATATGTCTGTGGTGCCCTGAGTAGGGGGCACAGTGTCATTGTTCCTGGAACTGGAGATCATAGGGTCTACTTGAAAAGCATTGGTACCTTGGAAAAGATTAAACTCGGAGTCTGAAGATCTGATTCTGCAGCTAACATACCTTGTGGCCTTGCTTCATCTTCTTTGTCTATAAAATGAATGGATGGAACTAGATCGCTGGTTTTCAGCGTTTCTTGATACTTCAAGGATTTAGGACCTGCCACGGACGACTGGGTAGGTAGGGCTGTAGCTCCCAAGTCCTCCCGCTTTTATGTATTAGATTTCCATATAAAATTTCAAATAAAGAAAGTCTTCCAGACCTAAAGATATTTAAAAACAATTCAACTGAATGAGTCCTAACATCTCTTCCAATTCTGATTTTCTGTGAGTCTAAGACTTTGGAAAAAAGTGCAAGAACATA
Source organism: Trichechus manatus latirostris (assembly GCF_000243295.1). Taxonomy (NCBI): domain Eukaryota; kingdom Metazoa; phylum Chordata; class Mammalia; order Sirenia; family Trichechidae; genus Trichechus; species Trichechus manatus. Next base: position 3,776,635 of record NW_004444037.1, on the reverse strand, counting down.
TGTAAGGCTGTGCTAGGTTGTGTGACCATATGTATCGGCCGTTCAGCAAGCATCCACTGAATGCCTTGCAGACTGGAGAGCATCATGGTTCCTAAAAAAGACTATCCTCCATTAGGTCATCCCATGGATTCAGATCAAATGCAGGTGAAATTGATATGGTTGGTATTCCTAGAAAATATAGAAAAAAACAAAAACCAAGCCTGTTGCCATTGAGTTGATTCTGACTCATAGTGACCCCATATGGCAGAATAGAGCTACCCCCATAGGGTTTCCAAGGAGTGGCTGGTGGATTCGAACTGCTGACCGTTTGGTTACCCGCCAAACACTTAACCACTGCGTCACCAGGGCTCTGCAGAAAATATAGAAAAGTAGAAAAGAATTACAGATCTTCCATTTAAAGATAACTGCTGTCAAACTTTTGATGTATTTTCCTTTTGCTGTACTTTCCTGTGTATCATGATATTTTCACATAGTTTTAGACATATTGTATACACAACTTTAAACCTTGCCTTTTTATTTAACTTTACAGTATGGATATTCCCTAAGTGCCAGAAGGGCAGAGGCCAGTGTATATTGTCAAACAGTACTAAACCAGATACATGGCACAGTGCCTAGACAATAGTAGGTGCTCAACAAGTCTTTACTAATTAAATTATTGGTTGAATGAACACAATGTAAATGTGTAAAATTATGTTTCTGCCTATTCTGTAATATTTAAAGTTCCCATTGCCTGTCTTCTAAAACTGAACAGATGACACCAAATGATCCAGCAGCTCCACACCTAAGGGAATACCCAACAGAAATGCACACATATGCTCACCAAAACACGTGCTCTAGAATGTTATAGGATTAATATTAGTAATAGCCCCAAACTAGAAGCTATCCAAATGCCCATCAACATCTACTGATAATAAATATATGGATTCATACAATGAAATACGAAACAGCAATGATGATTAACAATCTACAGCTATACACAAGGTCAGATACGAAAGAGTGCATATTACATTATTCCATTTATATAAAGTACAAAAAAAAATAGGCAACACCAATTTGTGCTGTTAGAAGTTGGTCTAGGAAGCATGAGGAAGAATTCTGCACCCTTACACTATTTAATTTCTTGATCTGGGTGCTTGTTACAGGGGTATGTCAGTTTGCAAAAACTTATCAAGCTGTATACTTAAGATATATGCACTTTTCTGTATATATATATATATGTATTATAATTAAATTAAAAAATGTAAAAGAGCACCTGTACTTGTGTAAATTATAGGTGACTCAATGTAATAGTAAAATATCCTTAAGGATTTGATCATATTCCTCTTTAAAAAGTAGAATTGAGTATTTTATGCATCAGTTTATTAAGGTGTCCCATGGATGTGCTGCGATATCACGCTGTACTTTCCCATTATCATAGCAGTTATCACACTGTATTAAGGAGGCTTGGTGGCTCATTGGTTAAGCGCTCAGCCCCTAACCTAAAAATCAGCAGTTGGAACCCATCAGCTTCTCGGCATGGAAGAAAAGACCTGGCGATCAGCTTCTATTAAGATTAACCCATTGACATAGAGTTGATTCCGACTCATAGGGACCCTATAGGACAGAGTAGAACTACCTCATAGGGTTTCCAGGGATCAGCTGGTGGATCCGAACTGCTGGACCTTTGGTTATCAGCCAAGCTCTTAACTGCTGTGCCACCAGGGCTCCCCTAGTAAAGATTACAGCCTAGGAAATCCTATGGGGCAGTTCTGCTCTGTCATATAGGGTTGCTGTTAATCGGAATTGTCTCCACAGCACACAACAACAGTAACAACGATCGCATTATATTATGATTTTTCGTTTTCCCACACTAGACCATAAGTTTTCTGAGGGCAGGAACATTGTCTGTCTTGATCACTGTTATATGCTTAATACCTAGCAGGTACTCAAATACTTGTTGAATGAATGCGTGATCTACACAGAGAACACCTGTAAACAGGGGCCTTGGCTTATCCTTTTATTCCCTATTATGCCTGGTATGGAGCCCTGGTGGCACAATGGCTAAGAGCTACAGCTGCTAACCAAAAGATCTGCAGTTTGAATCCACCAGCCAGTCCTTGGAAACCCAAAGGGGCGTTCTACTCTGTCCTATAGGGTCACTATTAGTTGGAATCGACTCAAGGGCAATGGTTTGGGTTTTTTCTTTTTCTTTTTCTTTAATGCCTGGGTCTGGCTCCTGGAGGTTATTCTGGTGTTTTATTTATGGTGCTCTTCTCAATAAGAGGTAAATCCATAGAATATTTTGTAAAGTTGATGACCCCCTTACCAGTTTGACTACACACATTTTATACAGGAGGAAGCAGAAGGTAAAGGAATATGCTCTTAATCACATTTAAAAAGTCAGTGCTATAAGAAATACAGTAGGAATCATTATATCAGATCAACATTTTATCCCATTTTTCAGCAATCTTTTACTTCTTGAATCAGATAATCTACTAGTTTATGTAACCGCATTGTATAATCTACCTTTATATTGATAATGTATAATTAATATGGTTTCTAAATACAGTTAACTTAAAATCTACATTAAAATATACAGAAAATAAATGTAAGCCCACATGGAAAGAACAATTTGTGAATAATAATACAGCATGCTGGCGACTGGACTGTGGGACATAAAATAATGCTCGTAAAGAGTATGTTTCTTAGCTCAAGTAGATACATGAGACTAAATGGGCAACTTCTGTCTGAGGTGAGATGAGGAGGCAGAGAGGGTCAGGAGTTGGTTGAATGGACATGGGAAATTGGGTGGAAAGGGGGATTGTGCTGTCACAGTATAGGAAGAGCAATTAGGGTCACATAACTATGTATAAATTTTTGTATGAGAGACTAACTTAAAATGTAAACTTCCACTTAAACTGCAACAATAAACAAGAAAATTAAATATATATATATATATATATATATATATATATACATAGCATGCTGGGATTATAAAACCAATAGTGGCATCTTAGAGACCCTATCAATATTATGTAGCCACATAAGCTACATAAATGTCAACAGCAATATATATAACCACATTGTATATTAAGGTAATAAAATGCCAAATTGGTCAATACAAATAAAAAAGGACAGTATATAATGGAGTGTTGATTGTGTGGCATACGTATTTGGTGCAAAAAGAGCTAGAAGAAGTAATGAAAATGACTAATAAGCAATAAAAAATATTCAAGCTAATTAGAGAAAGAACTGCAAATTTAAACAAAAGTGGGTATTTTTCACCTGCAAATCAGCAAGTGGTTTGTAGGAATAAGTCATGGTATGGTATGAATAAATACAATCTCTTTTAAAATTGGCATCATTCTGGAATAAAATTTGCCAGCATATGATGAGTCTTAAAAATTGTCTTTTGAAAGCTAAGAAGTTTCCTGAATACAACCAAACACTTCGAGGGACAGAGTAGCAGGGGCAGGGGTCTGGGGACCATGCGTTCAGGGGACATCTAGGTCAATTGGCATAACAAAGTTTATTAAGAAAATGTTCTGCATCCTACTTTGGTGAGTGGCATCTGGGGTCTTAAAAGCTAGCCGGTGGCCATTTAAGATGCATCAATTGGTCCCAACCCACCTGGAGTAAAGGTGAATGAAGACCACCACTGACACAAGGGAAGTATTAGCCCAAGAGGCAGGGCCACGTAAACCAGAGACTGCAGGCTGCTGAGACCAGAAGAACTAGATGGTGTGCAACTACCACCAATGACCACTCTGACAGGGAACACAACAGAGAGTCCCTGATGGAGCAGGAGAAAGGTGGGGTGCAGAACTCAAATTCTAGTAAAAAAGAACAGGCTTAATGATCTGACTGAGACTGGAGGAACCCCAGGAAGCATGGCCCCCGGACTCTCTGTCAACCCAGCACTAAAACCATTCCCAAGGCCAACTCTTCAGACAAAGATTAGACTGGACTGTGGGATATAAAATGATACTCATGAAGAGTGTACTTCTTAGCTTGGGTAGATACATGAGACTAAATGGGCAGCTCCTGTCCGGAGGTGAGATGAGAAGGCAGAGAGGGTCAGGAGCTGGCTGAATAGACATGGGAAATCGGGTGGAACGGAGAAGTGTGCTATTACAGTATAGGGAGAGCAATTAGGGTCACTTAACAATATATGTATAAATTTTTGTATGAGAGACTAACTTGAATTGTAAACTTAAAGTACAACAATTTAAAAAAATTGGCTTTTGTGATCCAGCAATTTAGTTTTTCAGACCTTATTTTCAAGCAGCTTTTTAAAATGAATGCTTCAGTGATCAATTTGGTAAAATACATTTATTGAATATATACTGTGCATCATAAAAAAATACTTAAGGATATGCAAAAACTATTAGTGAGTAATGGTATTTATTGCAGTAAAGTTATAAGCATAGAGAAGAATGAAAACCAGCCTGACTCTCCAGTTGTTCTTGTTGTGTGCCGTCGAGTCAATTCCCACTCAGAGTGACCCTATATGACAGGGTAGAACTGCCCCCATAGGGTTTCCTAGGCTGTAATCTTTACGAGAGAAGATAGCCAGGTCTTCTCTCCCGAGGAGTGGATGGTGGGTTTGAACCTCCAGCCTTTTGGTTAGCAGCCAAACACTTAAACACCACGAGGGCTCCTTACACTCTCCAGTAATAGAGCACATATGTAATCCCTGTCTCTCGTCCCTTCTTCCTCTCCTGTTTCTCCTTCCCCATCATAAAGCAACCATTGATCTGCTTTCTGCCACTATAAATGAGTCCACATTTTCTAGAATTTTATATAACGGAACTGTACAGTATGTTTATTCATTGGTTTGTCTGGTTTCTTTAACTCAGCATAATTAGTTTGAGATTCATCTTTGTTACAGCGTGTATCAATAGTTTGTTCCTTCTTATTGCCAGATAGTATACTATTGTATGGATATAGCACAGTTTGTTTATCCATTCATTTATTTATGGAAATTTGGATTATTTCTAGTTTGGGCTGCTATGAGCATTGGTATACAAGTCTTTCATTTCTCTTGCATATGTTTTTATTGGATAAATACCTAGGAGTAAAATGGCTGGATCGTATGTTAAATGCATGCTTATCTTTTTAAGAAACTGCCAGAATGTTTTCCAAATTGCTCTATTTTGTATTCCTACTAGCAGTATATGAGTTGTAGTTCCTCCACATACTCACTGACAATTGGTATGTTCAGTCTTTTTAATTTTAGCTACTGTAATAGGTGTGCAGGGATAGTGGTGGTAAAGTAGTAGAGTTCTCACCTTTTATGGGGGAGACCCAGGCTCAGTTTTCAACCAGTGCACCTCAAGCACAGCTACCAGCCATCAGTCAGTGGCGGCTTGCGTGTTGCTCTGATGCTGAACAGGTTTCAGTGGAGCTTCCAGACTAAAGATGGTCTAGGAAGAAAGGCCTGGCAATCTACTGAAAATCAGTCAATGAAAACTCTATCACAACAATCAGATCCCATTGTATGTGTACATTGAGTCAGGGGCTGACTCGATGGATGCTAACAATAACAACGATAGGTATGTAGGGGTATCTCACTGTGATTTAAATTTTGCATTTCTCTAATAACTAACGATGTTGAGCATCTTTTCATGTGCTTATTTATCATTTGAATATCTACTTTGGTGAAGTGTTTGTTCAGATTTGTTGCCCGTTTTTTAATTGGGTGATTTATTTTCTTACTGAGTTGCAAGTGTCTTTTTATATATTCTGGATACAATTCCTTTATCAGATACATGATTTGAGAATATTTTCTCCCAGGCTATGGTTGATCATTTCATTCTCTTAAAAGTCTCTTTTGAAAAGCAGTTTTTAATTTTGATGAGGTCCAGTTTCTCAATTTGTTCTTTTATAGATCATGCTTTTGGTGTGTCATATAGAAGTAATCTTTGCCTAATCAAAGTTTTCTTCTAGAAGTTTTATAGGTTTAGGTTTTACACTTAGGTCTGCTGTCCGTTTTTATTTAGTTTTTGTGTATGGTACGAGATGTGGATTAAAGTTCATTTTTTTTGCAGATAGATACCCAATTTTACTAGCACCATTTGTTGAAAAGGCTAACACTTCTCCGCTAATTGCCTTTGTACCTTTGCAAAAATCTGTGTATGCGTCGCCTGGATTCTGTATTCTGTTCCATTGATCTATTTATTTATTTTTATGCCAATACCACACTGTCTTGATTACTTAGCTTTATAATAAGTCTTGAAATCAGGTAATATCATTCCTCCAATTTTGTTCATTTAAAAAAAAAAAATGTTTTGGCCACTCTAGGTCCTTCTCAATTCCACATGAATTTTAAAACCAGTCAATTTCAGCAAAAAAACCTGATGAAAAAATTTGATTGAAATTGTATTGAATCCGTAGATCAATCAGGAGAGAAGTGACAATATTGAGTCTTCCAACCCATGAGTATTGTATGTCTCTTCATTTATTTATGTCATTTTTAAATTTCTCACATCAATTTTTTTGTAGTTTTCAGTGTAAAATCTGCTACATCTTTTGTCACATTTATCTCTAAGTATGTTTTGCAAATGGTATTGTTTTCATAATTTCAATTTCTGATTGTTACTATCACATAGAAATACAATTGATTTTATATATTGATCTTGTGTATTGTATTCTTGCTAAACTCAACTAGTTTTAGTAGCTTATTTATTGATGCCATCAATTTTTTGTAACAGCTTTATTGAGATATAATTCACATACCATAAGATTCACCTTTTTAAAGTGTACAATTCAGTGTTTTTAGTATATTCACATAGTCATGCAACCATCACCACTATTTAATTTTAGAACATTTTCATCACCCCAAAAAGAAACCCATACCCATTAGCTATTAACTCCCTCTTCTCCTCCTCTCCCCAGCCCCTAACAATCACTGGTTCACTTTCTGTCTCTATGGATTTTCCTAGTCTGGACATTTCATATAAATGAAATCATACAATATGTAATTGGCTTCTTTCACTTAGCATAATGTAGTTAAGGTTTATCCATGTCATAGTATATGAATCAGTACATCATTCATGTTTTATGGCTGAATAATATTCTATTATATGGACATTTATTTGTTCATTAGTTGACGGGCATTTATATTGCTCCCTCCTTTTGGCTATTAATAATGCTGCCGTAAACATTTGTATACAAGTTGTTGTGTGGTGATTACATCAATTTTAAACTAAGGTTGTTGAAATAAAAAAAGTATTATTTTTGTAAAAATGGAAAATAGTTTTTTAGAAAAACTTAGAAAAGAGCAATCATGATGAGATAGTATTGTCACTAAAGATTTCATGGAAGAAATTTGGGACTAGAAATGGGCCTTATAAGGTGGGTGGGTTATATGTAAACATGAGGAAGGGGAAACAAGGTTATTTCAGATGATAGGAGAACATGCGGGTGGGATAGAATGACTGGAACCACTGTTTGGTGCTGGGAAGTGGTAGAAAATAAATAGCATACTCAGGATAAGGACAGACGATAAAGGTCTTAAATTCCAAGTGTCTTAGGCTGAGTTCTCTAGAGAAGCAAAACCAGCAAAAATGTATAAATATATATATAGAGAGAGAGAGATCAAGGAAATGGCTCACGTGGTTGTAGAGGCTGGAATGTCCCAAGTCCATGGGTCAGAATAGAGGCTTCTCCTGATTCATGTAGCCACAGGGGCTGGTGAATCCAAGAACAGCAGGTCAGAGAGCAAGGCCCTTGCTCACAGGTGGCAAAGATCATTGAATCCCAAGATAAGCAGACAAGACAAAAAGTAAGCCGCTAGCTCAAGTCCCAAGAACCAGAGGTCATAGGAGAACAGGAGACAGCTACAGGATCCAGGGCCAGCAAACGCCCATGCGCCTTGCCAGCATGTCCACTTATATTGCACGCCCAAGGAAACTCCCTTTGAACTGATTGACTGCTCACAGCAGATCCTATCATGGAAGTGATCACAACATCAGACGACTGCCAAACCACCGAGAATCATGGCCCAGCCACGTTGACACACAAACTTAACCATCACACCAAGCAAAGATGTAAGGACTTGATTAGTCAGGCAGTAATCCAATGAGTAATAACAAAAAAGAGATGTTTTAGGGATATTACTTTTGCAGCAGTGTATGGAATATATTGAGATTGGAGAGTTGTAGGTGGAATACCAGCAAAAAGTCAATTGTAACTTACGCAGAAAGTGACTGGAGAAAGAGAAAAGGAAGTAATGAATATAAGTAATACTGGTAGATGTGCAATAAATGTTTAGGAATAAATGGTTAAAGAATCAACAGAATTTGATAGGGTGAAGGAATGGCAAGGGCAAAGGTGACTACAAGGTTTAAAACCCTAAAGGTACCATTGACAGAAATTGGGAAGTTGTAGGGATTGGTAATTAATCAGCTTTCATATGACATAATTATATATGATGTGATTTTGAGTAGAAATGTTTCTGTAGACCTCTGGAACTTAGGTGGAAGGTTAAGGCTGAAAATATAGACTTAGAAATCCACATAGAGGTAATATTAAAGTTAAAGGAGTTCTCTGATTTTCTCCCAAGTACTAATAGGGAACTAAACAAGATACAAGGAGCACTGGTGGCGCAATGGTTAAGTGCTTGGCTGCTAACCAGAAGGTCAGCAGTTTGAACCCATCCAGCTTCTCCGCAGGAGAAAGACCTTGTGATCTGCTTCCATAAACATTACAGGCTAGAAAACCCTATGGGGCAGCTCCACTCGGTCACATAGGGTCACTGTGAGTCGAAAATCAACTCAATGGCACCTAAGAACAACAAGCAAAATACTGTCATCTGCCCTGCCCTCCAATTTTATTCATAGGGTGGAGTCCTATTGTGTTTAAGGACATGTTTTCAACATTTCATCAAGGTCAATCATGCTTACTATAGTATGATAGATTTTTAAGGAGTCTGCACAGTGTATATTGTACAAGAAATAAAATGCCTCACCCCATTTTCATGAGGTTGATAAAAACACAAGATTGAGATTATAAAAGTTCTTACTAACTCATATCTGACCAAATGCCATAAAGCAATAAATCTTGGTGTATTTGTCAAGTCGGAGCTTTCATCAAAAACAGATAAAAACATCTAAAGCTGGAGCTGCCTGGGTTTGCATAACCCACTTAAGGATTCTGTTTAGGAATATTAGAATATTATACAACTTAGAAATTTATTCATTTTGTGAGGTGTCTATGGAACGATTGTTTTAAAGGTTATTTTGATTTCCTTGGAGGAACAAAAAATAAATTAGCATGTTCTGCATTGCTGCAGACTCATTAAATACCAGCTCACATCTCCATCAGTAAAGCTAAATTCTTTGAGGAATGGAATTGCTCCTTTTGAACAAAGATACCGGACAAATCATTTGTATAGAAGCCACAGTCATGCGAGTATGTAGTCTCTGAGGATGGTGGCAGCAAAGCACTAATTGAAGGTCATCCTTCACATGCTCAGTGTAGAAAGGACAATCCTGGTCAGATTAGTGTACTCAACCATTCCCACACCCACAAATGCTAATCATTGACAGTGTATTCAGCTTTTAAAACAAAGGTCTAAGCCACCATTAAGGAAAAGATTGATAGATTTAACCATATAAAATTTAAAACTTTAATGCTGCAAAGTATGCATGAGAAAAATTAAAAGGCAAACAAAAAATTATTTGTGACATATGACAATTGGTTAATATCCTAACGATATAAAAAATGCATACCAATGAGACCATTTTCCACCCACCAGAGAGAAAGAGAACATGTATTTCTGGTCAAGATGCAGGGAATCTTACACATTTTTGGTGAAAATATGAATCGCTATAACCCTTTTGGAGAGAATTCTAGCAATGTATACACCTACTGCTCACTTATCGACTGTCTCATTATCTGACATTTTGCATTTACGACAATAGTAAGAAATACTGTCCGACTGCGCATTAACGACACGCATCTGGCAGTAACCAACACCGAGGTGCAAGGCGAGAGTAATGCGGGCTGTGATGGTTAAGGTTTGTGTCAACTTGACTGGGCCCATGATTCTCAGTGGTTTGGCAGTTATGTAATGATGTAATTTGGCAGTTATGTAATGATGTAGCCTTCCTCCATTTCGTGAACTGATGTGTTCATCCTCCATTTTTGCATAATGCCGATTTTTGCTTAACGACCTGGTCTTTGGAACCTAACCATGTCGATAAGTGAGGAGTGGGTGTATTAGATTTTAAATACATACTGACTGAACAATCCCAGACTTCAGAAATGAAACTGTTGAAATAAAGGCACCAGTGCCTAAGGACCATGGAGTCCCTGAGTAGTGCAAATGGTTAACGTACTTGGCTGCTAACTGAAAGGTTGGAGGTTCAAATCCACCCAGAGGTGCCTTGGAAGAAAGGCCTGGCAGTCTACTTCTGAAAAATCAGCCGTTGAAAACTCTTTGAAGTACAGTTCTACTCTGACGCACATGGGGGTACCATGAGTCAGAATCGACTTGACAGCAACTGGTTTTGGTTTGCCTGAGGATGTATGAACCAAATATTTATGCGGTCTCTCTAGCATGTTGACTTCAGTGTACCTGAGTCCAAATGGCAGCTTAAGAGTTCAGAAGTATGTGTGTCAACAGGCCGCCAGGTGGAAGCTATGTCACCTTTTCTTAGTTTTGGAAATCATAAAATATCACTTCTCTTATAGTCACAAGTCCACCCAAATCGAGAAGAGAACATAGACTCCTTCCTCTCTATGGATGAGTGTCAACATCACATTGTAAGAAGAGCATATAGCATAATGGTCTATATTAGTATGGCCGTGTTTGGAAAATATAGTCTACCACATACCAGTGGGGCAGTTCTACTCTGTCCTACAGGGTCGCTATGAGTCAGCTTTGGCTTGACGGCAATGGGTTTGGTTTGTTTTTTGTTTATACCTATGGACAGAGGCAAATATTAAGGGAGAGGTTTTCAAGGAGGAGGCAAAAGCACAAAAGAAGGAAGGAACTGAGGAGTGTGTTTGAAGTACTGGAAATAAACCAGTGTGACCAGAGGAAAGTGAGCCCAAGATGCAGCTGGAGAGGCAGCAAGGCCTGACCAAGTGAGCTAATAATAAAGATTCCAGACCTTATCTGATCTATAATGTTGAAAGATCCCTCTGGCTACTATGCCCAGAAAGAATTCGAGGTAGGTAAGCAAGTGGATGGAGTCCTGGATTGTGCAGACAATCAACATGCTTAGATGCTAACCTAAAGGTTGGAGGTTCAAGTCTGCCCAGAGACACCTTGGAAGAAAGGAAGGAAGTAGGTAATCTACTTCCAAAAAATCAGCCGTTGAAAATCCTATGGCGCACAGTTTTACTCTGACACACATAGGGTCACCATGAGTTATAGTCGACTCGATGGCAACTGGTTTTTAAGCATGTAAATGAATAACAGTTACTCAAATCCACCAGCCGCTCCTTGGAAACCCTATGGGGCAGCTCTACTCTGTCCTATAGGGTCGCTATGAGTCAGAATCGACTCGACAGCAATGGGTTTGGTTTGGTTTTTTTTTTTAAGGCAAAAATGATAATGTCTTGGACTAGGGTGCTGATGGTGGGTATGCAAATATGCAGACAAACTCAGGATATACATTTTAAGGTAGAAATTACAGGACTTCTAGTTTATATTTCAGTACTATCTTTAATTAATTGTGTAGCTCAGGATACTGGAGCGTTTAGCCTTTATTTGAATTGTATCCTCTTCTAAATTAATTCCTAACGTGTCAAGGTGATTTCAGTGTGGTCGCATGGTGCTGAGGCTTCCGCTTCTCTGAAGTGAAAGTGTGGTTTCCTAATATGATGTTCCAGCAGGCAAGGGAGGAAAAGATGACTTCTAACATGCAGTCCACTTCTTCCTTGGCTTCTAATCATTCCCAGAAGCAGAGGAGAAATAACACAATGAAGGCCTAGGGCTGTTAACAGAATAGAAGCTCATTGGGGTTGGAGCAGGTTAGAGTGAAATGGGAAAGACATTCAGGATTTCTGTTTTCCAGAAAGACTGCTTCATTCCCTACTGGTTATCAAAACTTCGTATTTTCTATGCTGCAATCCTCTGAGGAAGATATTCTTGGTAAGAAAAGTTGCTTTCTATAAGGAAAAGATAGATGTGTCTTTGGGCTAGAGTCTTTATTAAATTGATTCTGATTTCACAAACATGTACCTACTGAGAACCTATGACGTGAATCTACTGTGGTGAGCCGACGTTTTCCCATTTACCTGTCACCATTGCCTTGTGATATCCAAATTTAATTACAAGAGTTTTTATTAGGCCAAGACAAAGACAATCATTTGAATGAGGGATCTGCCAGCATGCAGTGGGCACAAGAGACAAGCGGAATCCACTGAACGACAGTCAGAGAGCAGCTAATAAATACATTGTTACAGACGGGAGTGAAGCTGAGAAAAATTCTGATTGGTCATTCATCAATACATCATTGTCAAAGGCAGGATCGTTACGGTGATTGGGTTATGAGGGGTATGTGGACAATGTGGATTGGTGGCTTTAGTTTTATTCTAAGGCTCTTTGGGAGCAAGCCATAGAGATGAGCTGTTTGTGTTAAAGCTTTTTGGAAACAAGTTAACAACATTCTGATTGGTGCTTGGTGAGGTAAGATAGTTTACTACTTAGTGATAAGAGTGCTTTGTTGATTTGTTACCGCTTAGTAACCATAAGAGGTTCACAGAGTGGTCACAGGATATTCTTTTCTGGAATGTAGAGGCTGTGTAAAAGCTCCTTGGAAACCAATGAACAACATTGTTCTTGGCATGCAGAACTGCTCTAACCAGTTCAGTTTTCTGATTCTATGAGTTTTCTACACAAAATGGATTTCTAGGCCTGGGCCCCACCTTAGCTCCACCTTACTCTGGCCAAGAACCTTATATAAGTTTTGGGGTCTCTGTATCAACTGTGATGGCTAACGTTATATGTCAGCTTGGCTAGGCCATGATTCCCTAGGATGATTGTGTAATCATCCTCCATTTTGTGTTGTGATGGAATTATCCTCCGTTTTGTGATATTATGTAATGATCCTCCATTTTATGTGTTGTAAATTCTAACCTCTATATGTTAATGAGGCAGGATTAGTGTGGGGTATATCTTGAGTCACACTCTTACTAGAGGGTGTGACTCAAGTCACACCTATCTGATGTAAGGGGAGTTTCCTTGAGGGCGTGACCTGTATCCAATATATATGGATGCTCTGGCAAAGCTCTCTCTTGCTCTGAATCCTGCATCTGGCCTGTCATATGACCTGCAGTTCTTGGGAACTTGAGCCAGTAGCCTGCCATTTGACCTGCTGATTCTGGGATTCGCCAGCTTCTGCAGCCCTGTGGGCCAGGAGCCTGCTGTCTGACCTGCCGATTTGGGGTTCATCAGCCCCTGCAACCCTATGAGTCAGAAGAAGCCTTCAGCCTGATGCCTGACCCATGGATTTGGGACTGGCCAGCCTCCACAACCATTTCCCTGAGATAAATATATAAATATGTGTATATATGCTTCATTGGTTTTGTTTCTGTAGAGAACACAACCTAAGACAGTAACCTTATTGTAAAAAGTCAACATCTACTGTCTGTTTTCATCTAAGAATAATAAAGAGAACCATCAAAACCCCCCTTTCCCCAAGTTTAAATGAAGTGAACAGTGGCCTAGGATATATCAGCCATCTAAATGCGTTTAAGCAGGACTGAACCTTGAGCAAATTTTTGCACCTTAGGAAAGAAAAAGTGTCTAAATCTAGAAAAGGATAAATGTTGTCAGGTTAAATCAACCTTTGTAAAAGCAAAATCAGCCACCATCAGAATCCATTAGCGTTCAGCTTGAGGATTTCCTGGGACACTCACCCTCCCACTACAAGTCTCCTGTTTGTTAAGAACATCAGGACCAAAATAAAAAGCTTTATCTTTTAATCACCTCAACACTTACAGACTTCTGGAATAAGAACACTTTAAAAAGGACAGATGGACATCTACTCTGCTGATGTTTATATGTGAAATGATGAAAGTCATGAGAAATTATTAAACCTATGACCCTATTTTCAGGACTTTTTAAAAGCAATTAAATCCCAGATACTTAATTTCATTCATTCTTTTTTTATTACTATTATTCCTTCATCTAATATGATCCAGGTACATTCTGAACACTGAGAATGCAGAGCTATAAGGCATAATATTCATAATATTTTAAATTAATAATTGTTAAATATGTATGCCCTTCTTTATCTCAAAGGTATTGTAAATAGTTTATAATAAAGGACATCATTCCTAATGTAAATTTGTTGAGGATACAGACAGTAAATGTCCTGATAGAGATATGCCCAAGATCTGCTGTACCACAGGGTGAAGGGAGAGAGCACCTCACCCAGACTGGGGCTGGGGGAGTAGGACGTCCCCATAAGGATTCCCTGGAGGAATAAATATCAAAAAGCATCAACAGTTTTTTTCAGTATGTGTGGTTCACATTTTGCCCTGTTTGCCTCTTGGCCTTGCTTGTCTGATCCTAGAGGACCAATCAGAATTTTAAGCAGAGCCTAGGGGGCTGGAGTTCCTGGGTGGCACAAACAGTTACACGCTGAATTACTAACTGAAAGGTTGGAGGTTTAAACCCTCCCAGAGTCACCTCGGAAGGAAAGCCTGGTGATCTGGTTCTGAAAGGTCACAGCCTGGAAAACCCGATGGAGTGCAGTTCTACTCTGAAACATATGGAATTGCCATGAGCTGGAGTGGACTCGAGGGCAACTGGTTTGGTTTTGGCTGGACTACGTCACAGATTTGCTCTTCCCTTTAGCCAATTGCATGCCTGCTCTTGGAAAGATTCCTAGGTTGTCTTGTGCTGCTTTGGGCCATTCGTCTACATCTCATAAACTAACTCGTTGGTTAGTATAGGTCTAGTTAGGTAATGTTGTGCCCCACAGAGTTCCATTAGTGCAACTGTGATTAAGTCAGTCTACACATCCACCACGGTTTGAGAGACATCCTGGTACTCTGTCAGCATGATGAAGGGGCCTGCATCGTGGCCGCAGAAAGTTGTAGTACTTGCCATTTCTTCCATGTATCTAGCTGACATATGGAAAAGGGTGAACTATTGCCCAAAGTGCTCATGAAAAGCTGCAATTCGTTTTCCTGCCCTTTATGGCTCCTCTCTCCATGGTGGCTGCTCATTATAGGGCTTTTGTGCTTTCTAGGTCCATTAAAAGCCCCCTCTCTCTTAAGTGGGTGGGGTTTCTGTTTTTGCAACCAAACCGCCTTGGCTAAAACAAATACTCAAAGCAAAAGTTTAGGGTCTTTTTGTTGTTGCTGTGTGCTGTCGAGTCAATTTATACTCATAGTGACCCTAAAGGACAGAGTAGAACTGCCCCCATAGGGTTTCCTAGGCTGTAATCTTTACGGGAGCATATTGCCAGGTCTTTTCTCCTGTGGAGCCACTGGTGAGTTCAAACTGTCGACCTTTTGGTTACCAGCTGAGTGCATAACCATTATGCCACCAGGGCTATTTTTATCTGGCCAGTAATCAATGGCTTAATTCTTTAAGGCAAATTTCTTTTTATGAAATTCTTTTTAATTGAATCTTACAGAAATGTTCTATGCTTGGCTCAGTCAGTTTTGAGTAACTCAAAGAATGAGTGAATAAAAGTAACCAAGGTGAATTATCCCTTTCAATTTCTTTGCCCCTAATTTTATCGAGGAACTTTTATTTCCGGTTAGAAACTAGCATTTCTCTTGTTCATTCTGTAAGTGAATACTTAACTAGAAACTGCTATATACCAGGTTTATGGATGGTGGAAATATAAAAATAAATAAGAAATGAACCTTGCCCTTCAGGAGCTCAGAGTTTAGTGAGGGAGTCTGTCGAATAAACCAGTGATTACAATATGATAAATGCCACTTAAGGCCATTTCTAATTCCATTTAGGGTGCTATAGAAACACACAGGTGCAGCACCTGATTAGCCTTTGGGTGAGGGGAGGTGTCGAGGAAGGCTTGTTGTAGGAGGTGCCACTTGAAGTGAGTCTTGAAGGATGAGTAGAGTTAGCCAGAGGAAGACGCTGAATAGGGTGTTCTGTTCACATGGCCCAACATGAGCAAAAAATATGGAGGTGAAAGATAGTACAGTTCTTTTATGCCCAAATATAAAGGAAGTTTTGTTCCTAAAAGTTATCTTTCAGAATAAAAGAGTTGTCTTATATTCAAGTCTTTAAAAATCTTTTTTGTTACAGAGCACTCTCTCAATTATTTTATTTTGAACCAGAAAGAATCATTTGGAAAGACACAATAGCCTGAACTACCTCTGTCACTGCTAGCTTGTATTCTTATAGAGGTCATTTGACAAGGGAGGCAAAGAAATTCAATATAAATTTAATAATTATTTGGGGGAGAATGACTTCACAATTGCAAGTCTTAGATATCACTGCAAATAAACTTTTTAAAGATCACTTTAAAATGAAATACAATTAGTGGTTACTTTGTGGAGATCATGAGTATACACCCACAGAATGAATGGAAAAATTAAACTGTCCTTATTTTAGGCAAATGGGTATTGTGGCTTGTGATAAAATTTCCAGTGATAGCATCATGTACAGATGAAAAAAATATTTCCAGCTTCAATATGGTAGAGTGAAGCTATTTCTACTTCCTTCTCCTCTTCCATATCCCCCAAATAATAAAGAGAACAAGAAGCTGAAATGCAAACTCCATCTTTGATGAAGCTAGGAGGCCTGTGTAACCCTGACCTAGACTTTATGAAGACCAAAAAGTGGCAGAGGAGTGGTAGGAAAGCAGGCAGGTCACACCTCATTTCCTGAAGCTACAGGCACACACACACAAATAACCTCTGAAAAGCTCAGAACTAAAGGCATCGGGAATCATAGGACGGGCAAAGTGGGAGACTGAGAATGGGGATTTTAGGAGAAAGTCTGTCTAAGGAACAGTTAGACCCCAACTTCGGTTTGTCTCCTCCACTCCCACATAAAATCAGAAATATATTCTCTGGAGAAACTAAACCAGAGAGTCACCAGACTCTGAGAGATGAGGCACAGAGCTGGGTAAGAGGGAGGCACCCCAGGGAAAACAAGAGGGTAAGTAAGTGTTTATATGTCAGCAGCGAATACCTACATCCCAGGTAAGAGATTAGGGGATCCACCTCTACAGAAAATGAACCACCTCCGAGAAAACCTTACAGATACTAACATTTGAGAGTCCCCAGTTTTGAGGAGACCTGAATGTCTCCCAGTATCCATTCTCTCCTAACCCTTTTTAGTAATAGGACTCCCCCAAGTTTTGGCAAAGAACATGGCTACCAGATAGACACTACATTTCCCAGGCTCCCCTACAACTAGGTGCCACTAACTAGATTCTTGTCAGTGATGGGAGCAGCTTCTGCTTCACTTTCTTAAAAGAAATTTGCTCATCCTTTCCTTTCTCTTGCTTCCTTCAAGGGTAGGATGTGGATGTAGTGCTGGTGAGCCAGCCTCAATCGTGCGGATAAGGATAAGACCTAGGGGATAGTGGAGCAACAAAACAGAATAGAAAGAGCAGCAGCATCTACCTGTCCTGCACCACCCATTAACCTAGCAAGTGTTAAAAGAGAAAGAAATGGAAGAGATGAAGGTTGAGAAGGTGAAGGAAAATAGATGTCAGATCTGTGGTTGAACAATAACATGATCATGGTGGTTATCAGAAATCAACTCCTGATTATGCAAATATTTTGATGATGGAAAGTCAACAAAGGTAATGACAGGAATCCACAATGAGAGTCATTGGTTTCAAGACAGTAACAAGGAGGCTATCCTGTGACTCTTGTGAATATTTGTAAAATTATGGTCAAGTATGGAAAAATTTGAGTCGACTGAATGTCAGTATAGCCATGAAGTACAAAGAGCTGTGAAAGGAGATCCCTCTGTGAAACGGGTGTCAGATGTAACCCAATTCTGGGCTTTTGACCATAAAAAAAGAGAGAAAGAGAAAGAAATGAACTCCTAACTTGTTTGAGCCACTGTATTTTGGGGCCTGTTTGTTGCAACAATTTAGCCTATAACGTAACTAATACGTTATATAAAACTCACTTTTTGCCCAATTACTCCATAGTGAAGCCTACCAGTTCATAAGCTCCATTCATGTGCTAACTTCCAATCAGCTTTTTAGTGCTTCATTATTAACTATGATTGGACAACCAAGAATCACCAGACATTTTATTAAAGCATCCAGCATGAAAGGCAGAAGCCAGAGTGAATAAACGGGAAAAGGGAACTCAAAGGAACCAGAAACGATGCAGCGAACAAAACAAAACTTCAAAGAGAATGTAATTCAATCCTCCAATAAGAAAGATATTGCATACGTGAAAAAAGAATAGGATGCTATAAAAAGAAACATTTAGAGAATAAGTGCTTGTGGAAATTAAACATATAAAAAGCAGATAATTCAATAGAAATGTTGGAAGAGGAAGTTGAGGAAATTTCCCAGAAAGTAAAACAGAAAGACAAAGGGAGGGGCAATAAGAGAGAAAAACCATTCTCCTGCAGAGTAGTCCAATAAGTCTAACATATTACTGATACGTTTCATTAAGAGTGAAAAAGGGAAAATAGTAAGGAGGGATTATCAAAGAAATTATTGAAATATGATCATATGAAATGTGATCATTAAAGAGCATAATATTTATAAATTAATATATTATTTAAATATGCAGGCATAATATAATATTTTAAGAACATATTTAACTATTTTACCCAAATCCCTAAAATATATATTTAAATTGACCGAAGATTCTTCCAAAGACATTTTTTGACCAGGAGACAGGAGGATGGTCTAATTGGGAAAATGGGAGTATGTTGGAGATTCAGGACCACCTTATATTTAGTTATATTTCATATGTTCTGGTAACCTTAGAAGGTTCTGAAGGTGGAAACATAGATGTGAAAGAGAGAGTAGTCCTGCCTCCCAGCAAAATTCACATAGTCATGATACCCCAGAAGTAGGAAGGGGGTTCATATGCTGGCAAATGATGATATAGGCCTGATAATGAATGACTCCCAGAATTATGGCATGAGCACTTGAATGGCTTAAGATGCCATTTCCTGAAACAATCGTAAGGTGTTACATGTTTAGGAAAGAGTATGATGGGTTTAGTTTTAGACATACTGAGGTTTTGAGGTGTCTGTGGGACATCCAAGTAGAGGTTCAGGCTACAGATCAGTGGGAAAAAAGGCTTTTATTGGCTTTGATATTGTTTTACTTTAGTGCTAAAATTCAGTTGGCGTACATCATTGTGACTGCATTGTGCCAAAATACTGAGATACTCTGTACCCATTGGTAAAAGTTCACTTCCCCAAAACTCTTCAAGTTCCCCCTCACACTCACTGCCCTAGGTCTTCCTTAGGGCTCCCACCTCACAGTCTAGGAATTGAAGGGTTAATACTTGCACAGAAGTGGGCCTCCAGGACCCTGCCGCAGCACTGTAGCTGTCCTGTCTACTCCAATCATTAAAGTGTCTTGTGTAACTCCTGTTCGCAGTCATGAAGGCTGAACACATTTTTCACATATCCAAGCCCTTAGTCTGTCACAGCCTTCCATAAATCTGGTCCCAGACTTCTCTTCCAATAAAAATGAGTACCACCACTCTCTAAGTTCCCTCTGCTTCAGGCAGTCTGGACTTCTCACTGCTCGTGGCTCCCTACGCGGTCTCACCTTCAATTCTTTGTGCTCATTACCCAGAAAGACTTTCCGCTGATTTCTGAGCATTCCATGTTTTATTCATCCTTCAAGGACAGCTCATTTTCTCCTTCCACCAGAAAGCCTCCCCATCTAGAAGGGATAATTCTCACTTTGAAATAATTGTCCCCCTCTTATAGAACATAACCACTTCCCTTCTTATATCAGAGGTGTCTTAGTACTTCCTATAAAAGAGTTAAGTTCCCAGCAAGCAGGATTTCAGTCTAGGTTTTCTTTTTATCTTCCACAGTGTCTGGCACTTAGGCTGTCTCGTAGTGGATAGGCAATAACAATTGTTGGATGAATGAAAGTATGAATCTAAATTAAAGACTCTACCAATTATCTTTGGTATGTAGTTGCTAGCAGTTTCATCACTTCTGTAGAATGTCTGTGTAGAAAAATCTCATACTCAAATGAAAATCTATCTTGGTCTGATACCTACAATACAGTTCTGTTACATGTAAAACAACAACAACAAGAAGAAGAGCAACAACAAAGCAGAAATGTTTGCTGATTTTCTGAACTAAAGCATTTGGTACTTGCAGTTGTCATTTCTCTTTAACGGAAAGTGGTAACAGTAACATTCCGATTTCTGCACTGACTTTAATTAATCTTGCAGAAATGCCAGAGCAGAGCTTTTCTTGTAAGCGGTGTTACACTGTTTGCTTTACTGCAGCAAATCAAGCTCCTGTTGTAACACTGGCAGCACAGAATGAGTCATTGCTTTGGCTGGGACACGAAGTGTTTCCTGAAGTCAGACACGAGCAGAATGCCTGATGGTACCCCTGGAACCTATAGTCTCTCTGAAATACTTGCTCTCCTATTGCCCTTTGTAGAAGGGAAGTAAAAATAAAACTTTAAATATTTTGAGGTAGTAAATGATTTTCACTTGAGGTCATTGGTATTTAGACAAATTTTATTTTCCTAGTCTATATCTAATTGCTTACTATGCCTTAGTCTCTTACCAAAAAGCAGTGTTTGACATTTGCTGTAGAGGTAAATAGGTATGTGATTGCAGCCCCAGTCTACTGGCCTGAGCACCCAGCCACATCTCACCCTCTGCAGTGCAGTTCTCTTTGAATCTATTTTGTCAGAAACAGGGGAAATGAAACTTCCATGAGCTACCATTTTCCAACCCTCTGAAACTAAAAAATGCTGAATGGAACTAAAGTATCTAATGTCTCCCTCTCATCTCCTCTCTTTTTCATTGATGTCTTCTAATGAAAAGATTATTTCTCTTCACCTGAGAGCCTATGTGTAAGGTGAGCATAAATGAAGTTAGTTGAGGTATAACTTTGGGTCAGGAAAGAAAGCATGCACAGTGGCATAGAGGACAGTTATACTTTTTACACAGTATTTCTCCAGAGCAGCTGTTAGAGGCAGAATCCTGGGTGGGGTACTCCATTGGCCGTTTTCTCCTTACTGGAATTGGAATGTCAAAAACCAGCCCAACGGTAGCTGTGTCTAACCTGACTCCGACTGTAGAAGTTTTTATCATAACATACCAAATGCCCTACTGAGTTCACCAGATGGGTCGTACACACCTCCATATTGCCGTGTCTCTGACTGGGATCATTTACCAGATGGAAGAATCTCGTCTGTTTGACTGGGGAGCTTAGGCTTTAGTCAGCCCAGAAGGTGAGTGTGTCAAGTGTTGAGGACAGGCCCTGGACTTGCCCTCTGAAGATGGGCAATGGGGAAAAAATAGGCAACCAATGTCATCCTTAATGACATCAAAATATGGCATCCAGCTTCTCGCCTCTATGGCAGCAATTTCTACAGGGGTGTATCCCCCAGATACTCTGTTATTATTGTAAAGTGCTATCTTAGTTACCTAGGGCTGCTGTAACAGAAATACCACAAGTAGGTGGCTTTAAAGAAGAGGAATTTATTTTCTCACCATCCAGGAGGCTAGCAGTCCAAATTCAGGGTGTAGCTCTAGGAGGAGATCCTTCTTTGTCTATTTCTAGTAGCTGCCAGCAATCGTTGGAGTTCCTGGAGATTCATCTGCCTCTGTCATTGTCAGATAGCATTTGTCTTCCCCCTGGGTCTGCACACATGGTGCTGTGTTTAGGCTACTCTTTAAATAACTCAGAAGTGATTAGGATCCACCCTACACTGGTATGACCTCAACTGATTGATTACATTACATAGGATTATATTATGGAAGGTGATTACATTACACCCACAGGTATACCACCAGTTACCGTTGAGTCAATTCTGACTCATGGTGACCCCAGCTGTATCAGAGTAGAACTGTGCTCCATAGGGTTTTCAGTGGATGATTTTTTGGAAGTAGATCACCAGGCCTTTCTTCTACTCAAGCCACCAGCTTTTTGGTTAGCAGCCAAGCACGTTAACCATTTGCACCACACAGGAACTCTGTCCACAGGTATAGAGGTTAGTATTTCAACACATATTTGGGGGAAGCACAATTCAATCCATAATAAGAAGCTAAGTACTCGAAAAGTTATTCAGGGTTGGTCCTCTAGTAAGTCACTTATTTACCTGCTTGTCTCTAGGGCAAGGGAACTGCACCATAATCTAAGCTTTGTGCCCTTCTGACTGTCATATGCCTTGAGGGTTGTGGGAAAAAGTAAGGATAAAAGCCACTGTTGTATTAATTGAATCCTCTCTTTCTGCCTCATAAGCTAAGGGCTGCTGCCCAGGTGTAGACAGCATCTTTTGAAGCTCTTAAGTCTCTGTTGCTAGGTCTATCCTACGTGATGAAGCACTATTCTCCTGATAGCCTTTTCTCACCCTGGCTTTATTTCCTGTGTTATGAGTAGCTGATAGTATATTAGCCGCTTTTCCAGCCATGTGATTTTGGCAGTTGTTGACTGGCAGCTGACGGTAATGCAGGCCTCTAAAGGAAAGCCTATTTTGACTTTCAGAGTTAGATGAGGGATCTCAACTCCTATCCACTTTCCCCGTATTTGTAAGCCTTCCAGTTAGTAACAGGGAAAGAAAACTCTCCTGGAGGGTCTTGCTGTGAAGCTTGGAGAAGATTTTGCATGGGATACTTCATACTTACAACATACTACAGTATTTTATCAAGATAAATAATATGGGAGAGCAGATTCTGCAAGGTTTAGGATTCTATATTGTATACCTCCCAAAAAATAAATAAGTAAAAAAAAAAAAACAACCCGCAGCAGTGCCAGAATGTGGAATTAAATCTTTCAGTGGCAGAACTGTGTGATCGGCTTATCATCCTGATACAGGCTCTTGCAGACAAGCCTAGAGCATTATTTGTTTTCCACAGGAAAGTTGAGAGCATTCTGGAGGATGGTACAGTGCAATTTGTTTTCAGAGAGTTCTTTCATTCAAATTATTAGGAAATATTTCTCAAAATAACTCTTGTCCTAAGTCAGAGCTGGCCGCTTATTGGGAAAAATGCACATTCGAGGGATATAGAGTTGCTCATACATGGAAGGCTCTGTGTTTTAACCTTTTAACAATTAATCTGCTCACCTTCTGTAAGCTACATTTGCTCCCACCACCATTAAGTCGGTCACGTAAGGGATACAGGGAAGCAGAGGACGCAAACCCGACCTCATAGAGTTTACAGTCTGCTTGGAGAGAGAACGTAAGCATGGATTCAAATTAAGACACAATCAAGCCTCAAGGCATTATTTAGAGGCACTAAATTTTACCAAAATACCAGACATCTACCTTGGCAGCTGTCTTTCAGAAACTATTACCACCTCCATAATGGCTTCTTGGATCATTTTGGAGGGAGGAGGATGCCTCTCTGAATGTGTGTATTTGCCCTTTAGGCCAGGGCTCTGTACCATACCTGCGGAGTTCAGTGCCATTACTAGGATATAGGTTGGTTCTAGCCATCCTAGAAAAAAAGTAGAATGCCATATCTCATAGTTCTTTGTACTCTAATTTTAAACTATATATGTGTGTATTATTTCCTGTGTATTCTATGTATTGCAAAGATTACTTGTTTATGTGTTCATCTGACTAAAATTGTAGGCAACTTGAAGGCAGGGTTAACATAATTTTGTTATTATCCAGAATACAACCAGAAGCCGATGAGATTTAATATGTTCTGGGATTGGGGTGAAATGAGATAAACTCTTTATTTGCATCTTCTGAGTAAATCTGGATTACTTGGCAAAATATCTAAAGCTCTTTAACTTTCTCCCTGATTACCTACCTCCTAACATTCTTTTTCCTTTTTGATTTTCTTTCTTCTCCTGTTTTCCCTTTTGCTCCCATATATTACACTGTTGTCTCCCTTCTTCTTCTCTTTTTCATAATATCTAAGAACTGCCATATGAAGGTCAGACATACTCATTCATTAATTCAACAAATTTCTTAATACTAGCTAAAAACCAGGAACCAGTTGCTGTCGAGTGGACTCTGAATCATGGTGACCCCATGTGTCAGAGCAGAACTATGCTCCATAGATTTTTCAGAAATAGATTAGGAGGCCTTTTTCCCAAGGTGCCTCTGGGTGGACTCAAACCATCAACCTTTCAGTTAGCAGCCAAGCGCGTTAACGATTTGTACCACTTAGGGACTCCTAATACTAGCTAAATCCTGTAGTAAATGTTTTTTGAGTGCTTACTATGTGCCAGACATTCTGCTAAGTGTTTTATATGCAATAGCTAATTTAATCTTTACAAGTCAATAGGTGTGTACTGTTACTATCCCTGTTTTATAGAACAGAAACAAGAGATTATGGAATTTGCCCCCAATCTCATAGCTAATAACTGAGAGAATGGAGATTTAAATCCAGTGTCTGTCTCCAGAGCTCGAATGCCTCACGTATAGTGAGCTCTTAGTATAGTAGTGTCACCAATACACATGTTTGCAATCCAGCATGGTCTTTGGACTTAGATAGACTTGGTTTGACCTCACCACTGCCACATATTAGCTCTGTAAAACTGGGAAAATTGTTTAGCCTCTCTGAGACTCAGTTTCTTCATCTATAAAATGTGAACTATAATACCTATCTCACGGAGTGCCTCTGAAATCAACTGCATTGGATTACATATATATTTGAAATATCTTTAACTGTCCTCAGTAACTTTTGGGAATTTATCATCATTGGATATGTCTAAAGATTCTTTGACTCAAGGGAGCAATTAGTCCAAAGGACTAATGGACCATATGAACCACAGCCTACATGACCCTGAGACCAGAAGAACTGGATGGTGCCTGGCTACCACTATCAACCACTCTGACTGGGATCACAACAGAGCGTCCCGGACAGAGCAAAAGAAAAACTTATAGAACAAAAAATCAAAAATTCACAAAAAAGAGCAGACTTACTGGTCTGACAGAGACTGGAGGAACCCCAGAGTCTATGGCCCTAAGACACACTTCTGACCTGGAACTTAAGTCATTCCTGGAGACCACCTTTCAGCCAAACCATAGACAGGCCCATAAAATAAACAATAACACCTGAGAGGAACATACTCCTTAGAACAATCAACTATACGAGATTAAAAGGGTGACATTTGTCCAAAAGCAAAGATGAGAAGGCAGGAGGGGATAGAAAATCAGGACGAAAGGAAACAGGGAAACTATGACAGAAATGGGGAGAGTGCTGACACATTGTGGGGAATGAAACCAATGTTATGGAACACTTTATGTACACACTATTGAACGGGAAACTAATTTGCTCTGTGAACTTTTACCTAATGAGCAATAAAAAAAAGAAAAAGGCAGAGGTATGTGCAGTGTATTTCAGAAGAAATTCATCATGATTTTAATTAAAAAATTTGGTGCTTCAAGGAAAAAAGAATGATTCCTTGAATCCATTTATATCTTTATCTTGTACAGCTTCTAGGAGTTACTAATACATTTTAAAATTTCCCACATGATGTGTAAAGGAGCATAATATAGTATTTCCATTTCGCGGTTCTAGAATGATCTTCAATCCTTCATACACACCCTGTTGTTAGTTGCTGTCAAGTTGGCTCTGACTCATGACCTTGTGCATAACAGAACAAAATGTTGTCCAGTCCTGTGCCATCTTTATGATCATAGGTATATTTGACTCCATTGTTTTGGCTGTTGTGTCAATCCATCTGATTGAGGGTTTCCCTTATTTCCGCTGACCCTCTACTTTACCAACCACTATATCTTTTCTAATGATTGGTTTTTCCTGATGACATGTTTAAAATAAGTGATCTCACCATTCTCTCTTCTAAGAAAAATTCCAGTTGTATTTCTTCTAAGACTGACTTGTTCTTTCTTTTTGCAGTCTGTGGTATATTCAGTATTCTTCGCCAACACCACAGTTCTAATGCAGCAGTTCTTCTTCTCTCTTCCTTTTTATGGTCCAGCTTTCACATGCATGTGAAGTGATTAAAAAGACCATGGCTTGGGTCATCAGAGTGGGTATTGCTCTATGAAAGGATGCTTCAAAAACCGATGGAGTGGAATAGTCCTTTGAAAGTCTGAGTCTTCTGGTTTGAGCATCTGCTTGAGCAGTGGATGGAGATCAGGTTCGGAGTTGAGAGACCTGGTTTCTTCACTCACTTGGCATCTGACCTTGTTCATCTAGCTTAGCTTCTCTAGTCTGACATGGAAAGCAGGTAGGCAGTCTTCACCATCGTTCCTCACTCCTTGAAACTGTTACGTGAAAGTCACTCTAAAAATATCAAGTGATGTGACTCAGCAGAAATGAATCTGGTGCATGCAGATTTGATTTCCCTGAACTCAAGAATTTTGTATTAAAGGTTAAACATATACAAAAGGTAAAGCATAGTACTTTTTTAAATTATGAGTTTTTGAGTAATGCCAAAAAAACCAAGCTCAGCAGCCACTAAGGCTCAAGTTTAGTAAGGCTTTCTTCCTTCTTTAGTTAAAGAAGTGGAAGATTTTGTTGAACTCTGAGATAAAGTTGCAGTACTTGAGAAGCACAATGATCAAAGCCAAAGGAGAGATCTCAGCAGTATGAACATCAGTTCTGGTTCTGGCAGTGTTGGAGAGCTTGTTTAATCGTTTTGGCAGCCCTGAGCTTGTTTTTGCATGAAGTGCTTTCTCATCTCCGTTTTGCTAAAGTGTCTGCCACGTATGCAATGGCTTGTGTAGATAAATATTTGTTGACTGTTAAATCTAAATGCCTAACTTATTGGGAAGTGTGGTAATTTTTCTTGATTACTGTTTCTCAGATATTTTTACTTCAGCCAGAGCAAGAAATATGTTTTATATCAGAACATATGTGTGTATAAGGTTGTGTATATGCACACCCACATGCTCACATGTACACACACATACAAATCGGAAACAAAAGTTTCACTCCCAAACCTGTGATGCACTCTATTTTTTATTCCACTCTATTCTCTTCTCTTTTTTTACTCTATTTAATTTTGAAAGAATGCTCATCATAACTCACTAAATTACTTGCACCTGTTAAAAACCCATTGCTGTCGAGTCAATTCCAATTCATAGTAACCGTACAGGACAGAGTAGAACTGCTCCATAGCATTTCCAAGATGCAGCTGGTAGATTCAAACTGCCAACCTTTTGGTTAGCAGCCGTAGCTCTTAACTACTTTGCCACCTGGGCCCCAAATTTCTTGCAAAGCCTGTTAAATTGGCTACGACCCGCTATTTGAAGAACACTGGTTTTAAGGATCCCTCTTATCCTAAAGAAGTTTCTCAATTCTCAGGGCTTTACATGACCTCAAGGAAAGATAGGCCACCCTCTTTTCAACTCATCTCCAACAGACACACACACCATCATCACCACGATCGCCTCTACCACTACACTCTTTGGACCCTCAGGTAGAAGAGTCTGCTGCAAGGGAGTTTTTTGTCTAGCAAGGTTCCAGTATTCTCATATGAAGCCAGAATCTTGAAAACTTTGTGTTTTGAAACAACTTACTCTACTAAATTTTTTAGTGTTATCTAGAGTCAAGAACTCAAGAACTTCTGTGATATGCCAGTGCCAGCTCAATGCTGGACACCCAGTAGGACTGCAATAAATACTCAGACCCACTCTGAGTACAATTTAAACAGTTCTTTTGCATAGGTAGCACTGATCTGTGCTAGATACAATCACGCTGGGTCTCCATAGATGGGCTATGCCTGTCTGCTTGTCTTGGAGGGTTTTCAGTTGCCTTATATGCATGCAAAAGCTGGACAATGAATAAGGAAGGCTGAAGAAGAATCGATGCCTTTGAATTATGGTGTTGATAAAGAATATTGAATATACCATGGACTTCCAGAAGAACAACAAATCTGTCTTGGAAGAAGTACAGCGAGAATGCTCCTTAGAAGCAAGGATGGTGAGACTTTGTCTGACACACTTTGGACATGTTATCAGAAGGGACCACTTCCTCATTTAGTCAATAAGCAAACAAGCACTTTCCCTAATAGGTCCAAGAAACATTAGGGTTACTTTGATCCTCATCTGCATCCCACTGGTATCATCTAGGATTCCTGGTAAATTCATCAAGAGTCTCATACTCGCATAGTAGAGCTAGTGACTTCTGCCCTACATCTTTAGGAATTCTTACATACTCAGGCATAGTTTGAAAATTTGACCCTTAACTCAACTTTTATCCCGTGGGAACAAATATTGCGCCTGTCCCTAGGTTAAAAAAAAAAGTATTAGCCAGACAAATCTCTTTCTGAATCCGTAACTAAATTATCTTCATTAACTTTTATTGAGTCTCAGTATTAACAATTACTGCAATTTGTCTCATAATTTCCAACTAACTACTTAACTCTTTTACAATTAAGCCAGTTATAGCAAAAAAAAAAAAAAAAAAAAAAAAATTATTAAATGTCCTCTATTCAACAAACTTCAGTAACCATTATATTCTTCAGGGATCCTGTTTAGTTTTTCAGTTCCATTCAACTCTCAATTTAATGACCATACTAACATAAAAACACAAAGACTGTGAAATTGTCAACAGTTCAAGGTTGAAAGAGTACCAGATTGAGACACTGAATCTTTTTAAAATCAGTCTACTTGTTTTTAAAAGAAATAAGTGACACAGGAATAATATCAAAGAGGCTACAAACTTGGAAACATGCTAATTGAACCTGGTGAGCAAGAAGTAGCATCTGCTCTCAACATATTAGTAACATATTCGTGTGCCAGAGGATGGGAAATGCATCCCACTAATATTCAGGGGCTTCCATCTCAGTGAAATTTCTAGAGGTCTAGTGGTGTGGGGCATGCCAAGATATACCTTCTAAGGTGAAGGATAAGTGATTGAATCCGCCTTCTCCCAAAACTAAAAGGAAAGGAGGCACAACACTTGGTGGGCCTCTTTGGATTTTGGAGGCAACAAATTCCTCATTTGGGTGTGTTACTCTAGCCCATTTACTGAGTGACTTAAAAAGCTGTTTGTTTTGAGTGGGACCCAGAACAAGAGAAGGCTCTGCAACCGGTCCAGGCTTCTGTGCAAGATGCCACTTGGGCCATATAATCTGGCATATCCAATGATGTTTGAAGTGTCAGGGGCAGATAGAGATGCTATTTGGAGAGTTTAGTAGGCCCTTATAGGTGAATCACTGTACACACCCTTAGGATTTTTCAGCACAGCCCTGCCATCGTCTGAGGATAACTACTTTCCTTTTGAGAAACAGCTTTTGGCTTGCTACTAGGCCTTAGGTAGATGCCCCCCGAAAGTAGACAGGTATAATGGTGCACCTCCATTTTGGGACAGCCCTGAAGAACAGTGGTAGAGGGGAATCTTTCCAGTGGGCAGAACTTCAAACAGTGCACCTGGTTATTCATTTTGCTTAGATGGAGAATGGCCAGAGGTATGAATCTATGTTGATTCATGGACGGTGGCCAATGGTGTGACTGGATTGTCAGATGGAAAGAATATGACTAAAATTGGTGAGAGGAAGGTCTGGGGAAGAGGTACGTGGATGAACCTCTCTGAGTGGTTAAAGGATATGAAAATATTTGTCTCAGGAATGAATGCTCACCAAAGGATGACCTCAGAAGGATTTTAATAATCAAGAAGATAAGACGACCTGTTCTGTGGATACCAGTTAGCCTCTTTTCTCAACTACTCCTGTCATTGCCACATGAACAAAGTGTCCATGGTGGCAAGAATGGAGGTCATGCATGGACTCAGCAACATGGTCTTCCACTCACCAATGCCATCCTGACTACAGTCACTGCCGAGTGCCCAATCTGCCAGCAGCAGAGACCAATATGGCAACATTCCCTAGGATGCTCAGCCAGCTACCAGGTGGCAGGTTGATTACATTGGACCATATCCATTGTGGAAGGGGCAGTGCTTTGTTCTTACTGGAAAAGATACCCCTGCACACAATATTTCTGCCAAAACTACCCTCTGAGGACTTACAGAATGCCTATGCACTGTCTTAGTCATCTAGTGCTGCTATAACAGAAATAGCACAAGTGGATGGTTTTAACGAAGTGAAGTTTATTTCCTCACAGTTAAAGTAGGCTAAAAGTCCAAATTCAGGGCATTAGCTCCAAGGGAAGTCTTTTTCTCTCTATCGGCCTTCATCTCTTCGGTGTTCCCCCAGACTAGGAGCTTCTCTGCACAGGAACCCCTGTCCAAAGGACGCGCTCTGCTCCCGGCACTGCTTTCTTGATGGTATGAGGTCCCCCTGTCTCACTGCTCACTTCTGTCTTTTATATCTCAAGACATTGCCTCAGGATACAATCTTATCTTGTAGACTGAGTCCTGCCTTACTAACACAGCTACCGCTCATCCTCCCTCATTAACATCATAGAGGCAAGATTTACAACATATAGGAAAACCACACAATACTAGGAATCACGGCCCGGCCAAATTGACACACACATTTTTTGGGGGACATAATTCAATCCATGACATCCACCATCATGGTATTCCACACAGTTTCACTTCTGATCAAGGAACTCACTTCATATCAAGGGTCCCATGCTCATGGAATTTACTAGTCTTACCATGTTCCCCATCATCCTGCAGCAGCTGGCTTGATAGAACAGTGGAGTGGCCTTTTGGAGACTCTGTTACAGTGCCAGCTAGGTACTTGGTGGGGCTGGGACAGTATCCTCCAGGATGCGGTATATGCTGTAAATCAGTGTCCAGTATATGATGCTATTTCTCTGATAGCCAGGACTCACAGATCCAGAAATCAAGGAATGGAAATGGGAGTGCCTTCATTCTTACCCTTAGTGATGCATTAGCAAAATTTTGCTTCCCATCCCCTTGGCCTTAGGCTCTACTTGTTTAGAAATCCTATTGCCAAAGTAGAGAACGCTTCTACCAGGAGATACAACAATCATTCCATTGAACTGAGAATTGAGACTGTCACCCAGCCTCTTAACCAACAGACAAAGAAAAGGGTGTTCATCAGTCAACTGGCTGGAGTGATTGATCCTTATTACCAACAGGAAATTGAACTTTTATTATACAATGGAAGTAATGAAGAGTACATCTGGAATACAGGAGCTCCCTTAGCATGTCTCTTAGTACTACCATACCCTGTGATTAAAGGCAGTGGAAAATTACAACAACCCAATTCAAGATTGCAAATGGCCCAGACCATTCAGGAATGAAGGGTCAAAGAACAAATCATACTTCCAGTCAGAGAACCATGACCAACTGAGATGCTTGCTGAGGGCAAAGGAAATATGGCATGGGTAGTGGAAGTAGATAGCTGTAAAGATCAGTTATAACCATATGGCCAGTTGCAGAGATAAAGACTATAATAGTTATGAGTATTTCTTCCTAATTTTTTTTTTGGTATATATATTAAGTATTTTTTTGTTTTGTTCCCTGTTTATCCTCTTATCATCTAACATAAAATGTGTTAATAACAGTTCACTTTGTATTTCAGTATTTAAGTTACAGGATAGCAAAGAAGGGTGAACATCGCCCAAAGGCTTTGCATCCTTTTCTGGGGAAAGGGTTAGCATGTTTTCAGTTGTTCATGGGTGTATTAGCTTTCCCTTGTGGTAACAGAGTACCACAA
The DNA here is from genome assembly GCF_000243295.1 of Trichechus manatus latirostris. Classification (NCBI taxonomy): domain Eukaryota; kingdom Metazoa; phylum Chordata; class Mammalia; order Sirenia; family Trichechidae; genus Trichechus; species Trichechus manatus. The sequence continues at coordinate 3,744,996 of NW_004444037.1, read as the reverse complement.
ACTGGGTTGCTTATAAGAACAGAAATGTATTGTCTTACAGTTCTGCAGGCTAAAAGTCCAAAGTCAGAGTGTCAGCCATGTTAATTCCTTCTGAGGGCTTTAAGAAATTATGTTCCATGCATCTCCTAGCTTCTAATGATGGCTGGAGGCCCTTGAAGTTCCAGTCTCTGCCTCCATCTTCACATGGCCTCTTTCCTCTAGGTGTGCCCTGGTCTCATCTCTTTCATAAGGATATCACTCATATTGGATTAGGACCCACTCTGCTCCATTATGGCCTCATGTTTACTGATAATATCTTCAAAGACCCTGTTTCCAAACTAGTTCACATTCACAGGTACTGGAGATTAGGATTTCAACGTATCGTTTTGGGAGACACAATTCAGTCCATAACAATGGGATATTTGTATCATGTTGGATGGGAGTATGACTTTGTTATTGTCTTTATTTGCAGATTAAGCATGGTTTAAGGAGATGTGTATGGGTGCCAAGTTGACAAGAGGTTGTCTTTTTAGTGTGTAGCAGGTGGTTAACCCCGCCAGTATCTTCCACTGTTGGCTGTTGATTCTCTATATCCTCTGAAGTTCAAGTGGTAGAAACTGACAGTGGAAGGAACCACCACCCACACATCTTCTAATATTTGGCCAAACACTGAGGCTTCACGTTAAAAATCATATCTGTCTCTGTTGCTGTTTTTAGATATTATTTGCTTTCTCTTGTGAATTGTTGTGAAACATATGTAAAAGGGGGTTCTGAAAAATCAATTGGAAAAAACTAGAAAAATTAAAAATTGTGGTTTTGAGAGATACAGAGGCCAAGAAACGGACAAATAATTGTCGTTTTAATTGATAAATCCTTTCCTAGACCTATATAAGTAACAGACCTATTTCTGTAGGTTTGTTCAGGCATACACCTGCATACATAAGGCAACACATGCATTCCTAAAAATCAAAGAAATGAAAACCACAGGACTTCTGGGAAAAATGGGATAGGAGAACAGCACTCAAAAAATTCATCAGTGACGCATTAAAAAAAGGATAGGAACCTAATATAAAATGTAGCACGGTTCCCCACATGTTAAATGGTTATGAAATACATAGGCACTACAATAAATATGGTGCTTTACCTTGAAAAAGACCAAAAGTTTGCTTGTGAACTGAGTCACTGTAAGGGTTGCTGCTCGTGTATTATTGTGAGGTATTGGAAGGAGGGTTATCGGAAAGGGAACAGAGAGCTGTATGTAACATCACGTGTAACACATGTTGTGATCTGAGGTAAATCTGCTGCTGTTCAGTTGATCCCAACTCCTAGCGACCCTATAGGACAGAGTAGAACTGTCCCAAAGTGTTTCCATGGCTCTAATCTTTAGGGAAGCACATCTTTCTCCTGTGGAGCAGCAGGTGGGTTCCAACTGCCGACCTTTTGGTTAGCAGCTGAGTGCTTAACCACTGCACAACCAGGACTCCTGATCTGAGGCAGCTGGTAGATATTTGAGGTGTATGCATGAGTACATTTTGTGTATTTTTGCATGCCTCTGTTCAGCTGGGTGCAATATTCTGTGTTTACCTAGTGTTTCTCGTGCATTAGATAGCATATATCAGTCCCATTGGAACAAATTTGCATTTTCAAAGCAAGTGTTATGGTAACATAAACAGATCATCCTCCTTTATCTATAGTTTCAAATTCCCCAAAGCTCTGGAAACTAGAAGTTCTTTTTAAGTTTGGTACAGATTCATTTATTAGCAAAGCTTACTATGAGTATTGATGTTTTTCAGAAATACTGCACTTGATTATAGAGTGCTATCGCAGACCCAAACCAAAAGAAAACCCAAACCCATTGCCATCGAGTCTGTTCCAACTCATAGCGATCCTGTAAGGACAGAGTAGAACTGCCCTATAGGGCTCCCAAGGTTGTAAATCCTTATGGAAGCAGACTGCCACATCTTTCTCCCTTGGAGCGGCTGGTGGATTTGAACTGCTGGCCTTTCAGTTATCAGCCAAGCGCTTTAACCACTGTGCCACCAGGGCTCCTATCGTAGATCCCCAAAAAACCAAAACCAAACCTGTTGCCGTCGAGTCGATTCCAACTCACTGGGGTCTAAATATGCCTTTATAAAATTTGAAAAATTCTGATTTCTAAAACTCATGTGGACCTAAGGAGATAGGAAACAGTTGTTAGTTACCATCAAGTTGGCTCCAACTCATGGCTACTGCATGTACAACAGAACTAAATGTTGCCCAGGCCTCTACCGTCCGTCTTCACAATCGTTGATATGCTCGAGTCCATTATTTTCAGCCACTCTGTGTTTTGAGTGCCTTCTACCCTAGGGGGCTCATCTTCCAGCACTATATTGGACAGTATTCTGTTGTGGTCCATAGGGTTTTCAGTGGCTAATTTTCAGAAGTAGATCACCAGGCCTTTCTTCCTAGTTGGTCTCAGTCTGGACACTCTGCTGAAACCTGTCCACCATGGGTGACCCTTCTGGTATTTGAAGTACCAGTAGCATAACTTCTATCATCATAGCAACAAGCAAGCCACCACAATACAACAAACTGACAGATAGGTGATGATAGGGAACAGTAGATTCTTATTATTGAGTGTCTGCTTTGTGTGAGGCATCATGCTGGGTGCTGGAGATTCAGAGATAAGTAAGGCACATTCCCTGTACCCAGAGAACTTAAAATCAAGGAGGCGCTATCGCACACTTTGCAGTATTTTAATGGATGTATGTACAATGTGGAGCCCTGGTGGCACAGTGGTTAAGAGCTCAGGCTGCTAACCAAAAGGTCAGCAGTTCTAATCCACTGGCTGCTCCTTGGAAACCCTGTGGGGCAGTTATACTCTGTCTTACAGGGTCGCTATGAGTCAGAATCGACTTGACGGCAATGGGTTTTGTTTTGTTTGTTTATTTTTATGTACAATGCACAAACTTACAACAGAGGAGGAAGTAATTCTTTCTGGTTGGAATGTTCAAGGAAGACTATCTGGAAAACATGACACCTGGACTGAGTTTGGGGCAGGGAATATGGTAAGGATTTCTCTAGAAGGGAGAAAGGCATTCTGGGTAGAAGAAGGATTTGTTTAAACGTATAATGACGTGTGGTTAGGTGCTGTCAGGTTGGTTCTGACTCATAACAACCTTATGTATAACAGAACAAAATGTTGCCCTGTCCTGCGCCATCCTCACAATCATTGCTATGTCTGAGCCCATTGTAGCAGCCACTGTGTCAATCCATCTCATTGAGGGTGTTCCTCTTTTTCGCTGATCTTCTGCTTTACCAAGCATGATGTCGTTCTCCAGGGACTTGTCGCCCCTGATAACATGTCCAAAATACATGAGGTGAAGTCTCGCCATTCTCGCTTCTAAGGAGAATTCTGGTGTATTTCTTCCAAGACAGATTTGTTCATCCTTCTGGCAGTCCATGGTATGTTCAGTATTCTTTGCCAACACCATAAAGGCATAGAGTTAGAAAACAGCAGATCCACGGTAAACTCTTTAATGTCACACAACTATAACGTGACATTCAAGCTTCAGGTCCTATTTTTAGAGGTCTGCCACACATTTTGACAACTTGAAGAGGAATGGCATTGCATTTATCGTCAAAAAGAACACTTCAAGATCTGTCCTGAAGTACAGTGCTGTCAGTGATAGGATAATATCCATATGCCTACAAGGAAGACCAGTTAATACGACTGTTATTCAAATTTACGCACCAACCACTAAGGCCAAAGATGAAGAAATTGAAGATTTTCACCAACTTCTGCAGTCTGAAATTGATCGAACATGCAATCAGGATGCATTGGTAATTACTGGTGATTGGAATGCAAAAGTTGGAAACGAAGAAGGATTGGTAGTTGGAAAATATGGCCTTGGTGATAGAAATGATGACAGAGATCACATGATAGAATTATGCAAGACCAATGACTACTTCATTGCAAATACCTTTTTTACCAACATAAATGGCGACTATACACGTGGACCTCACCAGATGGAATACACAGGAATCAAATTGACTACATCTGTGGAAAAAGACGATGGAAAAGCTCATTATCATCAGTCAGAACAAGGCCAGGGGCTGACTGTGGAACAGACCATCAGTTGCTCCTTTGCAAGTTCAAGTTTAAAGTGAAGAAAATTAGAACAAGTCCATGGAGCTAAAGTACAACCTTGGGCATATCCCACCTGAATTTAGAGACGATCTCTCAAAAATAGATTTAACAGGTTGAACACTAATGACGGAAGACCGGATGAGTTGTGGAATGACATCAAGGACATCATACATGAAGAAAGCAAGAGGTCATTAAAAAGACAGGAAAAGACCAAAATGGATGTCAGAAGAGCCTCTGAAACTTGCTCTTGAACATCGAGTAGCTGAAGCAAAAGGAAGAAATGATGAAGTAAAAGAGTTGAACAGAAGATTTCAAAGGACGGCTCGAGAAGACAAAGTAAAGTATTATAATGACATGTGCGAAGAGCTGGAGATAGAAAACCAAAAGGGAAGAACACACTTGGCGTTTCTCAAGCTGAAAGCACTGAAGAAAAAATTCAAGCCTCGAGTTGCAATACTGAAGGATTCTATGGGGAAAATATTAAATGACGCAGGAAGCATCAAAGAAGATGGAAGGAATACAGTCACTGTACCAAAAAGAATTGGTCAGTGTTCAACCATTTCAGGAGGTAGCATATGATCAGGAACCGATGGTACTGAAGGAAGAAGTCCGAGCTGCACTGAAGGCATTGGCGAAAAACAAGGCACCAGGAACTGATGGAATACCCATTGAGATGTTTCAACAAATGTATACAGCACTGGAAGTGCTCACTTGTCTATGCCAAGAAATTTGGAAGACAGCCAGCTTGCCAGCTGACTGGAAGAGATCCATATTTATGCCTATTTCCAAGAAAGGTGATCCAGCCGAATTCGGAAATTATCAAACAGTATCATTAGTATCACATGCAGGTAAAATTCTGCTGAAGATCATTCAAAAGCAGCTGCTGCACTAAATCAACAGGGAACGGCCAGAAATTCAAGCTGGATTCAGAAGAGGATGTGGAACGAGGGATATCATTGCTGATGTCAAATGGATCCTGGCTAAAAGCAGAGAATAGCAGAAAGATGTTTACCTGTGTTTTATTGACTATGCTAAGGCATTCAACTGTGTGCATCATAACAAACTAGGATAACATTTTGAAGAATGGGAATTCCAGAACACTTAATTGTGCTCATGAGGACCAAGAGGCAGTGGTTCGAACAGAACAAGGGGATACTGCGTGGTTTAAAGTTAGGGAAGGTGTGTGTCAGGGTTGTATCCTTTCATCATTCCTATTCAATCTGTATGCTGAGCAAATAATCCGAGAAGCTGCACTATACGAAGAACGCAGCATCAGGATTGGAGGAAGACTCATTAACAACCTGCATTATGCAGATGACACAACCTTGCTTGCTGAAAGTGAAGAGAACTTGAAGCACTTACTGTTGAAGATCAAAGACTACAGCCTTCCGTGTGGATTACACCTCAACATAAAGAAAACAAAAATCCTCACAACTGGACCAATAAGCAACATTATGATAAACAGAGAAAAGATTGAAGCTGTCAAGGATTTCATTTTACTTGGATCCACAATCAACATCCATGGAAGCAGCAGTCAAGAAATCAACGATGCAAAACACCTCTTTAAAGTGTTGAAAAGCAAAGATGTCACCTTGAAGACCAAGGTGCACCTGATCCAAGCCATGATGTTTTCAATTGCCTCATATATATGTGAAAGCTGGACAATGAATAAGGAAGACCGAAGAATTGATGCCTTAGAATTGTGATGTTGGTGAAGAATATTGAATATGCCATGGACTGCTAAAAGAATGAACAAATCTGTCATGGAAGAAGTACAACAAGAATGCTCCTTAGAAGCAAGGATGGCGAGACTACATCTCACATTCTTTGGACATGTTATCAGGAGGGATCAGTCCCTGGAGAAGGACATCATGCTTGGTAAAGTAGAGGGTCAGTGAAAAAGAGGAAGACCCTCA
>NW_004444037.1:3722109-3738872 GCF_000243295.1 Trichechus manatus latirostris | reverse complement strand
GGGATCAGTCCCTGGAGAAGGACATCATGCTTGGTAAAGTAGAGGGTCAGTGAAAAAGAGGAAGACCCTCAGAGAGATGGATTGACACAGTGGCTAAAACGATGGGCTCAAGCATAACAAGGATTGTGAGGATGGGCAGGACGGGGCATTGTTTCATTCTGTTGTACATAGGGTTGCTATGAGTTGGAATCAACTCGATGGCACCTAAGAGCAAGAACACTACCACCACACATACTGTAACTACACGCCCAAATGTCTGGGGCCTGGCATTCTCTGACATGGGTTGGTCACTATGTTCTCCGCCCACAGCCCCTGATTTGTAAAGACATCATTCTCCCCTGCCCCTTAGGCCTTGTGTCGTTTGTTCCAGGGTCTCCCTGTCCTTCTAGAAGAGTATTGATCTGATCTCTTCACTTTCTGAATCAGCACAGCAGCAAATAACTTCCTCCCTCCAACCTTCCCCTAGAAAAAGAAAAAGCAGCACCTTCTTCCCCCATGAAACTTGGCAGGCTGCCATACTACTCCTCTGGAAGTAGAATCTCAGTCTTAAGTCTTGGCATCATATGGTACCAAAGTGTTATCGGGTGGAAACCCCAGGTTCTTACTCAGCATGACTTGTATTGGCCAATAAACGAGAGACCGAGGTGGGAGAACAGGAAAGGCACCTTTATTTTGTTGCACAAGGAAGTGGAGTCAGTCGGAGCTGCTGCTGCCAAGACCCCTCACCATGGGCAAACAGGCGAGTTACTTTTAAAGGGGTTTACAAGTAAAGAGTTTATATAAGTTACATCAGCAACATTCTTAATCATACTATACAGGTGCAATGGGATGTACATACAACCTTCGAGCAAAGGCAGGATTGCTGGTGGGTGGCAGAGGGAACCAGCAAAGGAAAGGATTTTTCAATGCAACACTGTAGGGGAGGAAGCTAGGTAAAGAATACAGCACTGTGGGGGCTCTGTCTCACTCTGCCCATTTCTTTTTGGACATTGGTCATTCAAGACCAGTGTCCGTTTTGAAATACAGCCCGGCTCTGAATTGTTTAGCATATTTTCAGGAAAGGGTAAATATTGGACCTAGGTCTTTCATTGTGGCTACTGACCTCTTGTTGGTTTATAACTATCTGCTAAATATTAAAAGAAAAAGAGTGGCTTTTCTGCCCTGTTTATGTGAATGTCTCCCTAAAAGATTCTCTCTCTCTCCCCCTTTTTTTTTTTTCAGATTGTCTTAGCTATTGTCTTTATACCTCAGGGCCCAGTTGATGTGTCTTTATGAGTCTTTGTGAGTCTAGCTCCAGCTGGGTCACATTTATTATGTGCAAGGACTGGGAATAATGGCTCCAATATTATCTTCTAAATCATTCTTTTCTTTTGATCAGAGATTGGAGATTCTAATACCTGGACTTAGTCAAGCCCTTAGGTGGTGGCCATGGCAGGCTCTTTAAACTCATCTGGTTCTTCACCAGGATCTTAAGTAAGAGTGATGTCAATTGCGTCGTGGAAGTGAGCAGACTCAACGTACCATCAACATTTTAGCCTGAGGCCTTCTTTTGACCTTTTAGATGTGTAAGACAATAGAAGATGAATTTCATTATGCCTAATACTATCAGGATGCAGACTAAGAACATTACTATCCCTTGCCGTAGTAATTTAGCCCAAGTACTTATTCCTGATGGTGTTTCTAAGGGTGTTACAGTGTGTAACCAAGTATATTGCTGTCTAATTCTATGTATATCCTATTTTACATCTCCTGTGTTATTTATCCAAATGCAACAAGAGGTATTTGCTATAGCACAGACCACACTTTCTTGGGCTAATAAAAAAATCTAAGGCTATTTTGTTATGTCATCTTGGCTAATGAGGTCAGAGATTACTGTTGTGTTTTTGTCTCATTAGCAACTTCAGCTGTTATTTGTCCCATAATGATTGATGAATTTCTTAAAGATTTCTCCAATTCAGCTATACCATAGCTAGGAATTAAAGCTACCAACCATACCCTGAGTGTTGGACCAATGAGGTTTTTTTTGACTCTCATTTTACAGTGTGCAACAATTTAACGTTACCTTTTCAATAGTTACTAGCATCATTACTATGAATATCTAAAGGTAATCTTAAAATTCCCAAAGTGCATTGCCCATGCATTCACCAGGAATCTAAACAAGAGATTCCCCACAGAAACTCACTTTAGCTGGGAAGGACTAGAGGAAACAGAAGGTATGGAAAAATTCACATGTGACAAGCAGATTTTCATTAGAGAGTACATGATTAACAAGATAGTATAGGATGGACCTCTCCTATTGGAGATCTTCAGTTAATCTGTTTAAAACATACTAAGTGTTCTTCTCGTGGGCAAGCTGCCCCTCCTTGGTTTACCTATGAACAGTCATGGGTCACTTTCTCAGACACAGAAGTGTCACAAAACTGCTTTTAGGAGAGAAGAACTTGTAATTCAAGAGTTACAGTGTCTAAACCCATTAGTTACATAATTTAGGAGAAAGGAAAATGGTTTCTTTTATCCAGAAAGTAGAACCTTAAAACATTAGCAATATTCCCACATAAAACCCATACTTCCCTTGCATTTACTCAGTCTTATGTAGTTAATTTCTATTCCACATGGTTCTGGATCAGCCACAGTCTGTGAACTCGTCAGCTTTTGCATAGGAATTCTGGAAATTTTATTAATTCTAGTCACAGTCCGTTTCAAAAGTCCAGTATAGTCCATCTTATTGTTGAGATATTTTGGTCAAATGTTTTCAGCAAATCAGCAAAGTAAAAGCTTATCTGCAGATGACAAAACTTAATATGGCCATGATTAACTTATAAAAATAATCTCTTAATAGTGAAAGACCTGATAGAAATTAATTACAAGCACAACGTAAAAGCTAAATTAGTTTAAAAAAAAACTTCAGATAACAATATCTCTAAATATAACCATTAACAATATTTTTAAAGAGCTTCAGATATAATACATAATAATCTTGAGACATACCAGGATATACCAAGTCAGGATACACCAAGAATATACCAAGATTATCAAATCTTTAAATACCTGAATAGTGATAAAAGAAAATTTCATAGGTAAATGTGAATTCCCAGTCAAACCATTGGCTTTGATAAAGTTGCAATCAAGTTAGCTATTAAATAATAATAAAATTATGACATAATATTATGCATTTGCTGTCCAATATTAGGCGGAAATACTAACATATAAATTTTAACCCAAAGAGAATCAGGCGTTTCTCTTGATTTTGACAACACATTCCATGTAATTTATTAAATAAAACTTAAAAAAAAAATTTTTTTTATTGTACTTTAGATGAAGGTTTACAGAACAAATAGTTTCTCATTAAACAGTACACATATTGTTTTATGACATTGGTTATCAACCCAACAACATGTCAGCACTGTTCCTTCTTGACCTTGGGTTCCCTATTACCAGCTTTCCTGCCCCCTCGTGCCTTCTAGTCCTTGTCCCTGGGCTGTTGTGCCCCTTTAGTCTCATTTTGTTTTATGGGCTTGTCTAACCTTTGGCTGAAGGGTGAACCTCGGGAGTGACTTCATTACTGAGCTAAAAGGGTGTCCGGGGGCCATACTCTCGGGGTTTCTCCAGTCTCTGTCAGGCCAGTACGTCTGGTCTTTTTTTGTGAGTTAGAATTTTGTTCTACATTTTTCTCCAGCTCTGTTGTGATCACTGTCAGAGCAGTCAGTGGTGGTAGCCGGGCACCATCTAGTTGTACTGGACTCGTTACCGCAATAACGCGGATTGGAGCTGCCTGCCACAATAGCCAATTCTGAGACGGGTGAGATGAGCAGCAAGAGGTTTATTACATATCGATATATAGGAGACAGAGGGGAATAGATTCCTCTAAAAAACCCATCTCCCCCACTGGAGATCGGCTGAAGGCTTTTATAGGGACAGGATTATGTATCTTAGAAGTTTGTGTTAGTTTCCCCTTGAGGTGGCGATGTCTTAGATGAGTTAATCTTCTACTGGTATTCTTAGGGGTTATCTGGTGACATCCTTGGTGATTATCTGGTGACATCCTGGTTTTTTCTTGTCACAAGGTGGGTACTTTGTTTGGTTTTTATCCTTAGATCATTATCACTTGTTTCCCACCCTCCAAGGAGAAACATCGGTTAATCTTAAACCTTTTGTAGAGACTAGAGAAACAAGATCATGAGACAATGTGGCAGTTAGCAATGGGGAGTAAATAATAGTGAACCAGGCCTGTGCAGCCTCTTCCAGACTCAGTCTGGTAGATGCCATGGTAGTTGTGGTCCATTAGTCCTTTGGACTAATCTTTCCGTTGTATTTTGTTTTCTTCATTCTCCCTTGCTCCTGAAGGGGTGAGATCAGTGGAGTGTCTTAGATGGCTGCTCACAGGCTTTTAAGACCCCAGACGCTACTCACCAAGGTAGAATGTAGAACATTTTCTTTATAAATTATGTTATGCCAGTTCAGCTAGATGATCCCTGAGACCGTGGTCTCAAATAAAACTTTTTAGCACTTTTCTTTTCTAAAAGCTTTTTGTGGCTTTCCATGAAGTTTCAGAGTTGTCAGGAGTTTATTATAGATCACCGTCAAACAATATTTAAGTTATTTAATCAAAGATCTTAAAGCAAAAACCTTAGCTTTTTTTTTCTTTTTCAAAGCCATGTGGCTTGGTTTTCAACTCAGGAATCTTATTCTAATGACAGACTGAACCTTTGTCTTCTAATCAGATTACACAAAGAATAAATTAATCCTTCAACGAAAAAAATTTTATTATTTTAACTTCAAGAAACCCAATTCTTTGTTTTATATTTTATTTAACATGGACGCTCCTAAAATCTCATAAGTTAAACCATTAAACTTAAGTCAGACAGATAAAACTTTTGACCATATCAAGTAAATTTCTTTTTAATAAAACTCTTAAATGTTGTCTTTGTTGCATACCTCTTATAGTGCATCCCTTTAAATGGAAAAAATGAACTCACACATTAGCAGACCCAGATATACACATATATCTGTCCTTTCTCTTGTGACATAAAAAACAAAAGTATATAAGCTTAAATTATGACAATTATCTGCTAACTCAATTTAACATCGATAAGTTACATAAAAGGTCTTAGAAATTATTTTAAGCCTATATACCATAAAACAGAACTGTTGTTGAAAGAAAGTCTGTTTAAACATTCTAAGTTTTTGTTCCACTTTTACCATTTCCCATATTTTCCCAATCTAATTTTAGCCCTTAAAGATTTTATCAACTGGCTTTGGAAATCACAAAGTCTCTGCTCAAATGACCAATTCATTGATTTGGATATAACCTTAAAGTGTCTGGCTAGGGTTGGAAACATTTTCCCAGGCCATTTCAGTTGTGTCTCATTGTGATTTCTTTTTTGGCCTCTTAAAAGTTCCCCTACAATAGAGAGAACTTGTTTACAGTTCTTTTATGATTGGAATCCACCCAATTTCTGATAACTACAGTAAAGCAGCAGTTTTTCTTATCTTCTTTTTGTCTTAAAAGGGTCTCCTCCACCCAGTTGGAAAAGGTCTTTCAAAAGGCTTTCCTGGAGCTGTATGATCTTGCAGACTGGGCACTGGGGAACCCTGATGTTGTCCCACCCTCCCTATTTTTTGACTTATGGTAGAAGACAAGATTAGGCCATTCTGATTCATTTATATATCTTTAAATTGGTCTAGGCATTTTGAAAGGCTATCTACCCAGTAAACAGCAAAGCTCTTTATTAGCTTTGTAAATGAATCCATCAGTTCTTGGCTAGTGAGACTGGGGGCTGGGGAATGGTCACCTCAACTCATTTACATATGTTTAAATTGATCTAGGCATTTTGAAAGGCAAAAGATAACTAATTTCTTTCTGTTTTATTATTCTCTTGGAATGCAGTTTTGCTTTCTCTTTATCACAACCTTTTATCTACCCAGTAAATACCAAAGCCCTTTAGCAGGCTTACCTCCTTTTTCATACTCTGGAACTATTAGTTTTACTTTAAGACAAAGTTATCCTTTTACTTTAAACAAGACACATTTCACATATCTAGGTTAAGTTACTTAGGGAGGTTTTGCTTTTAAGATTGACTTAAACATAAACTTCTTCAATGTAGTCACTAAAAATCTAAATCGTAAGACAGACAGAAGACAGTTTTTCTTGGATGCGGAAAGAACTGAGGTTCTAAGACAGCCTTACAAAAAAACAGCAATTCTCAGCCATAGCTTCTAACCTGATACAAGACAAAAACTTAGACACAATGCTCTAGACCACAAGCAAGCTCTCAGAACAAAAGGAGGCATGTTGTAGGGGAAAAATACCACAAAGTTTAGTAAAATAAAAAGGAAGTTTTATTTGGCATATATTCAAAAGGACAAAAGTGGGAAGTGGACAACCATGCTGCTAGAGGCATGTCTACCCGAGTCCAAAGAATATTACAGAATAGGTAAGAGTGGGAAAACGGACAAGTGTGCTGCCACAACCATGTCTGCCCAAGTCCAAAGAATATTACAGAATAGGCAAGAATGGGAAAACGGACAAGTGTGCTGCCACAACCATGTCTGCCCAAGTCCAAAGAATATTACAGAATAGGCAAGAATGGGAAAATGGACAAGCATGCTGCCACAGCCATGTCTGTCCGAGTCCAAGGAAGGTTACAGACTCATGAGTATATATCAACATCACAAAATGGGTAGAATCATTGAAAGCATCACTTTTTCACTCATTGGCTAGAAATTGTAATCTTAGATTTTAAATCATCTTTCTTAACAATCATTGGTACGGGTTTCAGTAACGAAAGTCAGGGGGGTCTATATTGGTCCAACAAATTCCTATTCACTAAATGCTAATAGAAAAATCTAAGCGTGGAAAGTCTTTTGTGTTCTGTTTGATGGGATTTATGTGAAAGTTTCCCTAAAAAATATTTTCCAAGATTATCTTAGCTATTGTCTTTATACCTCAGGGCCCAGTTGATGTGTCACATTCTGTATGCTCAAAGGAGAGGGAATAGTAACTCCAATATTATTTCCTAAATCAGACAGAAAGACCCCATAAACTCACTGAACAATACCACACAAAACAAGGATATGGGGATTCTAGTTTCTTAAAGTGTATATAGCAATTTTTGGTAAGATCGACTCAATTCAACGGAAATAACAGGTTTCACTTACCAAATAACCTCAGATTCCTAATGCCCTAAAGGGTCAATTTCTCCCACTTCTTGAGACTCTTCTAAGGCCTTACCTAGGAATTACCCTGTCACTTACCAAATAACCTCAGATTCCTAATGCTCTCGATGGTCCGTTTCTCCCACTTCTTAGGACTCTTCTAAGGTCTTTCCTAGGCACTTACCAAACAACCTAGGTGCATTTCATGTCTCTCACAGAGCCATCGTTTGGGTCCCAGGGGAGATCGGCTTTCAGAACTGTTCCAGGGTCTCCAGAAATCTCTTGGTGGTGCCAGACATCAGGGCCGTTCTGTTTTCCGATGCCCCTCAGGAACCGAGCAGATGACTCCTGGCTGGCTTGCCAGAAATGTGACTGGGTGGAAACCCCAGATTCTTACTCAGCATGACTTGTATTGGCCAATAAACGAGAGACCAAGGTAGGAGAACAGGAAAGACACCTTTATTTCATTGTACAAGGAAATGGAGTCAGTCGGAGCTGCTGCCGCCAAGACTCCTCGCCAAGGGCGAGCAGGCAAGTTACTTTTAAAGGGGTTTACAAGCAGAGAGTTCATATAAGTTACGTCAGCAGCATTCTTAATCATACTACACAGGTCCAGTGGGGGTTACATACAACCTCCAAGCAAAAGCAGGATTCAAATGCAAAGCTGGGGGGAGGGGAGGGGGAGGGACCAACAAAGGAAATGATTTTTCAATCCAACACTGTAGGGGAGGAAGCCAGGTAAAGAATACAGCACTGTGGGGGCTGTGTTTCAAAAGAGCACAGCCCTTGTGACATGCTGCCAACTCATTAGTCATAAATGAAATGTACTGGGGTTATGGGGTCCAGTAAAAATGTGATAACCACAGAGTACTTGTGCATCACAAGCAATATTTTTTAGTTTATCAATTTCTTCTCAAAAATACTCAGATGTTCCGGAGCTAAGAAAAGGGTTGCAAAATTATCCTTAAATTAGTAAAATTTTAGGATTCAGACAATTGCCATGTACTGTGTCCTAATATATGTTATTTATTTGCGTGTCTGAAATCAGCATTTGACCTAAAACATTAGGTTCATTTAACCAATGAGGCCCAAAATGTTTCAGTCAACTCACTCATGTTTATTGTGCAGTGTGCTTCAGAGTTTAGGGTGTGTGTGTGTTGATGGTTCGAACCCACTGGCTGCTCCACAGGAGAATGATGTGCCAATCTGCTTTTGTAAAGATTGTAACCTTGGAAACCCAGTAGGGCAGTTCTACTCTGTTCTATAGGGTCGCAATGAATAGGAATCAACTTGGTGACAATGAGTTTAAGCCAGTTGTCATTGAGTCGATTCTAACTCATGGCAACTCCGTGTGTATCAGAGTAGAACTGTGCTCCATAGGGTTTCCAATGGCTGATTTTTTTCCAAAGTAGATCGCCAGGCCTTTCTTCCGAGGCATCTCTGGGTGAACTCGAACTTCCAACCTTTCGGTTAGCAGCTGAGTGTGTAAACCATTATTTGCACAATGTACCTAAAGAAACTAAAAGATATTTGAAAGAAGTAATGAAGGCAATATTTCCCAGAGTATGTTCAGAGGAACACTAGTTATGAGAGATGCCCTAGAAGCAAGCTTCCTTGATCAAACAAATTTGGAAACTCTGCATATTCTCTGCCTCTTTTGGAGAACAATATTAATATCAGCATACTTGAGACTCTGAAAGGTACCATTGTAAAAATATATACATATTTAAATTTTATTTTATGTGGATTCTCAAATGTACTGACCTTTGAATAAGAATGTGGTGATGACTTATAGAGGAGCCCTTGTGGCATAAAGGTTAAAGCGTTTTGGCTGCTAACCGAAAGGTCAGCTGAGCCTTTGGAACCCACCAGCCACTCTGCAGGAGAAAGATGTGGCAATCTGCTCCTGTAAAGGTTACAGCCTTTGAAACTTCATGGGGCGGTTCTACTCTGTCCTGTAGAGTCGCTATGAGTCGGAATCGACCCATTGGCAACGAGTTTTTAATGACTCACAGAGCAGGTTCTGAGAACCCAGGACTAAGATATTTAGGACGTTTAACATGAGCTGTCACAGGAAATATCTGCTTCTCATTTGGAAATGAACCATACAAATCCAGTGCAGAGGCATCATATGCATATATTACTTTAGGTTTAAAAAATGAAAATGTAAGAATTACATCCTTATGACAAATGGAAAATGAATCAGATTTGCTTGACTTACCCAGTGATTTTTAATTTTTAGAATC
The DNA here is from genome assembly GCF_000243295.1 of Trichechus manatus latirostris. Classification (NCBI taxonomy): domain Eukaryota; kingdom Metazoa; phylum Chordata; class Mammalia; order Sirenia; family Trichechidae; genus Trichechus; species Trichechus manatus. Next base: position 3,729,471 of record NW_004444037.1, on the reverse strand, counting down.
TTCTATATAAACTAGTAATTATGATGATGCAGCCATCAAATGGTGTGTAATTATATCTGTGAAATAATGGATAATGAGCACTTTTTTAAGTGAAAAAAAAAGTTCCCTTAAGTAATTAGTGACTGATGAAAATAATTCATTTTGATACTTAATGAAAATTATTGTGATCCCTGAAGCAGTGTATGTGCATATATAGGTTCTTTCATGTGAAGAATTATAACAGAAGAATGCTGAAATATTAATAAAATGTGGCACCCGCTGCCTTTCCTCCTATAAATTCAGTGTTAGAGCTTAAGATGACAAATTTAAAGAGGCTGGTAAACAGATGTTTCTTTCATAGCTAGCAGGAGATGATGGGATCAGGATTTGGGCCAAGTTCTCTTGTCTCTGGGGTCCACACACTTAACCCCTAATGAGCTGCAGTCAGTTAAAATCAAATTTGATAACAATGACGTTTCTTCCTTCTCCCACGAACTCTTCCCTTCTTCTCCTGACTGCCCAAAACACCCAAGAGAAGCAAATTTTGTGTTGTGAAATTCTAAAATGCAATCTTCAGTACTCTCATGTTTGGAGAATACTTTCCTAGACTATACCCCTTTTTATATGGCAGTTGTATTTTGCCATATTTTTCACATTAACATTTTAGAAGTGCTCTGTTTTATTACATTGTTAAAATTGCTTTGATTTTCTAGGCTCCATCTGTACAACAAAAATACCCACATTGAGCCACCCTTGGTGTTATTTGTCAAGAAAATAGCTGCTACTGATGACCATCTACTTAATTTGGTTGATTCCACGGAGGCAGACTGCTAATGCAGCCCCCAAATCATAAACTGATCATAAAATAGTTTACTTAGTGGATATTTATAGACACATGCTCCAATTTTCCTAATGGTTACTGTGGCATAGGATAGCAAGTGCATCATAAAATTTAGGTACTTGCTTTTTTGATGTGAGAGACCTTATATGAACTTTGAGAATAAAACTGAGGGATCAACTAAGTAAAACAGTAAAAATCCTTCTGTGATTTATAAAATTTCATTCCCTATGAATGTCACTTAATCCAGTTTTGCTGTCTAACTGTAAGGTGGGCCTAAATATAGTTACTGAGTCTTTTCATAATGTTAATCCTAGAAAATTAACCAATTACCACAAGCAGTCAGTAATAGTGATAATAAAACTTAAACTTTTAAATTTTATTTAAAATTTAAAGATGTTTCTGATGGGAAATTTGTTGTTAATTTTGGAAATGAGGAAGAGGGAAATATTTTTTTCAAAACTGAGATGTCACCAAAAACTAAGACTTTGGAGCAAATTCTGAAGAAAGCTTCCGGGTTCTGGGGGTCCTCCTCTGGAGAGGGATTCTTATGTTTAGGACTTAGAATCTTTTTTATTCATGGTAGGGAGTATTATTGGTTGTTGCATGGACAATTCAGGTAGGTTTTACTGTTCTTTACCTTCCTGATAATCACTAAGGCATTGCTGAAACAGCGTTCCCCTGTAATTTATGTGAAGTGCTCTATCTGACATTTGGACTTTGACACATGTTCCAGGATAATGTATGTGTATTCATCGCAGTGCGTATCTACAGAAAATAGTGGCTATGACAATTAGTTTTAAATCGCTGGATGATCTCTCACAGTTAGCAATGAAAATTTTGATGGCCAATAGAAACTGCTCATTGGTATTCCCCCCACCCCCAGGCTGCACTCAGGGCACTTGCCATAACTTCTGTGCCTTAGGTATACCTCTGTTAACTCCTGCCAAGTTATTGCTCATATAATATACAGTCCTCCTGTACAGCACAAAGTGCTAGACTAACAGTGTCACAAGCAGTCTTCAAATAGACCAACTATATAGATGGCTAACCTGAACAAGGCCATTTTGTGCTTGCAGAAGTCCACCCAGGTCCATGTCCCAGCATCCTCTCCAAGGCTTTTTCCTACCCTCGTGTTTGTATTCAACTCCTTCCAGGTTCTGCTCATTTCCTGTTTCCCCCAACAGTATGGCCGAAAATATTTTATATGGTGGCTGGGACTATTCAGAGCACTGAGGTGATACAAGGGAACTCATCAACCTCCTTAGCTTACCACATGACCACGTCACCCTTTAGTTAAATACACAAGTAACTTGTCCACGAAATCTGTGCTTTAATTTATATTTAATTTTAGTTGACTCCCTTGGCTCCCTCTCAACTGAGCGTCACCAAATCCACCTTGACTTTAGGGCAGTGATGATTTTTTTTTCCTTGTTAATAAATTCTAATACAGTAAAACCTGTGAAAGCTGGAATCTGTGTAAGGCAGAAACCTGTCAGAAGGAAAACTCAAATATTTTCCACTAACAGAAAGAGAGAAAGTGGTAAGACTGCACCCTGTCAAAGGTGGAAAACTTGTGAGACCCGGAAAAACAAGGCAGTCCCATCAAGTTCTGGCTCTCACAGGTTTCACTGTATAATCTAAAATACTCTGCTTGGCTTAAATGCTAGATATGTGGATTCAGGCTGGGGGTAATGATGTAATACAGTATTTTATGCAGATAACTCGAAGGTTCTACTTTTTTTCTCAGCTGTAGCAGGGGAGTCCTCCTCCCCAGGTATTTTTGTAATCACTCTATGCTAATTTTTTTTACAATAACATGAAAAAATATAATTAGCCTAGTACACTTCTGAAAATACCTCGAGGGGGGAGGGTGCAGTTGGCAAAAAAATAAAAAAACGTAGGACACATGTTATTTGTAAAAATACAGTCACTCATTATCTTACGATTTTGCTATGATCTTTTAGAATATTTCCGATTAGAACATTTTATTTGAATGACTAAGAATTTAGGGTTAGATATTTCTGCAGTGGGGAAAAGGCAATCAGTATAAAGGAAAGAGGAATTTTACCTTGAAATAAGTGAAAAATAGCACAAATCACTAATTCACCATTTGTTATGATGCCACCAAACCTAGAAGTCTGGTATCATTTATGTATTTTTTGCCTCTAGAGTCATAGAGAAAGTTTTAATTTATTTTATCAGTCAGTGCAAAAGACCAGTTACGGCAACATAATGATACCTGTGTTATCTTAATAGAATGTTTTTAAGCGGGCAAATTAACTTATTTTACATAAAGTAAGTTCTTTCAACACTTGTCTAATATTCTTTGATGGTCTTTAAAAACTCCTGATTATAATTTTTAAAAATCATCCCTTGGAGATGTTACTCATGGGAACTAAGAGCAGATGTCATGAAAATCTCTGGCCTGTACTCACTCCTAAACAAATAACCACTCAAAACAAAATAAACCTTCCAAGTTGTTGCTGTTTTCACCACTTTTAAATGATGTGATCTCAATTGTATTGCATGCTTCCTTGACTTTTTAAATAATACACAGTGAAAATAATTTGACTTTTCTGAGGCCTACATGCCTAGCTGGAGCCCTGGTGGCTCAATGGTTAAGTACTCGGCTGCTAGGGAGAGTTTAAGTGGTTCGAACCCACCAGCGGCTCCACAGGAGAAAAGACCTGGCCATCTGCTCCTATAAAGATTATAGCCTAGGAATCTTTATTCTATGGGACAGTTCTACTCTGTCCTGTAGGGTCGCTGTGAGTCGAAGGCATGCAACAACAACATGCCTGTCACTATGCATTATGTATAGAAGGCATCTGCTGTGTTGTCAACATTGTTTCCTTTTCAGTGTGGTGTAATACAGCATCGTCTCAGGACACCGCTGAAGTTTGAAGGTCTGTTTGCACCTATACTAACAATCCCAGACGTTTGTCTTTTTATAATGGGTAGTTATTCTGTCTGCTTCTTCACCATCTTACTCCACTGCTTAGGGAGGAGTGATATGAACCACTTCTTCCTCACTTCAATTTTTTTTTTTTTTGGTCAATTCTCAGTTAAGGGCAGAGCTGAAGACAGCCAGAGGGAATGAGATGACTAGCTTGTTACATCATCAACCTCATTTTTTACAGAGATTCCTCTGTAGACTCTGGCCTGCAGTGCCTCAGGCACTTGCTGCTCATCTGGGAGCTGGTGCTTCTGTGTTTTGTGCAGGTATTTTTCCATGCACATTGTGAGCTTTCATCTTTCCTTCTCCCTCAAAACTCCTGACTCCAGCTTCAAAAGTATGTTTCCCCACAGCACAGGCAAGTTATTTAATCTCTCTGCCTCAGGGTCCTCATCTGTAAAATGGAAATGTGAGTAGTGTCTACCTCATAAGGTTGTGGTGAGGATTAACTTGAGTTACTCTTCATAAAGTTCTTGGTACAGACCCCAGAAAACCAGTTACCGTCCAGTTGATTCCAACTCATGGCAACCCCATGTGTTGCAGAGTAGAACCGCATTCCATAGGGTTTTCATGGCTGTGATCTTTTGGAAGCAGATCACCAGACCTTTCTTCTGAAGTGCCTCTGGGTGGATTTGAACTGTCAACTTTTTGGTTAGTAGCCGAGAACTTAACATTTGTGCCACCCAGGGAGTCCTTGGTACATTTAAAAAAAAAGAAAGAAAGAAAAACCTGTTGCCATCGAATCAATTCCTACTCATGTGTTACAGAGTAGCACTGCTCCATAGGGTTTTCTGGGCTGTAATTTTTACAGAAGCAGATCACCAGGCCTTTCTTCTGCAGTGCCACTGGGTAGGATCGAACTGCCAATCTTTAGGTTAGTAGATGAGCACAAACTGTGCCACCTGGGGACCTTCTCTTGGTACATACTTACCCATTGCTGTCGAGTCAATTCTGACTCACAGTGACCCTATAAGACAGAGTAGGACTGCCCAGTAGGGTTTCCAAAGAGTGGCTGGTGGATTCGAGCTACCTACCTTTTGGTTAGCAGCCAAGCTCTTAACCACTGCACCACCAGGGCTCCTGGTACATAATAAAGGTTAAATAATTTTTTAAAAGGAGTAGGGTGTATCTGACCCATTGGATAAGTGTCTCTTTAAGCTTCTTGAAGAAAAAGGAAAAATCCAAGAAGATGCTTCTTCCAATAGAGGGAATTTATATCTGAAGGAGCAGAAGTGAAAGGTATTACCTAAATGGCTAAAGAAAATGCTGGCAACGAGCCTAGATCCTGACTAGATGAAGTAATATATGGCAAGGTGTTCATAGCAATTCCTTTGGGGCTGTTCATAGTAGATTTTAAAAGGAGACAAGAGAAATAAACTGGAAATATATGGGCATGGAGGGAATTGGGGGCAAAGCTTATGCCAAGAGTTAGCAGCTATCTTCTGTATTTAATAAAGACTAAACAAAATGATTCTCAAAGAGGATATATATTTTTACTTTTTTTTTTTTTTAAACACCTGTCTGACTTGCGTCTTTTTCTCAGTTCCTTCCGTGAAGAAGGGCGTTGACCACCTGCTTTGTTAAAGAAAGCAGGCGCCACCTTTGTGTGTGCAAGGCAGGGGGCCTGTGCTGACCATCCCAGTGCATGGAATTTCTTCGTTTTTGTCTCGATGTTTCTTTGGAGCCAGGGGGACAGAAGACGTACTGTGTCCTTGGCTTGTATTCTGCCTGACTGGACATGGGTGGCATCAGTGCTGGCCCTGGCTTCCCCAGCGTGGGGCTTGGTTGCCCATTCTGGCCAATAACTGCCCTTTGCCCCGGCTCCCTTGGCCCGAGGCAGCTCAGGTGTAATTTGCTCTCAGACTGTGAGGTGCAGCCCTGTTAAACTGCAGCATATGTTTATCTTGTAATTCACAGACAAGAAAAAGGGAGGCAAATTCCAGCCTTTTAAGAAGTTATTTGGCAAAAGGAAAAAGAAAGGCACTTCATTGTCCCCTGAGGAATCCGTGGGAAAGAAGAGTTACTCCCCCCAGAGTGTCAGCAATGGGACCTTCTCTTCGGATGAGGAAACCCTGGAGGACAATCTAAGGTAATAACTTACACTTTCTTTCCAGATCTTTAGTGGAGTCCCCGGGTGGGGCGTGGGATCCCAAAGGTGGGAGGTTCTGTTTTTGGTTTCCGCTGGCAGGAGCAGAATCACAAATGTGTTGCATCTCTAAAAGGTAGAAGATCTGGGGCTCGTTAGGGGCAATTGGTGCATTTTGTGTGGAGGGTCACCTTGGGAGTTAATAGGAGTCTGACTTCGTTTTCCGGAAGTGCACAGGGATCCAGGGACTCATTTCCCTGCCCTCCATGGTGGCAGAAGGCAGCAACTGACTGGTTTGGCTCCACAAGTTTCCTTGGATTGAAGACTGCTTCCCCATGTCCCATTGCTTGGCAAAGAGGAAAGGCAGTCATAGACTAGCGTTTACAGCCTGTGTTAAGGAAGCAGAGTGCTGAAGCACAGGGTGGTGTCCCTTCACTGGTATGAAAATTCCTAGGGCCAAGTTCATACCCCGGCCATATCTGGCAACTTCTGGAACCTGTCTGCAATCTGTCTGCAGTGGAGCTTTTAAAATGGGCCTCTTGTTTCCTATGCTTTTTCTTCCTTTCTCTTTTTTCCCTCTTAGAGCATAGGCACTAAATCTGGCTCTGCTTGTCAACAACTCAGAAAAGCAGGGTCAGGAGGTACCTGAGTGCTGGGAATTGAAATCTGGGTCAGAGATGCTTAAGCTTTTATACTGACAGCTTAAAAATCAGCTCCTCTGAGCCGCCTTTTCCGGCTACTGCATCTGATTTCTTTGCCCTTGCCTGTGTTCCGTAGTGCTGTGTGAGGGACTTGTCACTTTCTTTGGAAATTAGTGATTTACTTGTCTGTCTCTTTCACTAAACTGTCAGTTCCATGAAGTCAGGGGCCAGGTTTCGTTCGGCTTGGTATTAGGTGCTCAAAAAATGTTCCCTATGAATAAGTAGCACTGTATAAGTTATCTTCATACATGTTAAAAGAAGAGATGACACAATCTGTGATATCCCTGCTGTGTTTCTTGGACAAAGCCGAGAACATCCCCTGCTGTGTGTGTCAGGAAGTAAATTCTAATAGATGTCACTGGTGTGCCACAATTAGAAAACCCTCAGGCCAGCAGTACACACTAAGCTTCACAGTGCTCACTGAGAGCTATTTGTTAGTCCTAACTAATACTGACCCTTTTCTAGACAGGCTTGTATTTGTTTCCCATTGTCTTTACCCTTTAGGGTAAGAGAGCGATCAGATTTAACCGAAGGGAAGGATTTAACTGAAAGGAGAACACAGCTAGCATTGAACAAACCAGTTGTTGCAATGTCGGTACTAACATATAGTTGCATGTTGTCCAGTATGAATCAGTTTTGATTTCACTTCAGTTTCTTCAGTTGTAAAGTAGGAATATGAATGGTATCAGAATGAGGTGCAGCTACTAAAAAGTGACCAAGTAGCGGTTTAATCCACCACTCATCTCTCAGTTTGTCATGGTGGCTTGCATATTGCTGTGATGCTGGAAGCTATGCCACC
>NW_004444037.1:3720056-3721048 GCF_000243295.1 Trichechus manatus latirostris | reverse complement strand
AGGGCAGTCATTGGTGGTAGCCGGGCACCATCTAGTTCTTCTGGTCTCATGCTGATGAAGTCTGGTTTATGTGGCCCTTTCTGTCTCTTGGGCTAATATTTTCCTTGTGTCTTTGGTGTTCTTCATTCTCCTTTGCTCCAGATGTGCTGGGAACAAAGGATGCATCTTAGATGGCCGCTCGCTAACTTTTAAGACCCCAGACACGACTCACCAAAGTGGATACAGAACATTTTCTTTGTAGATTTTGTTATGCCAATTAACCTAGATGGCCCCTGAAACCATGGTCCCCAGACCCCCGCCCTTGCTACTCTGTCCCTCAAAGTGTTTGGTTGTATTCAGGAAACTTCTTAGCTTATGGTTTAGTCCAGTTGTGCCGACTTCCCTTGTATTGTGTGTTGTCTTTCCCCTCACCTAAGATAATTCTTATCTACTATCTCATTAGTAAATACCTCTCTCCCTCCCTTCCCACTCTCATAACCATCAAAGAATGTTTTCTTCTGTGTTTAAATCTTTTCTTGAGTTCTTATAATAGTGGTCTCATACAGTATTTGTCCTTTTGCACAAGTCCCTGATTTCTTATGGAATCATGTTGGACTAATAGAGGAGCAAGGACCCTGGTGGTTGTCTCTTCATTTAAGACCTATTCCATTTACATCTTGGGGTTTTCTTTAAGGTTTTAAGTTTTACAAAGCCTTGGAAAATTCCATATTGGATCAAACACTACATTTCTAGAATATATAGGTAATGTCACCTGTTCTCATTTTTGATTCTTGTTGATAAAACTACATTTATGAGACATATACTATATTTGAATTATTTAACATTTTGTAATAAACTCACCTCATAAAGAAGATTAGAAGAATAAGCTTTGGACTATGAGTTTAAAAATGTCTTCTTAACACTTATGCACTGCTGGTGGGAATGCAAAATGATACAACCATTTTGGAAAATGATATGGCGCTTCCTCAGAAAGCTAGAAATAGGCATACCAT
>NW_004444037.1:3716513-3717378 GCF_000243295.1 Trichechus manatus latirostris | reverse complement strand
TTTTATCTCCCCTAGGCTGCTGCTTTTAAATCACAAATGCCAATGGGGAAATCAAAGCAATAAAACAATCAGTTTTTAGCAATTTAATGTGACTTCCTTTATTAATTAAATACAATGAATATTGTGTTTCCTAAAGTGTGTTAAAGTGGGGAGGGTCATCCTGGTCAGGTTTAGGAAATTCTGGGCCAAAACAAATTAAATAGGATTCTTTACTGTAGGACTTTTCAGTTTAAAAAGTCCTTTTTTCTGTATCTCTAAGAAGGATGTAATATGGAGCATTTCCAAGATCCCTTTGACCACAGGCCCTTTTCACTGTGCATGTCCAGTGACATGTATTAAAGCTACCACTTACTGAGCTTAATGTAATATGTTTTGCATAGGTGAGCTTATTTAATATTTACCACATGCAGTTCAGGGGTCCCCAAGACCAAACTCAGGTTCAGTGATTCACTAGAAGGACTCACAGAACTCACAAAAGCCATTAGACTCACAGTTATGATTTATTACAGTGAAAGGATACAGATGGAAATCAGCAAAGGGAAGAGGCACATAGGCTGGGTTCAGGAGACACCAGACACAGAGCTTCCAGTTGTCCCCTGTCAGTGGAGTCATGTGGACAGTGATGGTATGTGGCAACACTTATGGAGTATTATCAACCGGGGAAGCTCACCTGAGCTTTAGTGCTGAGGGTTTTTTTTTTTTTTTAATAATTTATTTTTGTTGTTGTTGAAAATATACACAGCAAAACATTCAATAATTTCTACATGTACAATTCAGTGACATTGATGACATTCTTCAAGTTGTGCAACCATTCTCACCCTCCTTTTCCAAGTTATTCCTCTACCATTAACGTAAACTCACTGCC
>NW_004444037.1:3704865-3707076 GCF_000243295.1 Trichechus manatus latirostris | reverse complement strand
CCTAATTTCACCATCATATTTGAGAGACAGATTTGCTGGATATATAATTCTTGGCTGGCAATTTTTCTCTTTCAATGCTTGATATATGTCAACCCATTGCCTTCTTGAGTGCATTGTTTCTGCTAAGTAGTCGAAGCTTATTCTTATTGACTCTCCTTTGTAGATGACTTTTCGTTTATCCCTAGCCGCTCTTAAAAGTCTCTCTTTATCTTTGGTTTTGGCAAATTTGATTATAATATGTCTTGGTGACTTTCTTTTGAGCTCTTCCTTGTGTGGGGTTCGATGAACATCTTGGATAGATATCTTCTCATCTTTCACAATATCAGGGAAGTTTTCTGCCAACAAATCTTCAATAATTCTCTCTGTATTTTCTGTTATCCTCCCCGTTCTGGTACTCCAATCACTCATAGGTTATTCCTCTTGATAGAGTCCCACATAATTCTTAGGGTTTGTTCATTTTTTTAATTCTTTTATCTGATTTTTCCTCAAATAAGTTGATGTCAAGTGCTTTATCTTTAATCTCACTAATTCTGAATTCCATTGCTTCAATTCTGCTTCTATGACTTTCTATTGAATTGTCTAGCTTTCAAATCTTATTGTTAATCTTCTGGATTTTTGTTTACTGTCTCTGTATGGATTCTTGCAGCATTTTAAGTTTGTCATTATGCTCTTCTATAATCTTCTTAATTTCCTCTATTGCTTTGTCTCTGTGTTCCTAGGATAATTCTGTGTTTTGCCTGATCTCCTTCGTGATGTCTTGAAGACTTCTGTATGTTAATCTTTTGTATTCTACCTCTGGTAATTCCAAGAAGTTCTCTTCCTCCAGAAGATTTCTTGATTCTTTGTTTTGGGAGCTTGCTGAAGCCATCATGGACTGCCTCTTTATGTGATTTGATATTGACTGTTGTCTCTGAGCCATCAATTAGCTTTTATATTAATATTTGCTTACTGTGCCCTAGCTTCTTGTTTTGTTTTGTTTTGATATGCCCAAATAAGCTGCTCGTGTGAACTAGTTGAATTATTGGCACCTATGAAGCTCTAACGTCCTTTCACCATGGTTAGATCTGTTACTAGGTATGTGATCCCAGGAGTCTTTTTACTTTTCTTGTATGGATTCAGCTCATGTGTCCAGGTAGTCAGTCACCAAGTGTGTGGTGCAGGCTCTCACCTACCGTACTAGATGGGCAGGGGTGATTGGTAAAGGCACAGGTATCTGGCTGCAGTTGGAGGTCATGCACTGAGTAAGGCAGGGGACTGACAGCTGCCCCTGAGAGCCTGGGAGGAAAGTGTGTCCCTTTTCCCTAGACTGCATTGTGGGTGGGTTTTGCAGTCATACTATGGCCACCCAGTGCTGTTGGCTATAAGGGCTGGGTGGTTAGGTGGCATGGGTGGAGCCTCCAGTCCTCAGGCCCCTGGTGTGTGTAGGTGAGGACCCTGCTTGATGGGCAGAGCAGTGTCAAATGTCAGAAACCTGCCACTCCACCATATAGCTGACAGTCGAAATTAGGCTTTAGGTATATACCCTGTTGTACTGTGCTAATGAGGGCCTACGCTGTTGAAATGGGCCCACACTAGTCTATGTAGAGGTGAAAGGCATTCAAAGTCCATGTACCCTTTATGCCTGTGTCTAGGTAAAGGAGCTGTGCCTACCCTAAGTTCCTAGCTTTGGGGAGCTGACACATTATTTATTCCTGTTTGTTAATTTGTTCCCTCTTCAAGGCTGGGAGAATGGCTCAGTGCACTTAATAGGTCCTACGTCTGGCCCAGGGGACGCAGCAATTGCTGAAGCTGGCCCAGGACCCAGTGCAGAGCCAGGAGAGGGCAAGTAAATGGGACAGAGGTTTTTCCCAAAGGGGTTGTTTTTTGATCCGCGTGGTAGGTTAGATGCATGTATTTATCTTTTGCTGATTGAGTGCCGCTTGTCACTCATTCTGGAGGCTTGAGTAGACTCTCCGTCACTCGGTCTCTCCCGATGTGAAGTGCCCTGGCTTGCCTCACTGTGTGCACTGGCTGCAGGGTACTGGTTCCCACCGGGTCAGGTCTGGCTACTCCTTGCTGCTTCGGGACCATCTCTCGCTTCCCCTGCCACTCTGTTAGATTTCTCAACTTTGCCTTTGATGTTCAGGGCTCCAAGATCGTCATTTATAATCGATTCATTTGTTTTTTCGGGTCTTTGTTGTAAGAGTGACCACAGGATGAGTCTGACTACTC
>NW_004444037.1:3702510-3704465 GCF_000243295.1 Trichechus manatus latirostris | reverse complement strand
AAAAAAACCCCAAACCCTTTGCTGTCAAGTTGATTCTGACTCATAGTGACCCTATGGGACAGAGTAGACTGCCCCATAGGGTTTCCAAAGAGCAGCTGGTGGATTCGAACTGCCAGCCTTTTGGTTTGCAGCCGAACAGTTAACCACTGTGCCACCAGGGCTCTGCTTTTAATATTAGGCACCTTAAAACTCTTCCAGCCTCCACCCATCACACAATTTCAAAACCGCTTCCACATTTTTGGTATCTGTTAGAGCAGCACCCTTGCTTCTCAGTATCAAATTTTGTCTTAATTATCTAGTGTTGCTGTAACAGAAATAACCACAAGTTAGTGTCTTTAACAAATAGGAATTTATTTTCTCACAGTTTAGGAGGCTAGAAGTCTGAATTCAGGGTTCTTGCTCTAGGGGAAGGCTTTCTCTCTCTGTCGGCTCCGGAGGAAAGTACTTGTCTCCTCTGAGCTTCTGCTCCTGGCCAATTTTCATATGGCGTGGCATCTCTCTTCCCCCATCTCTGCTTCTTTTGCTTGCTTGTTTAATCTCTTTTATATCTCAAAAGAGATTAGTTTAAGACACATCCGACACTAATCCTGTCTCATTTATATAACAAAGACAACCCGTTCCCAAATGGGATTATAACCACAGGGATAGAGGTTAGGTAGTACAACATACATTTTCGGGGGGACACAGTTCAATCCATAACACATTCCAAGGGCTTAGAGGTTACTCCCAGGGGTCAGGGGAGAGGGTCAAAGCTTTGTTTGGTCAGGTTAATCCTTACTGCATACTGTAACTCTCTGAGATTGACATTATCATCCCCATTTGAAAGATGAAAAAACTGAAGCTAGAGAATGACTTGCCTAGGGTCATGGAGGTAGTAAGTTGCTGAGCCACTATTCAAACAACAAAGAGTATATTCTTAACATCTACTACTCTGCCTCTCAAATGGGCTTGCAACATTTCTAGGGAGCTTGTCACATGACACTGAGTTGTCCTACGGGTCCAGGGTTATCAGGCTCAGTGTCTTCCTGAATCCAGCTGCCTGCCTCATGCCTTGCTTCCTACTAGGACGCTCTTTTCCTGTTTCCAGTTTCTACCTTACCCCCAGCATTTGCTTTATCATGCACAGTTACAGCACTTTATAGTAAGTGGCAGCTGTAAACACAGTGAGAATTGAAGGAGCTCCAGGAGGGTGAGCTAACCCAGGAGCTTGAGCAGTCAGGAAGAGTACTCAGGAGCAAGGAGAGCCTGACCTGGCTCCAGACAATAAGTAGGATTGGGAGTGACAGAGAACAATATCCCTTATGAATACAGGTGTGAAGCAGACTGCTTCCCCAGGTCTCATTGCTTGGCAAAGAGAAAGGATAATCAGAGAAAATTTTACATCTAGTAAAATACAGTTGTTGTTAGTTGCTGTCGAGTTGATTCCAACTCATGGCAAGCAACCCCATGTGTGCAGAGTAGAACTGCTCCATAGGGTGTTCGTTCAGTGGCTGATTTTTTAGAAGCAGATCACCACGCCTGTCTTCCAAGGTGCTTTTGGGTGGATTTGAACTGCTAACCTTTTGGCTAGTAGTTGAGTGCTTAATCATTTGTGCCACCAGCCACCAGTAAAATACTAGCAAACTGAAATCAAACAACATATAAAAAGGATTATACATTATGACCAAGTGGTATCTATCCCAGGAATGAAAGATTGGTTTAACCTATGAAAATCAATCAGTGTAATACAGCATATTAACAGATTAAAGAACAAAAACTACACCATCATCTCAGTGGATGCAGAAAAAGCATTTGACAGAATCCAATACCCCTTCCTGATAAAAACAACAAACTTGGAATAGAAGGAGACTTCCTCAGCTTGATAAAGGGCATCTACAAAAAAACCCACAGCCAACATCACACTTAATGATAAAAGACTGAATGTGTCCCCCTAACAGTCAGGAACAAGACAAAGG
>NW_004444037.1:3698542-3699913 GCF_000243295.1 Trichechus manatus latirostris | reverse complement strand
TCATTGTGGTTTTGATTTGCATTTCTCTAATGGCTAGTGATCGCGAGCATTTCCTCATGTGTCTGTTGGCCGCTTGAATGTCTTCTTTGATGAAGTGTCTGTTCATATCCTTTGCTCATTTTTTAATTGGATTATTTGTCTTTTTGTTGTAGAGGTCTAGCATTTCTTCTTGGGGTGATGAAAATGTTTTAAATTTAGATTCTGGTGAAGGTTGCACAACTCTGCGAATATACAAAAACCATTGAAATATACAATTTCAAAGAGTCAGTTTTAGGACATGTGAAATTATATCAATAAAGATGTTTTTTTAAAAAAGGAATGAATGTGGTCTTGATGATGTCAGACCTGGCTGAGGTTCTAGATTTTTGTTGTCAGGGGAGAGTAGGGGATTATTTTCCTCCCCTAAAATCCCAAAATTGGAAGGAGAAATTGGGGTGGAATAGAGAAGAGGATAATTCTGAAGTAACCCAGTGCTGCAGAGGAGAGCAGGCAGCCAGGAAGGACAAGATGCTGCGGTGTGGTAAGAGCATCGAGCCCTGTGGTGGGAGGAGCATCTTGATGGGAATGAGGAGACCAGAAAGAGATACAGGTCACTTTTGAAACTGCCTGCTTCAAATATCTGCCTGTGGTTGACCTCATCGGATCCCGTCCTCCTCTCCAAAAAGTATAAAATGTACTCTTCACTTACATGGTACCCTTGTTCAGTAGGCGTGCGCATACGTGCACACACACACAGACACGCAGACATACACACCTGTGTTAAAGGTTTAAGGTAACTTCTAGTCCTGATCCAGTACCTTCACTTTACAGATGGAGAAACTGAGGCTTGGAGATGGCAGTGTTATTAGTATTAGAGACGTGACTAGAAGCCAAGTCTGCTGATTTGGCACATGGTCATCCCTTTGTCTAAAACAATCCCATCTGCCATCTTCACCTCCTTCATCTAACTAAATCCTATTTGTCCATCCTTCAGTTTTCTGCATAAACGTCTGTTCCTCGGGGGAGAAACTTTCTCTGACCCCCTCCAGCCCCCCTGCCATTGTTCTCACAGCTTCCTTTTCCTTTCCACAAGGGTAAGCCAGTGAGGCTTACCGTTCATTGTATTTCCAGCCCCTAGCACTGTGCTGGGAGTCCTTGGGTGGCACAAATGGTTAAGCCGTCTATTAACCAAAAGGTTGGAGGTTCAAACCCACCCAGAGGTACCTCCGAAAAAGGCCTCACAATCTGCTTCCAAAAGGTCACAGCCATAAAAACCCTATGGAGCAGTTCTACTCTGCACAAATGGGGTCGCTATTAGTCGGAATCGACTTGACGGCAACTGGTTTTTAGCACAGTGTTTGGCACGTGGCAGGCATTCAATAATTATTCATT
>NW_004444037.1:3695660-3697482 GCF_000243295.1 Trichechus manatus latirostris | reverse complement strand
GATGTAGACTCAGAAGTGAGCCTAGAGGCTGACATAAATGATGCTTTGACTTCAAGTTTTAAGATTCTGTGTCTTAAGATTCCAAACTTTCTTTCTTTTCCTAGAATTTTGTATGGCATGTCCTGTTTCTGCTGTAATTGACAGGTAATGTGGTACTCTGTAGCCTGTTGAGTGCCATGTATTTTCATAGAATGCCAAAGTCTAAGATGCCACACAAAATATAATCTGATTCCAGTCTCTTCCAGCAACTCTAGTTTGTTTGATGAGGATATGTAATTTCTTTTTAGCATTTCATTTGAATGAGACTCACGGATCTGTTTAGGAAGAAAACTGCTGATCAATTGCAGTTGCCCCTGTTGTCAGGGAAACAAGCTGAAATGTGACTATAATTATATTTCCTTGTTTCTGAAGTGTTTCCCTAATCATTACCATAGTAATTACCCAATATGTATGGTCCCAAATTACATGATGCTTGTCCAAAAAAGACAAAAGAGAAGGAGTAGGAGGGCTGGCCTTTGGCGTGTGTTAACTGTGCAGCTGCAGAAAACCTTCTCCTTTTTTGGATGGGGAGAATTTCCCTCTGCAGGCTCGCACTCCAAGGTTAGATGATGTCAGTGGTTCATAGAATGTGCCCAGTGCTGAAGTAGCAGTTAGAAGGCCATACTAGGTAGGATGATTTCAGTTGTAACAGAAAACTCAATTACTGGTGTCTTCAACAGTAATTACATATAGTATCTGATATATCTGAAAGTCTGGAGGATTAATTAATGAAGCAGCCCAGCAACATCATCCAGATCCAGTCTGATTCCCTTTCTTCTCTGGCATCCTCAGGGAGTAGGTTCTTGTCCTCAGGCTTGTCCCCTTATAGTCACAAGATGGCTGCCACAGTTCCAGGTCTCACATGCGGATGACAAAGACCAACAACAGAAAAGGAGCCATCCCTGTCTTGTGTCATTTGTTGTAAATAAAGAAAATGTTCCCAGAAATACCCCCTCCCTCCCACAGCAAACTTCCCCTCACTTTTCATTGTTCCTTCACAGCAGACCCCGCAGCAGATAGTAGTTCCAGACAGAGCAGAACTTAAAGTGGAGGTGGCTTTTCTCGACTCCTCCCTGCTCTCCTTGGCATGAGGTGCACAGTGGTGAGGGATGGAATAGCATAACTAAGGGCTACTTAAGTTTGCTCTGCTTTCCTTCTCTCTCTACTCTGATGTTCTAGTGCCCTCAGCTCTAGACCATGGGCCATCATGTACCCTGTCTGATCTCTACCAGCCTCTAGATAAGCATGGGCACAGGGGCACCAGACGTGGGCTTGGGCATCCTGGTAGCGTGGAGTGTGGCATCATTTGCTGTCAGGCAGCAACACATGCCACCAAGAAAGAAATGCAGCACTTAAGGAGCAGTAGAATCAAAGCACCAGAGAGCTGAATAAATGTTACTCATCCAAATGGGCTAGACTGAAAAGCAAAATCAAGACACAGATCTAAAAGCCTAGTGTGGTGGATGTTTTTGAGAATTTAGCTGTCAGTACCCAATCCCCCTTCCCAAAGGCAACCAAATTTCATTTGTCTCACTGTGTGTAGCTCTGACAGGACATAGTTCCTGTTTTCCACTACAGAAGCCAAAAGAGCTTTGCAGCCTGACATGAGCATGTGACCTAGCATCACCAATCAAACTTCTTCTTCTAGGGCTTCAACTTGGCAAGTGGATCAAGGATGTAGGGAGCAAAGCTTGTAACTGGACTCTCCCTGTGATGTGACTGCTGCTGTGGCTCCTGGTGCCTAGGCCTCTAAAGCCAAACCAAAAACCCAACCTGTTGCTGT
>NW_004444037.1:3692714-3694478 GCF_000243295.1 Trichechus manatus latirostris | reverse complement strand
GGTCTATGCTTTAGAGTTGTTTTCAATTTCCTCTCATGTATATAGTTCTTTAAAAGAGCTCAATGCGCAAGGCAAACATTTTATACTAATTGAGCTAAGGTGTTGTCTGGCTTAAGGATGACTTTAGGGGATTCCATAGGGTTTTCAATCTGCTTTTTGGAAGTAGATCAGCAGGTCTTTCTTCCCAGGCACCTGTGTGTGGACTCGAACCTCCAACCTTTTGGTTAGCAGCTGAACACACTAGCCATATGTACCACCCAGGGACTCCAGGAGAAAGAGATGAGGTTTGAAATAAAAAGTGAGAAGCAAAGCCCAGAACAATTCTCTGATTTGAGTTGAAAAGAAGGCCAGGAAGAAACTTTAAAGATGTTGAACGTCCTGCTGACTTGCCCATCTGTTGGCCTCTCAGGCTTTCCATCTGCAGTGGTCTCTTACACAGGCCTGCCCTACCTGAAGAATGTCCGTGACCTGAAGATATTCCCCCACCTCCTATCTAAATGTTTATATCATGCTTCCCATTTCCTCGGTGACCTCTCTCTAGGAAACCCATTCATAAACTAACTCACTCTGCAGCATCCATTGAATAAATTTACTTGTAGATCTTATCGTATATAGCATTGCAGGAGAGACAACGATAATAGATGTGGTCCCTACCCTCATGCAACTTATAGGACTGTAATGGAGATAAGATGATACGATTATCATTGTCATGATTATGTCTGATCATATCATGATAATTTTTACAATATGCAAAGCACTTTTACTTTCCCTCTCATTTAAAGCATGATTATAGTAACTGCAACATAAAACAGCAAGAGAATATGCAAAGTGTGTTCTGAAGGAGGGAAGCTCCATTTCTTCCAGGGAAGCAGGAAAGACTGTGTGGGGTTGATAAGATTCGAGCTGGAACTTGAAGGGTGGGTAGGACCTGAACGGAGAGATTGGCATTGGGCAGTCATGGAGAGGAAGAACCTAAGCAAAGGTAGAGCCCAGTGAGGGTATTTGGGGAACAATGAGTGGTTGGGTTTGCCTCAAAGGGTACTTGAAGTATAGCAGCATTCAATAGATAGTAATACTTATGTAAGCACTTACACTAAAGTGCTTTACATGTTGTAACTCATTTAATCCTGACAACAGCTCTATGGGACAAAACCAAACCCATTGCCGTCAAGTCGATTCTGACTCATAGTGACCCTGTAGGACAGAGTAGAACTGCCCCATAGGCTCTCCAAGGCTGTAATCTGTATGGAAGCAGACTGTTGACTGTGTGGGAACTGTCATCTGTCATAGCCGACATGGTACACTCGATTAGCATCCCCTACTTTTGCTACTAACTTGATTAACACCCTTGACTGCTAACAAAAAGGTTGGAAGTCTGAGTCCACCCAGAAATGCCTTGGAAGAAAGGTCTGGCAATCTACTTCTGAAAGATCACAGCCGTTGAAAACCTGATGGAGCAAAGTTCAACTCTCACACACATAGGTCTCCATGAGTTGGAATCAACTTGAAGGCAACTGGTTTTTTACTTGTAGAAAGACTCACTAGAAATGTGGAGAGCAGCAACCTGAGTCTCCAGCACAGTTGTAGAGGAATATGGGCAGGCAGAATGGAGTGCAGGCTGGGACTGGGAGCGCAGGGTTTTCAGTCCTGCTCAATGATTTCTATATTGTTTTTGAAGGATTTCTGAATGTGAAAGGACAGGTGATATTACCTATTAAGGTCTTTTGCACTGTATCTTTCCCCTAACCTGGATCTGAAGACTCA
>NW_004444037.1:3690648-3691604 GCF_000243295.1 Trichechus manatus latirostris | reverse complement strand
ACTGACATCTCCACTCAGAGGCTATTCAGTTTCAATTCCAACCCTGTCACAAACTCTGGAACTTGGGCAAACTTTTTACCCATTCTTTGTCTCAGCTTTCCCTTCAGAGAAGAGGAAATAATCTACTACATTGTAGAGTTGTTTGGAGCAGGCACTGGTAACCATGATTACCAAAGATTTAGTGTTACACAAATTGTCAAGGATTGGATGTTAATCTGCACTATGTAAATTAATACAAGAGATTGTCTATTCATGTAAGTAGTAAATGAATTACCATTCTTCTCCACTGATTTTTTTTCGTAGCTTTATACTGAGGCAAAGCCCAAGTATAAGAAGAGAAATGTACACATGTTTTTGGTCACTTTGAAAAGAAATTCTTTTAAGAGCAATGGCTATATCAACAAGTGGGTTCTGACACGTGTATCATGTGGTAGAAATTAAATAAATATCAGGAAGCTATTTAGTTGCTACTACTTCTTCAGACTGAGACTTTTAAATAATTGTGATTTACATATTCAAGAAAATAGTTGACAAGATAATTTCACCAGAGAACTGGAATCTGTTGTAAAAAATCAAATGGAAATTCTAGATCCAAAAGATACTACTGATATTAAGCACTCAGCAGATGGTTTTAACAGCAGATTGGACACAGCTGAAGAAAGAGAAAATTAGTGAGCTGGAAGCTGGACAGTAGAAAAATCCAGGTGGAGTCATACTGAGCAAAAAGAAGAGAGCATAAAAGATGTATGGCTTATGGTGAAAAGGTTTTACATTGGATATCAGAGGGGAATTAGAGGAAGGAATATTTGAAGATGATGCCTGAGAATTTTTCAAAATTGATGAAAGACATCAAGCCACGTACTTAAGAAGCATTATGTGCCACAAGCTGGAGAATTTAAAAGAAATTCATACCTAGCCACATCAGAGTACAATTGCTTAAAACCAGAGAAAAACTT
>NW_004444037.1:3688967-3690050 GCF_000243295.1 Trichechus manatus latirostris | reverse complement strand
ACTCCTTACAGACCCAGCTTGGTTTTTCTCCAATGTCTCGGAGTTGTACCTGATTTTATTACCAGTTTTCATTTGAATCCACTGGGGAATGGGGCGATTCTGCTTTTGTTTCTTGGCCAGGAATCTCTTGATCCTGAAAGTATTATGAGAAGACATGGCGAGGATGGCCGGCGGCCGCACACACCACGATGGCGGAGAAAGGGAGAAAGAGCCAGTTTTGTTTTTGTATACCACTGATCAACAATTAGAAAATAAACATTTTTAAACTATATAATTTATGATAGATTAAAAAATATCAAATACATAGGAATAAATATAACAAATGACACAGAAGACTTCTACACTGAAAACTACAAAACAATAATTAATGAGAGAAATTAAAGATGATCTAAATAAATGAAGGGGTATCCCATGTTCATGGATTAATAGATTCCATACTGTAACGACATCAGTTCTCTCAAAATGTATCTGTAGATCCAAAGCAATCACAAAAGTAATCACAGCACTGTGTTAGAGTGTATATGTATGCATGTGTGTGTGCACACGTCTGTGTATGCAAATTGGCAAGCTCATTATAAAATTTATGTAGAAATGCAAAGGGACAAGAATAGCCATTTGGAAAAAAAATAAAGCTGGAGAATTTAAACAATTAGATATCTGGACTCATTAAAAAGCTATAGTAATGAAGACAGTATGGAGTTACTGCTATAAAGATAGACAGTAGACCAATGGAACAGAGGCCAGAAACAAATTCACATATATATTGTTAATTTATGGCAAGTTACTCATTATCTTGGAGGAGCCTGGGTGGTGCAAAAGCTGTTTGCAGTCGGCTGCTAACCTTACGATTGATGGTTTGAACCCACTCAGCAGTGCTGCAGAAGGAAGGCCTGGTGAACTGCTTCTATAAAGATTACAGTCAAGAAAACCCTATAGAGTAGTTCTGTTCTGTAACACACAGGATCAGCATGAGTTGGGGGCCAACTCGATAATACAAACAACAACTCACTATCTCAGAGCCCTAGGTTCCTCATCTATAAAATAGGCTTAATAATAGTTAATAGTGCCTGCTTCAGAGGGTTT
>NW_004444037.1:3686283-3687285 GCF_000243295.1 Trichechus manatus latirostris | reverse complement strand
TATGGGACAGTTCTCCTCTGTCCTATAGGGTTGCTATGAGTTGGAATCGACTCAGTGGCAATGGGTTTAGTTTTTCGGTTTGCCTGTAATTTGGCAGATTAGGTGATATAATTTGGTAATTGTTCTTTCTAACTAGGTCTAGACTTGGACGGATAACAAGTACAGCTGCCCCGGGACCCTGCCTACTGCACTTCTGTAACTCAGTTCGGAGGCGACTTTCCCCCAGTGCCAGCTGTTCTCATGCATTTGGTCACTGATAAAACCTCCAGTTGGTGCCCTTTTCTGGACAGGGCAAAGGGAGAAGTAGTACTTCCCTACTCCTGGGAATGCTGCCCCTGTGCCTGGCATCGTGGAAATGTGCCAGCCTTGCTTTGTGGCGGGTGTTTAATTCTGCCTGCCACCCATGAGGAGTCCACAGCCTCAATGTGTATCCTTTCTCAGAGATGAGTTACCTTCCAAGATCTTGACCTCACTGTCCAGTACAAGTCTGGACTTCGTTAAAGTTCAAACTCAACTGACAAGTGTTATTATTGGGTTCCCGGTACAAGAAGGTTCAAGGAGCCCTGGTGGTGCAGTGGTTAAGCGCTATGGCTGCTAACGAAAAGGTTGGCAGTTCGAATCCACTAGCCACTCCTTGGAAACCCTATGGGGCAGTTCTACTCCGTCCTATAGGGTCACTGTGCATCAGAATTGACTTGATGACAACAGGTCTGGTTTTTGGTTTTGTGTGGTACAAAAGGTTGGCAATCCAAGTCCACCCGGAGGCACCTTGGAAGAAAGACCTGGTGATCTACTGCTGAAAAATCAGCCATGGAAAACCCTATGGAGCACAGTTCTACTCTGACACCCATGGGGCCACCATGAATCAGAATGGACTCAACAGCAATGCATGAAACCCATCAGAATTGCCCTAACACAAATTTTCTCCCCCTTTCTCTGAATCCTAAAGCATTTATAGTCAGTATCAGCCATTCTAGTCCTCTTCCAGTCTTTGTTTTAGAT
>NW_004444037.1:3646711-3666904 GCF_000243295.1 Trichechus manatus latirostris | reverse complement strand
GGGAGACATTAGATCAATTGGCATAACAAAGTTTATTAAGAAAATGTTCTGCATTCCACTTTGGTGAGTGGTGCCTAGGGTATTAAAAGCTTGCGAGCTAAGACCTTCTAAGATGCATCAATTGGCCCCAACCCACCTGGAGCAAAGGAGAACGAAAGAACACCAAAGACACAAGGAAAATATTAGCCCAAGAGACAAAAGGTCCACATAAACCAGAGACTTCATCAGCCTGAGACCAGATGAACTAGATGGTGCCCGGCTACCACCAATGACCGCACTGACAGGGAACACAGCAGAGAGTCTGTGATGGAGCAGGAGAAGGTGCTGAGCAGAACTCAAATTCACGTAAGAAGACCAGACTTCATGGCCTGACAGAGAGTGGAGGAACACCCGAAACTATGGCCCCCAGATGCTCTGTTAACTCGGGATTAAACCCATTTCTGAAGCCCATTCTTCAGATAAAGATTAGCCTGAACTGTAAAACAAAAAATAATACATGTGTGGAGTGTGCTTCTTAGTTCAAACAGATATGTGAGATACACAAGACCACATGGGTGGTTTCTGTCTGGAGGCAGGATGAGAAGGCAGGAAGGGACAGGAACTGGTTGAATGGACACAAGAAATCTGGGATGGAAAGGGGGTGTGTGCTCCCCCACATTAATGTCACATAACAATACGTGTATAAATTTTTGTATGAGAAATTACCTTGAGCTGTAAACTTGCACCTAAATCGCAATAAAATATATGTATATATACCATGGACTGCCAGAAGAACGAACAAATCTGTCTTGGAAGAAGTACAGCCAGAATTCTTCTTAGAAGCGAGGATGTCGAGACTTCATCTCACATACTTTGGACATGTTATCAGGAGGGACCAGTCCCTGGAGAAGGACATCATGCTGGTAAAGCAGAAGGTCAACGGAAGAGAGGAAGACCCTCAACGAGATGGATTGACACAGCAGCTGCAACAATGGGCTCAAACATAGCAATGATTGTGAAGAGGGGGCAGGACCGGGCAGTGTTTCTTTCTGTTGTACATAGGGTTGCTATGAGTTGTAACCGACATGATGGCACCTGACAATAATAATGATCCAGCAGTCCCACTCCTAATATACTCTAGAGACCTAAGAATAATGACATGAACAGACATTTGCACACCTGTTTTCTTGATGCTTTATTCACAATAGCAAATAAATGGAAACAACTGAAGTGTCCATCAACAGATGAATGGATAAGCAAACTATGGTACATATATACAGTGGAATAATACACACCCATAAAGAACAATGAGTCCTTGAAACATATAACATGAATGGACCTGGAGGGCGTAATGCTTAGTGAAATAAGTCAAGCATATAAGGACAAATTTTGTATGATCCCTCATTTATAAGAAGACAAGGATAGGTAAATATAGAGAATCCAGTGTTCATTGATGGTAAGGGCAGGGGAAGTATACTTTACACAGTAGAGACTGGTTATTTTTGGTGATAGTTAAAGTGGCATCAATCGTGGATGTAGTGAGCATGGCACAACCAAAGTAATAATGAGCATTTGAGCACATACGGATGGGTATAGGCAAATTGGAATACGGTAGGTACAGATGCGCACGTAGGTGAGAACAGATAGAAGTATCTATAGGTATGTGTAAATATAAATATGTGGGTGCAGGCACATGTATTCATTGAAGACACAAATACAGATTCTTCTCAGACACAACCAAACACCTTCCAACATTGGTTTTCTGGGTTTGAAGTCTTAGGACCACAGTCTCATGGGACAGCTCAGTCAATTGGCAGAACAGTTCACAAAAATCATGATCTGCATCGTAGTGAAGTGAGTAGTGTCTGGGGTCTTAAAAGCTTGCCAGGGGCTATCTAAGACACAGCTACGTGTCTCGACTTGCCAGGCACAGAACAGTAAGAAGATAACCAAAAGCTCAAGGGAGAAACAGGTCTATACAAGCCACAACCTCATCTACCCTGAGACCAGAAGAACTAGATGGTACCTGGCTACCACTGCTGACAGTTCTGACCAGGGCCACAATAGTTGGCACTGGATAGAATGGGAGAAAAATATGGAGCAGAACTCAAATTCTTATCAGGAAAAAAATAAAAAGCCAAGCTGGAACAGTAGAGAACAGAAGACACCCTGAGACTGTTGTCCTGAGACACTCTATAAACTTAGAACCGAGCCTCTCCCCTGAGATCACCTTTAAGGGAAACAGCACAGAGGGACACAAAGTAAAGGATATTACCTGTAAGATCGGTTCCCTGCTTAAAACCATCAGTATGGGCCGGCAAGGTAGAGTACTGGAAATGGAACAAACAGAACACAAAGAGAATGTTAACCCATTGTGATAAATGTAACTACTGTCACTGAACAATTTGTACGAACTTGTCAAATGGGAACCTAACTTGCTATGTAAACTTTCACCAAAAACTCAATAAAATATTATTAAAAAAAAAAAAAAAAGACAGTGCCACTGCTCAGACAGTAAAGAGGCCCAGCTGTGATAACTCAAACTAAACATGGTATTTAAATCTCAGCTTCAAGTACTTACCTGTATCTTCAATCTGTCACATTTGGCTTTAACTCCTTTTATTCGTGCAGCTATGAAGGGATGGAAATAAATGTTTAA
Organism: Trichechus manatus latirostris; assembly: GCF_000243295.1. Taxonomy (NCBI): domain Eukaryota; kingdom Metazoa; phylum Chordata; class Mammalia; order Sirenia; family Trichechidae; genus Trichechus; species Trichechus manatus. Next base: position 3,664,266 of record NW_004444037.1, on the reverse strand, counting down.
CTCATCTCTTTTCAAAAATAGATCATAATTTGACACAAGTTTTAAAGATTGTCATAAATAAATGAGAGCTAGAAGGCCAAAGTCTGGAATTATTTTTCCCCATTTCTAGCCTTGTCATAAATTAATACTTACTGAGTGTCCATTTTGCACCAGGAGCTAGCTTGGTCTTTTATCTTTTGTACATAATTACGGAAGGTAATTGCAAAATGCAAGCCCTTCAGCCAAACCCCATTGATTCTACTCTTATAGCATGAACACTGTCAAACAAATGAACCCTGGCTCCTCCTAATGCTGCCTCTGTGTCCTGCAGAGCTGCCAGCCTGGGCAGACAGGGCTGTGAGTGCCCCCTGCCTCACGTTGGTGTTGTGTGTCCAGGAGCCCTTTCTTCACTGCTCACCTGTGAATTAATTCTAAATATGTACAACTGACGGTCGAGGTTGCAGTTTTCTAACGATTGCATCTGTATTACAGAACTGCAGGCTGAAGAACTGCTCTTGCCCGCGCACACATTTTTGCCCTTTATTTATTCACCAGGGTCCTATTTCTTTCAGGTTCTCGGTGCACTCAGTGCTCCGTGGCTTTGGAGTGATAGTGCTAAAACATTTTTCTTATTAAAACTTTCATGTTCTAGTTGTAGATGTTACCCTTTATTGCTCCTTCATTCTTTCAGTAAATATTTATTGAACACTTACCAAATGAGAGTTGCTACTAGGCCATAAAGGGGACTGATACAAAGATGAAAAAGAAAAATTGCGTGCTTTTAAGGAATTAAAGTTCTGTACAGGAGATTAGGCATGTACACATGGTGTCCAAGGTAGTGGGAAAGGTTCTTCGAGTTCTAGAGTTTTGGCATAGAGATGAATCTAGTCCAGGGGTCAGCAAACCGCTAAATATTTTAAGCTTTGCAGGGCCATAATGTAGTGGATATACAACTACTCAACTCTGTGGTTGTAGCACAAAAGCAGCCAAGGACAATGTGCGTGCCAGTAAAGCTTTATTTTACCAAATAGACTGAGAGCAAAGTGTGGCCCCCTGATCTACTTTAAGGGGGCAGTGGTGGTTCAGTGGTAGAATTCTCACCTTCTATCAGGACACCCAGATTCGATTCCCAGCCAATGCACCTCATGTGCAGCCACCATCTGTCTGTCATTGGAGGCTTGCACGTTGCTATGATGCCAAACAGGTTTCAGTGGAGCTTCCAGACTGACAGACTGGGAAGAAAGGCCTGGCAATCTCTTTTCTTAAATAAGCTAACAAAAACCCAATGGATCATACAACGTGTTCGATCTGCAATTCATCACAGGATGACACAGGAGCGGGCAGCATTTTGTTCTGTTGTGCATGGGTTCTAAGGCAGCTAACAGCAACACAACAATGATCTAGTCTAACCCCATATTATTCAGAGTAGGACACTTACACCCTGAGAGGTTAAATGACCTTTACAGGTTACTACAAGTAGTCATTGGGAGAACAAGTATTCAAAGTCAGGTCCTTTAATTCCAAGACCAGAGCTCATTTCACTATACCATGTGATACCTCTCTGCTCCCCAGCACTGCCTGGGCCAGGCAGGACATGGCACAGGCTCGAACAAGTATATCATTCTAGGGTCCCCTGCAAGTTGCCTTCTGATCTTGGCTGACTTTATCTTTCAACCTCCACTGTAGGTTGCTCCAGTTAAACCATCTCGACCAAAAAGGCACTTCTCTTCTGCTGGCACCATTGAAAGTGTCAACCTAGATGCCATCCCCCTGGCCATCGCTCACCTGGACAACAGTGCCGCCAAGCACAAACTGGCTGTTAAGCCAAAAAACCAGAGGTTATCAAAGAAGCACAGGCGACTTGCTCCAGTACGTACAGCCCTGCCCTCACTGACCAGGCAGTTGTCCTTGCTCCTGGTCACTACTTCTACCCCAGCGGGTTGGTATTATGGTGGACCCATAGAAGGAACTAGGTGTCTCCCCACTGGGAACTTGTGTGTGGCAGTGTACAAAGGTAAGCAGGATGTTGACTTTCCAGAGCCTTTTCTGATATGTTGCCCTATGGTAGGCTGGTGGACCACAGAAGGAGAGGCTGCCCTTTGAGGGGCTCTGAGTTTGCTTTGCAGGAGAAAGGTGGCCCAGCTTTCCTTTACCCCACCTTGGCAAAATATCCTTCAATTATATTAGGGTGGACTTCTAAGTCATAAGTTTCAGGGGATGTTGATGAACTCCAGATCTCAATTTCTCTTATCTTCTTAACGCTTGACTATTGGTTTTCCTGGGTGGGGCAAATGGTTAACATGCTCAGCTACTAAGCAAAAGATTGGAGATTCATCTCCATCCAGAGGAGCCTCAGAAGAAAGGCCTGGTGATCTGCTTCCAAAAAAACCATTGAAAACCCTATGGAGTACAGTTCTACTCTGACACACACGGGCTCTCCATGAGTCTGAGTCTACTTGACAGCAGTCAGTACTGAAACTAGTGTTGGTTTTCCTATGATTGTTCATGTGTATTAAGATTAAGGAATTTGGGGATGATGAATAAAAGGTGGTTGTTGTTAGGTGCCGTCAAGTCAATTCCGACTCATAGTGACCCCATGTGATAGAGTAGAACTGCCCCATATGGTCTTCTAGGCTGTAGTCTTTATAGGAAAGATCGACAGTTCTTCCTGTGGAGTCACTGAGTGGGTTCGAACTGCCAATCTTTTGGTTAGTAGCCGAGCACTTAACCATTGCACCACCAGGGCTCCTTTAAATAAAGGGGCTAAAGAGTAAAACATAAAGTTCTTTTCCTTCATTCCCACAACTTACGGTATGATCTATGCCTGAGTTTATCGGTGGATGTACTTATGAGCATGTGCTCCTTCCTTTGAGATGAAGAGGGCCACCTACATTGTGAATAGGGTCAGTAATGATTGCCTGTGGAAAAAGGAAAAGAACTAATTCTGTTTCCCTTATCAATGTTAGGATCGACGAAATGAGCAAGGTGGCCTGGTGAACCAGTTGTCCCTGGACCAGAATGGACACCCCGGAGAAGACAAGCAAATTTGGCATGAAGAGGAACCAGAACCACTGGATTCCGAGGAAGAGAAAAGACGCCAAGAAGAATACTGGCGAGAACTTGAGGCCAAGTGCAAACGGCAAAAGGCCGAGGCAGCAGAGAGGCGACGCTTAGAAGAGCAGAGGTTGCAGGCCCTGGAGAGGAGGCTGTGGGAGGAGAACCGAAGGCAGCAGCTCCTGGAGGAAGAAGGGGAGGAGGAGGAGGGGAAGGAGCAAGAACCTCTGCTAGAAGTAGAGGTGGAGAACATGCAGCAAGAAGAGGACAGGTGGAGGTGGGAAGAGCTAGTTGGCCCAGACCCAGAGGGAAGGGAGAGAGAGGTAAAAGAACTGGAGGCTGAAGAGCTGCAGAGGCTGAAGGAAGAGGCCAGGCAGCTAGAGAAGCGCAGACAGCAGGAGGAACTGGAGGCACAGAGACAGTGGGAAGCTGAGAGTCAGCGGCACGAAGAAGAAGAAAGGCTGGAGGAGCTCAGAAGGCTGGAGGAACTGGAGGCACAGAGAAGGCAAGAGGAAGAGGAAAAACAGATGAAGGAGCTCCAAAGGCTGGAGGAGGAGCAGAGATGGCAGGAGGCTGAGAAGCAGCGGCTTCAGGAGGAGGAAAGGAGGCTGGAGGAGCTCCAAAGGCTGGAGGAATTAGAGGCGCAGAGAAGGCAAGAGGAAGAAGAAAAACGGATGATGGAGTGCAGAAGGTTGGAGGAGCTGGAAGTGCAGAGAAGGCGGGAGGAAGAGGAAAGGAGGCTGGAGGAGCTCAGACAACAGGAAGAGCAGAAAGAACAGAGAAGGCGGGAAGAAGAGGAGCAGAGACTACGGGAAGAAGAAGAAAAACGGATAAAGGAGCTCAAAAGGCAGGCAGAACTGGAGGCACAGAAGAGACAGGAGGAGGCGAGGAGACTGGAAGAGCTCAAAAAGCAGGAGGAAATGGAGCTACAGAAGAGGCAGGAAGCCGAAAAGAAGCACCAGGAAGACTTGCAGAGACGAGATGAAGTGAGAGGGCTGGAGTTAGAAGAAGAAAGGGGCTTTCGGAGCCCACTTCAGAAAGATTTTGAAGAGAAACCAGGAGAACAAGAAAACGTGAAGCCAAAAAAGCAAAGAGAAAGCTCTGAGGAGCCAAGTATTGATGAGATGCAAAACCCAGAGGCCAAGCCATCAAGAGAGCAGCCGGGAAAGTGGGGGTATGTTCATGGGGATGTCCATCGCTTACTTCCGGGAAAGAGAGAAGACCCTAAACCAGAACCTCCTCAGAAAAAAGAGGATCAAAGGGAGGAAATGCTGACTCCACTGGACAGGAAAGAAGCGGTCACTCCAGAAGCCCACCGGAAGGTGGAGGAACTCAGGTGGCAGGAAGTGGATGAGAGACAGACCATGCCCAGGCCGTACACGTTCCAGGTGTCCTCAGGAGGAAAGCAAATCCTCTTCCCCAAAGTCAACCTGAGCCCAGTGATGCCCGGGAAGGATGCAGGACTTGCATCTGCTCCCCTTGAACCAAAGGCCCACAAAGCCATCCCGGTCTCTCACGCTCTGCCCTCGGCCCTGAGCATTCCCCACACGGCCATTCTGGTTACCGGAGCACAGCTCTGCGGCCCAGCCGTCAACCTGAACCAGATCAAGGACACAGCGTGCAAGTCTCTCTTGGGCTTGTCCGAGGAAAAGAAGCACATGGACCTCCCTGCTGTGAAGAACGCACCTCGAGCCCCCAGCGATCCCCAGACAGGCAGCGGGAAGGCCAAGCCTCCGCAAGAGTCTTCGAGCAGCGTGACGGCACTAGCCGAATGGGCTTCCATTCGGTCCAGGATCCTAAAGAACGCGGACAGTGACCAGGGCGCTGAGAGAGACCAGAGGTTGGGTGATGAACGCACTCCCAGGGGCCGAAGTGATTCCCGAGGAAACCTCCAGAGGACCCCGCCAGTCAGTGCAAAGTTCTCTATTATGTCTGCCCGGCAGAAGTTCTCTAATGGTGGCATGGAGACCTCTAAACAAAATGCAGAAACAGAAAGTATTCGAAAAAGACCCGTGCCAGGACCCAGTGAGGAGCCAGAGCCCCTGCCTCCGGCCGCCAGTCCTCATGAGCACTGGAAGAGTCCAGAGAAACTGGGGATGCACCAGGAGCCAATGGACACCACGGAGGGATGCAAATTTGCCAAAGACCTTCCATCTTTCCTTGTTCCAAGCCTCCCTTCCCCTCCACAGAAAGTGGTGACCCGCACAGAGTCTGTGAACACTTTGGAAAGTGAGACCACAAGCGGTAACGGGAAGCCAGACCATGCGATGTCGGGTGGGGAGGAGAAAACCTCACCTTTTGGAATAAAATTGAGGAGGACCAACTACTCCTTGCGCTTCCACTGTGACCAACAGATGGAACAAAAGAAGAAGAAAAGGCACAGCGGCACAGGGGACGGTGTTGATGGGGCTCCACCTGCCCCGGGGAGCACAGGTGGTGAGAAAGAGACAGAGGGTGTGGCCCTCAAGCATGGCCCAACCCTCACCCAAGAGAGGAAGCCGACCACCCGGAAGGACACTGCAGAAACCCCTTCTAGTCACTCGCCTCCTATGACTCAGCCTGGGCCCCCACCTCCCAACAGCCAGACCCCACCTGCAGATCATGACAAGGTAGCAAATAAAATGCCATTGGCACAGAAACCAGCACTGGCTCCCAAGCCCACCAGCCAGACTCCACCGTCATCCCCACTCTGCAAACTAAGCAGGCCCTACTTGGTAGAGCTGCTGGCCCGCCAAGTGGCCAAGCCTGGCCCGGAGCCCATTGAGAGGGCCAAGGAGAGCAGTGACACGCGGCCACCCTCACCACCATCCCCCGAAGAAAGGAAGGGGAAGAAGAGGGATGAGGCAGAAGAGGCGCCAGAGAGGAAACCCTCTTCCCCGGCTCTGCCTGCTGCTTGCCACGAGAAGCCTTCCCTAACACCTGAGGCTGGGAGGAGAGGTATGTAGCTGTGGTTGGGGAAACTGTGCCATCTGTCCAGCTCATTGTCTAAGTCACAGCTAAAGCCAGAACTGCCCAAAGCCCGAAGTAACCAGTGGAGCTGGTGTTGGGAGTACCTTCCTTAATTAGAGGCTAGTTTGTTATTCCCAAAAGACCCTCACTCGTGAGCCATAGTGAGGCTCTTTTTCTATTCATTCTTTAAAATTTTGAAATTACTGACTGCCTCCTACAGGTATGCAGTTCACACCTATTAATGACATTTACATGAGTAGTAAGTTAAAGGTGCCGACACCTATACCAGTAAGTGTTTTGTTCATAATAGATACTGAAATATAATCCTAATTAGTATATATGTCAGTAATCATTATAAGGGTGACGTGCAGTGGTGATGAAGACTGGAGTTGCCTAGACCAGTGGAAAGTTCTGGCTTCTGTTTGTAGATGGTAGTGGCACCAAGATGGGAGGTTAAGGGGTCTTAGACGTCTCCATTGGGCCTCCCCTCTTCAAATGCTGTCATATGGAAAGTTGACGTGGTCTCAGTTTTATGTAAAATGCTCTGCAAATGCAGTATCTGGTCTCCCACTCCCACCCCACCCCACCTGCTTGCTACTCTGCAGCCTTCCCATAAAGAGCCGTTCGCTGGACTGTTACCTCTGGCTGACCCTGATGTTTCTTCATACGAAATGCTTTGGGCGGCTGAGTGATCACTTTGTACCCCCTAAGAGTCTTCATCTAATCTATTTTTTCTTTTCCATTTTGCATAGAGCAGGATGGTCAAGTATAGTTAATAGCCCAGGAAGTTCCTCGCATTTCTCCAAGGAATTCTCTGCGGTGTTTATAGGAAAGGATCGTGTTCTCTTTCTGTTTAATTGTTTGGGTTTGGGGTGATTTTTGCAGAGAAAAGGGTGGTTTCCTGAGGAGTGCTGGTTTGATTTCTCACCTTATGGAAGATGCTATTGTCCTTTTGAAATGTTCCCTTGTTTTTGTTTGGTTTTCTGGATGAGTTTGTAGATCAGTTTCCAGACCATTTCTCCCCAAGGTTTTCTGTCTGTCCTGCTGGATGAGGGGCCCATTTTTAATTTTGACATTACCTTTTGTCTCCTTAGCTTCCGTGGTATCCTCTAAGCCCCCGCTCTGTACGTCTATCACTTCCCCTTATCTTCTCCTCGAAGAAGTAGCTCTTCTGCTGTACTTTATCTTAAGAGAGCCCCTTTGCTAATTGTAATTTTCTAAGAAAAACTACTTGCTGCCCCTTTTTGCTTTCCCAGTATCCAGATTCTGGATTTTTGAATTTTTCATTATTTAGCAGAAATGAAGCCTGACAGAGCAAGGACCACCTGTCTTGTGGGTGCTGTTACCTCCAAAGATCCTTCACTGGGATTTTGCTCTCTGACTGCTCTAGACCAGGGCTAACCAACTTTGTCTGACTGAACACCCCATCAGAATAAAAATGTTAAGCATGAACCTCCAATTTATTTGTTAATTGTATACCTGTAATGCCCTGCTGGCACAGTGATAAAGAGCTTGGCTGCTAACTAAAAGGTCAGCAGTTCAAATCCATCATCCACTCCTTGGAAACCCTATGGAGCAGTTCTGCTCTGTCCTTTAGAGTCGCTATGAGCTGAATTGACTTGGTGGCAGTGGGTTTGGTTTTGTTTTGGTTTGGTGCCATCATTAGCTAATACCCCCCAGAGCACCAGATACACGTTGAATGAAGTTCATTGTTAACAACATTGGGTATAAATCTACATTGCAAATCATTGTGCTAATTTTTATTTTCTTTTACTAACTTCTTGTCCAGCTGATTTCTTCCTAAAATAGTAGGCAAAGAGCTTGCACTAGGTCTGAGATGAGCTCAGCTCTGCCTCTTTCTTAGTAGTAATGTCTTAAATCGATGGTTTGTTTCCAGGAATTTCTTTAAGCCATGTGTTCATTTTGTAAGAGATCGCTTAGTTAAAAGGGGACAGGGTATTCCATAAACTTAGTTATCTAGTGCTGCTATAACAGAAACATCACAAGTGGGTGGCTTTAACAAACAGAAATTTATTTTCTCACAGTTTGTTGTTGTTGTTAGGTGCCATCAAGTTGGTTCTGCTTCACACCCTGTGTACAACAGAACAAAGCATTGACCAGTCCTTCACCATCCTCACAATCCTTGTTATGCCTGAGCCAATTGTTGCAGCCACTGTGTCAATCCATTTCGTTGAAGGTCTTCCTCTTTTTCGCTGACCCTCTACTTTACTCAACATGATGTCCTTCTCCAAGGACTGATCCCTCCTGATAACCTCTCCAAAGTCTCGCCATCCTCGCTTCTAAGGAGTATTCTGCCTGTACTAGAAATCCAAATTCAGGGCACCGACTCTAGGGAAAGGCTTTCTCTCTCTGTCAGCTCTGGAGAAGGTCCTTGTCTTTCTTCAACTTCCGTTCTGCAGTTCCTTGGGGATCTTCATGTGGCATGGCGTCTGTCTCCCCCCACCCCCCGTTTGTGCTTGCTTGCTTAATCTGCTTTTATATCTCAAAAGAGATTGATTTAAAGCACACTCTACACTAATTCTGCCTAATTAACATAACAAAGAAAACTCAGTTCCGAATGGGATTATAACCACAGGTATAAAAAAAAAAAAAACAAATCCATGTTGTCAAGTCGATTCCGACTCATCGCTATCTTATAGGACGGAGTAGAACTGCCCCCATAGGGTTTCCAAGGAGCGGCTGGTGGATTCAAACTGCCGATCTTTTGGTTGGCAGCTGAGCTCTTAACCACTGCGCCTCTAGGGCTCCAACCACAGGTATAGGGGTTAGGATTTAGAGTTTAGATTTTTGGGTGACACAATTCAATCCATAACACTCACCTAACTGCAGAACCTCGCAATATGCTAAAAGCAAAAAGCAAGGGAGGCTACCATTGCCAGTCCTTCTATATACACCTCGTAGCACTCCCCTGCTTCCCTCTGGATTCTTGAGACATACTGTTTGTTAGAGATGGCCTTCTGATATATGGACTGAGTGGAGGTGCTAGTGCCACTCTGTGTATTAAATATTAGAGAAACTTTATCTTGTTTTTATTTTTAGATTAAAAAATGTAAATATAAATCCTCGTAGTTCTGTAGTCATAGTCTATAATGTCCCTGTGAATACCGAATTAGCAAACACCGAACCTGCCTTATATGACATCAGCTGTAACTTTTTTGCTATCTGTGCATGCATATGCCTGTAAATGCCTACAAAATCGTGGGAGTGTTTTTAGCAAATGGGGGGTGGGGGTGGTGCGGTTTGCTAATAGGAATCTGAGAGTGATAAGTGTATTTTCTGTCACTCCAATGAATTACCTTGTGCATGCACACACACACACATACACACGCCCTTTTCTGGAAACCTTTGCATTTCCCAAGGCTTAGGCCAGAGAGGATCAACACTTAAGCCAAGCCCCAAGGAGGGCATTAACTCAGAACCCACCCCAGTGGAAATTAAAATAGCAATAATAATTCCTCATGTGTTTGTACTGTAAATACTTTCATTACAGCTATTATCTCATTCTGATATTCCTACCTACTGAGAGTGGGTAGAACAGATATTAAGTACCGCTTTGTCTAAGAATTGATCTTTGAGAGTTGTGACTTAATGTTATGAGCTGCCATCTAGTCCACCCTGATTCATGGTGACTCCATGCACAATGGAACAAAATGCTCCTCAGTCCTGTGCCACCCCCGTGATTGGATGTAGGTTGGACCTTTGTGATCCACAGAGTGTTCACTGACTGATTTTTGGAAGGTGATTGCCAGGCCTTTCTTAGTCTGCCTTAGACTGGAAGCTCTGCTGAAACCTGTTCACCATCTTAGTAACACGAAAGCCTCCAGTGACAGATGGGTGGTAGTTGCACGTGATGTGAATTGGCTGGGAATCGAACCCAGCTCTTGTGCGAAAGGCAAGAATTCTACCACTGAACCACCACTGCCTCTGAGACCCATTGCCGTCGAGTCTCATAGTGACCTATAGGACAGAGTAGAACTGCCGCATAGGATTTCCAAGGAGTGGCTGGTAGATTTGAACTGCCGATCTTTTGGTTGAGCAGCCTGAGCTCTTAACCACTGTGCACCAGGGCTCCATCCACAAATATAGTGGTTAGGATTTACAACACATATTTTGGGGGGATGTAATTTCATCTTGTGAAGGGAGGGAGTAGGAACACACCATAATCCAACAATCTTTTCCAAAGAAATTCTCCACTATGGCTTCTTCAGCCTCAACCCTGGTTTTTCTGAGCTATTGAGGCGGCATCAGTCAGACCTGAGTAGGTGATCCAGCACCTGGCTTTGGAATGTGTGAGAATGTGTGCTATTGATTATTTTGTTACAGACCTTTGGGGCATCCTTGGCTAAACCTCAGGCAGGAGTCCCATTTGAACATACTATTCATGTTTCTTGAGCCCCAACTATAAGCCAGACCTGTTGGGCCTCTACATACATTACAGTAGCACCTGTTTTAAAGTCCTGTCCGTACTTCCAGGATTCTCTAGTCAACTTACAGTTCTAAGGAAATAAAAATCTAGACAGGGATTTCTTTTTTCAAATTATTTTAGTCAGTTGTAAATTTAGTCAGTTATACTTTAAAGGCATTTGACGTTGTGGTAAACATCAGTCAAAGTTTTGGCAGAAAACTGGTTGCTATATGTAAAGGCCTCACCAGGCAAATTCAGTTTAAATGTTCAGCCCTGCATTTGCTTTTACATAGTCGCTTTAGATGGCCGTTTAGAGCTTGGCAATTCGATTTTTAGGGATTTTACAAAGATGTGTTACCCAGCCTTGAGTGAAAAGCAGAAACACAAGTTAGTTCACATGGGTGTAAAGCATCTCAGTTAAGCAGAAAGTTTGAGGTGGTGAATTCTTTTTCATTTTTCTGATTAACTAAAGATTAATTAAAAAAGCCTTTCAATTTCATTTGTTAAAAAAAAAATTCTGAAATGTGTCAGTGTTCTTTCCTATGTAAGGTCTTAACTAATCTTTATCTGATGATGAGGGATATTGCAAAGCCCAAGGCTCATTATTAATAGAAACTCTCTTTGTACGGCATTATAGAGTGAAAAGGTATAAAAAATTAAGCAGAATTTACCTTTTTTTTTGCTTGAATCCCTAATCTGAGCTTTTTTTCTTGTCATTTGATCTTTCTCGTTATCCTGGAGTACAATATAAAGTGCAGCTGACGGAGAACCATGGTCAGTAAGGTTCTAGATAATCAGGGTGTCAACTTTTATTAGATTTTAACAGAACAGGACTATGACGAGCCCTTTTCCTTTAAGATAGTAAAGGATTCCATTTGGGTATGGGTTTTGTTATGTTGAAGAGACAGCGTTAGTGTAGAGTATGTGGTAAATCAAGCTCTTTTGAGATATAAAAGAGATTAAACAAGCAAGTGAGCAAGCAGAGCTGAGGGAAGATAGATGCCATACCACAAGCAGATCCTTACAAACAAGGACGTTCTCCAGAGCCAACAGAGAGAGAAAGCCTTGACCTACAGCCGGCACCCTGAATTTGGACTTCTAGCCTCTTAATTGTGAGAAAATAAATGTCTGTTTATTAAAGCCAAAAATTAATTAATTAATTTAAAAAAAAAAAACAAGCTTCTTCAAAGGGGTAAAAATCAGGCTGACTTACGACTTCACCATGTCAAATTCAGTGCCAGAAGACATGGAGCAATGTCTACAACATTCTAAGGGAAAGCTGACCTAAGAATTTTATACACAGTCAAGTAGTCTATTCAAATACAAAAGTAACAGGCAGACAGACAGACATTGCTGAAAACACTACTCTAGGATGAAATCCAGCCAAACAAGAAAGATTTAAAATAAAGCTCTCAACATGGAAAAGTCAAGGTAAAAGGCTTCGAGATGAAAATAGAATCAGTTTAAACATAGAACCAAGATTAAAGAATAGGGGAAATATGGTGTGAAATAGAATGTCAATTTTATAAACAAAGTAATTGACTCCCTTCTTTTAGGGAAAAAAAACAAAAACAAAAAAATATAGTAGAAGATTCATTAGCAGAATGATTATCTCTGAAAGTGCATAATTTTGCTTACAAGAAAAGAAGGGGCGTCACTGTGTCATGTACATGATGACAGCTAACTTTTCTGGAGTGATTACTCTATGCCGAGCATTGTTCTAAATGCCCAGGATCTCTTTTAATCTTCACATAGCCTGATAAGGCATGTGCCATTACCATCTCTCTCTTTTTTTTAATGTTGTTTTTGGTGAAATATACAAAACAGAACCTATACCCATCCAACAATTTCTACATGTACAGTTCGATTAGATTGGTTATCATCTGTCTTGGTCATCTAGTGCTGCTATAACAGAAATACCACAAGTGGCTGGCTTTAACAAAGAGAGATTTATTCTCTCACAGTCTAGTAGGTTCCAAGTCCAAATTCAGGGCATCAGCTCCAGGGGAAGGCTTTCTCTGTGGGCTCTGGAGGAAGGTGCTTGTCATCAGTCTTCCCTTGTTCTGGGAGCATCTCAGCGCAGGAACCTCAGGTCCAAAGGACACACTTTGCTCCTGGCACTGCTTTCTTGGTGGTATGAGGTCCCCATTTCTCTCTGCTTGCTTCTCTCTTTTATACCTCAAAAGAGATTGATTTAAGACACTATCTAATCTTGTAGATTTCATCAATATAACTGCTGCTAATCCATCTTATTACATCATGGTGATAGGATTCACAACACACAGGGGCATCAGATTACAGAATGGTAGACAATCATTCAATGCTGGGAATCATGACCTAGCCAAACTGATACACACATTTTTGGGGGGACACAATTCAGTCCTTGACACCATCTTTATATTGTGTCACTGTTCTTGCCATCTCTGCCTGTATTGTTTCACCACCGTTAGCTTAGACTCTAACAAACCAAACCACTGCCGTGGAGTAGATTGCGACTCATACCAATCCTACAGGACAGAGTAGAACTGCCCCATAGGGCTTCCAAGGCTGCAAATCTTCACGGAAGCCAACTCTCCCATGGTGCGGCTGGTGAGTTGGATCCGCCGACCTTTCAGTTAGCAGCTGAGCGCTTTAACTACTGCTCCATCAGGGCTCCTCCTGCTTAGACTCACTGCCCCCTAAACTTTTCATCTATACTTTAGAGCTACTGTTGTCAATTTGATTTCATATAGATAATTCTTTAAAAGGACTCAATGTTCAAGGAAACATTCTTTACTAATTGGGCTAAACTGTTGTTTAATTTAAAGATGACTTCAGGAGATATTTTCAGTTCAGGGTTTAAGGATTATCTTAGGGAAATAGGTTTGGGGGTTCCCCCAGTCTCAGTGGGTCGAGTAAGTCTGGTTTTCATAGAAATTGAAAACTCTGTTCCACATTTTTCCTCCTTTGGTATCATTTCCATTTGATAGATAAGAAAACCAAAGCTCAAAAGTTAAGTTACTTTTCTAGGTCACATAATGGCCAAGCCCAGCCCTGTGAGTCAGAATTGACTCCACTACAGTGGGTTTTAGATTCAACTCAATTCCAAGCCCAGTCACTCAACCTTCAATACCAACCACCTGTGAAGTGTTTCTACCCTCTATAGGCGAGAAGTCAACCACAAGAAAAGCACTGTGTGGAAGTCACAAGTTACTAACTGCCAGTGGCTTTGGGTACATCTCGTGATCGCTCTGGGCCCTAGTTCCCACATCCATCAAACAAGGGCATTACACGAAAATCATGGGTCTCCCACAGGGTTCGCCAGAGCCCCACTGCCCTCAGCAGCCGCATTAGGCAGAGCAGGGCCCTTTTTTACTCTCTTACACACTAGGGTTCTACATAGGATATTGCTAGGGGTGGGGGGCTGGGGGAGTTCCATTGCTAAAAATCAATTTTAAAAAGTAAATGATTTTAAAAAGGACAAATCATATAACTGGGTTCCCTGTAGGCCTGAGATTTTATGAACCAAGAGATGTTATTTTTCCTTACCAAGTGGAGTAACTTCTTCCATTTCAGGAGGAGAGAAATGCCCCTATTTTCCTATTGATCCAAGATGTTTCCTTCCCCCCCTAGTGGAGTCACTCGGGCGGGTGTCAGCACAGAGTCCGTGTTAGGAAGGGACAGGTGACTATTTTATGGACTAGTACTAATTAAAATGTCACAAGTTTAGGCCTCTTATTTAGTTTTAAGGTGAGGGGCTGAGATAAGTGAGCGGTTAGTTTCACTGCAAACCTGCTTTTGTCTTTTTCCCACAGAAAAGCCGGTGCTTCAGAGCAGGTACTCGTTAGATGGCTCCAAACTCGTGGACAAAGTTGAAACCGCGCAGCCCCTGTGGATTACGTTAGCACTGCAAAAGCAGAAGGGGTTTCGGGAGCAGCAAGCAACTCGGGAGGAGAGGAAGCAAGCCAGAGAAGCCAAACAGTCAGAAAAACTCTCCAAAGAAAGTGTGAGTAGCTTCGTCTTCAACTTTCTTTTGCCTCCCTGAGCTTGGCTCTTTTAGGTCACAAGGAGAAAAAAAATAAATGCTGCTGGGAGTGATCGAGATTACTTAGAAAGGTTAGGGCAATAAATTGACCACCGCTAAACCAGGGAAGCATTTTCAGTGTGAAATTTGGTCCGATTTCCTTATGCTCGTAGGTAAACCTGATTTGGCAGACTCCATGATGTATTAGAGGGCAGTGGTGATTCAGTTGTAGAATTCCTGCCTTCCATGCGGGAGACTTGGGTTTAATTCCTGGCCAGTGCACCTCAAGCACAATCACCGCTCCTCTGTCATTGGAGGCTTGCATGTTGCTATGATGCTGAACACGGGTTTCAGTGGAGCTTCCAGAGTAAGATAGACTAGGGAGAAAGGCCTGGTGATCTACTTCTGAAAATCAGCCAATAAAAACCGAATGGAGCACAACGATCTGACCCGCAACTAATCATGGGGGTGGCGCAGGACCGGGAAATGTTTCCTTCCATTGTGCTTGGGTTGCCATGAGTCAGGGGCTCACTCAACAGCAGCTAACAACAACATGCTGTATGAAGGAGCAGTGATCCACACACACACAACAGTTATGTGAGAAATATGAAAACAATTTTATCGGAACAGTGAGTTGAGAGGAAATCAGGAGTCTTGCTCTGTGGCCCTGATTTTATAGTCGGCTAGATGTGGCTCTTCTAGGAAAATAATGTTCCCTCTTTCGCACATTTGCACTGAGCTGCTCCATTGTTGGGGGAGTGGGGGGTGAGTACCTATTGCTCAAAATGTAGTCCAGGTCCCCCCTTGGGAGCAGAAGTGGAAGGGGCTGGCAGGCAGAGCCTGTAAGACCAGTCTTTCTGTGTCCTTATTTGAGAACATGCTTCACCTGACTTTTTCTGCCCACCCAGGTGAGTGTCAGCCTGCAACCTGAAAGCAGCAGTGTCAGCAGAGCTGGCTCTCTGCACAAGTCTACCGCTCAGCCAGCAGAAGAGAGGAAGCCCGAGACGGCAGTGGCTAGGCTGGAGCGCAGAGAACAGCTGAAAAAGGCCAGCACTCTTCCTACATCTGTGACAGGTAGCGAGTAGGTCCATTTCTAGTTGACTGTAGTTACGGCTCCCCTTCTCAGAGCATACTTTATTTTCTACTGTTTAATATCTAGTACACGAAGGGCAGTGGTGGTTCAGTGGTAAAATTCTTGACTTCCGTGGCAGGAGACCCCGGTTTGATTCCCGGCCAATGCACCTCATGTGCAGCCTCCGCTTGTGTGTTGCTATGATGCTGAACAGGTTTCAACAGAACTTCCAGACTAAGACATTAGGAAGAAAGGCCTGGCGATCTACTTCCAAAATACAGCCAGTGAAAACCCTATGGATCACAACAGTCCAATCCACAACAGATCATGGGGATGAGGATGGTGCAGGATTGGGCAGCACTTGGTTCTATTGTGCATGAGGCCACCATGAGTCAGGGGCCGACCTGACAGCATCTAACAATAACAACAATAACTAGCATACATTTTAGGCATTTCAAAGCGCAGGCTGTCTCATATCCCATTCATAAATTTTGACTCTGATGAAGTTCATCTCACAAAGACCACCAGGAACTCACCCACAGTCAGTGGTGTAATGATCAAAGTTTAACAACCAGCTCTTCAGGGAGTACAGGGAGTTCTGATTTGTAGCATTTGCCATTTTCCATGGTGTAAATACTTCCACCATGGCCAGTTTCAATGTGACTTTCCACTGGCTAGCAGAATTCCTGAGCACTTAACCATTGACTCTCACAAGCTGATATGAGCCATCTCCCCCACCCACTGCCTGTACTCCAACAAAGTTAGGTTTATTAACTTGCTACAGCAAGAGAGACCACATACCAGAGAAACCATCTAAGAAAGGAAGAGACAAGGTAATAATAGGATTTAGGGGAAGGGTGAAGTAAAATTTAAATGGGACCGTGTTTTGATGTCCTTCTCCAGGGATTGGTCCCTCCTGATAACATGTCCAAAGTAAGCGAGACGGACATGACAAAGTCTCGCCATCCTCTCTTCTAAGAAGCATTCTGGTTGTACTTCTTCCAAGGCAGATTTGTTCATTCTTCTGGCAGTCCATGGTATATTCAGTATTCTTCACCAACACCATAACTCAAAGGCATGGATTCTTCTTTGGTCTTCCTTTTCCATTGTGCAGCTTTCTCATGTATGAAGCAATTGAAAATACCCTGGAGAAGGACATCATGCATGGTAAAAGAGAGGGTCATTAAAAAAGAAGAAGACCCTCAACGAGATGGATTGACACAGTGGTTGCAACAACAGGGTCAAAGATACCAGCGATTGTGAGGATGGCACAGGACTGGGCAACGTTTTGTTCAGTTGTACATAGGGTCACTGTGAGTCGGAGCCAACTTGAAGGCACCTAACAACAACAGCAGTGTTTTGATGGGCTTAAACCAAAGCAGGGCCGTTTATAAAGGGGTTGAGGAAAAAAAGTGATATGCGTGCAATGGAGTCATTAGATAAGACTGAAGGTCATGAGGCCTGATCTGAAAACCTAACTCATCCTGTTTCCTTTGAAAGGGCAAAGTTGAGATAAATATGTGGAATGTTGTATCTGAAAAGCTGACTCCCCACCTAAGTTGGAAATCAAAGCTGCTTCTCTATATCAATAAGTGAGCCACAAGGCTCAGATCCTCGAGGCAGGAGTGAGATGTTCAATTCTCACTGATGTGATTTCAAACAGTAGAGTTTCTGGCGAGCCGTGATTTTAGAGAACAAGATTACTCAGCACTAGGTCCCTGGTGTTAATTAACAACAGCAGCTTTTTTTTTTTTTTAATTGTACTTTAGGTGAAGGTTTACAGAACAAATATTTTCTCATTAAACAGTCAGTACACGTATTGTTTTATGACATTGGTTAACAACCCCACGACATGTCAACACACTCCCTTCTCGGCCTTGGAGGACCTTTCTTTTTTTGTTTATTGTACTTCAGGAGAAGGTTTACAGAACAAATAGTTTCTCAGTAAATAGTCAGTACACATATTGTTTTATGACATTGGTTAACAACCCCACGGCATGTCAACCCTCTCCCTTCTTGACCTTTTTTTTTTGTGTGTGTGAAAATATACATAGCCAAAGATACACCATTTC
>NW_004444037.1:3624565-3645630 GCF_000243295.1 Trichechus manatus latirostris | reverse complement strand
GTACACATATTGTTTTATGACATTGGTTAACAACCCCACGACATGTCAACTCTCTCTCTTCTCAACCTTTTTTTTGTGTGTGAAAATATACATAGCCAAAGATACACCATTTCAAAAATTTCTGCATGCACAGTTCAGTGACATTGATTACGTTCTTCCAATTGTGCTGCTGTTCTCACTTTAGATGAAGGTTTACAGAACAAAATAGTTTCTCATTAAACAGTACACATGTTGCCCTATGACAATGGTTAACAACCTCACATCAACACTATCCTTACTCAACCTTGGGTTCCCTATCACCAGCTTTCCTGTTCCCTTCTGCCGTCTAGTCCTTGTCCCTGGACTGCAACAACAGCAGCTTTTATATGTTGGTTAACACATAAGAGACCAATGCACTTTTTTTTTTTTTTTTTTTTAAATTCTCTCTTCTGTTAAAAGGTGAGATGATCTAAGAATGCTCCCAACTATTTGCTTATTCCAAATCACTTGGAGTATGGATAAACCTAACAAGCTTCCTCCCAGGGCTTGATAGGTTGCATCTTCCACACCAGACACCACTGTTCCCCGGAGGAGGGCACCCAGTCCTGAGACCCTGGGCTTTCTATTCCTTGGTTACCTGCTAGCTGAGGTCTGGAAATGTAAGGACATCTGACTATTAAAACTATGTTTACTATTTGGTGAGAAACACACACACACACACACACACACACACACACACACCCCTTTATATTTGATAGCAATTTTGTTGTTGTTAGTTGCCGTCGAGTCAATCTCAATTCAGGGAGACCCCATGTGTTGCAGAGTAGAACTACTCCACAGGGTTTTCAAGACTGTGGCCTTTTGGAAGCAGATCACCAGGCCTGTCTTCCAAGACACCTCTGGGTGGGTTCAAACCGCCAATCTTTTGGCTTGTCTTTCAGCTAGTAATCAAGCACAGCCATTTGCGCCACTCAGGGGCTCCTAAAAAAATAAAAATAATACTTCCACAGGCATTGTTTCATTTGATCTTATATGCAAGGAATTAAGAGTTCTAAACATTATGTAAGGCCCGTCAGTGGCACAAACAATTTGCACTCGACTGCTAACCTAAAGGTTGGTGAGTCAAACACACCCAACAGTGCTGTGGAAGAAACGGCCTGGCAATCTGCTTCTGTTAAGGTTGTCATTGGATGAAAAGCCTGGTGATCTACTTCTGAAAAATTAGCCACTAATAACCCCGTGGAACACAGATCTACTCTGACACCCATGGGGTCACCATGAGTTGGAGTCTACTTGATGGCACTGGGATGGCAAACCATACCCCCAAGGCACTGAGATATTAACATAAAAACGGGCCAAGAATTGTTGAAACTACTAGGCTCTGGGCAGAGGAGAAGCAAATCCACATCTCCCAGACCAGGGAATAGCAGAGTCCCACAGAGAACAACCCTTGGTGAAGACAAAGAGCTCATAGGAAAGTTTTACAAATGACCCAAGGAAATGGATCATGCAACAAACACAGTTTTTTTTTTTTTAAGGAGAATCTGTATCCTAGGAACAATCTGAAATAAAGTGTTCAAGGAAGCATGTTTAAGATGCTAAGGAGCTAACAAAAGGAATAGAGGCCGTAAGACATGAACAAGATGGTATGAAAAATGAAGAGGCAGAGTAGAAAACAAACCAAAATAATAGAAATGAAAAATATACAATTTAAATGGTGCAATCAGTGTCTGTATTGTTATGTATCTGGCTTTTTTCCCTTTATATTATATAATAAACATTTACTTGTTGCTACAAAAAAAAAAAAGGTTGTTGTTGGGTGCCACTGAGGCGGGTCCAACTCATAGCGACCCCATGTGACACAGTAGAAATTACAGCCAAGAAAACCCTGTGGAGCAGTTCTACTCTGTAACACATGGGTTCTCCATGAGTTAGAATTGACTCCATGGCAACTAACAATAACAACAGCAAAACATTGTGTGGGTGTGTCTGAGAGATAATATCTTTAAAAATAGTTTGAAAGCGCCAAAGTCATATCTTTCTCTGCATGATTTATTGTAAGTACTAAAGGGTTAATGCAACCCAGAGTGGCTCCAGGTTAATAAAGCAACCCTGTGTTCTGACGTATTTGTCTTCTCAGTCAGTCAGTATTTCCTGAGCACTGCTTATGTGTAGGTCATTGCCACAGGCACTGAATAGGACCCAAAGATAAGAAACGAACCCTGTCCTTAATAAGCCTCTAAGGTGGTAGTTCAGTGGTAGAATTCTTCCCTTCCATGTAGAAGACCCAGGTTCAATCCCCAGCCAATGCACCTCAAGTGCAGCTACCATCTGTCCTGTGAGTAGAGGCTTGCATGTTGCTGTAATGTTGAAGACATTTCAGCAGAGCTTCTAGACTAAGACAAAGAAGAAAGGCTTGGCAATCTACTTCTGAAAATCAGCCATTGAAAACCCTATGGATCACAACAGTCCCATCGCAGATGATCATAGGGATGGCACAGGACTGGGAAGCATTTTATTCCGTTGTGCATGGGGTCACCATGACAGCAGCTGACAACATGGTCTAGTAAAGAAAGTGATATGTGTGCAAAGGAATTGTTAGAGAAGATTGAATGTCATGAGAGCAGGCATAACCTGTGGAACTCGAGGGTAGAGGACACCAGGGGTGCTTAGTGGAGGAGCTAGCTTTTGACTTCATCAGCTGATAGGTTCAAACTGCTGGTTTGTTTTCTTCATGGAGTTGACTGGCTGTATGACTAGAAACACAAAATCGACCATTTATTTATTATGTGTATAGAGCATGAGGTGTCTAGAAATTCTTAGAAATTAGAATTGACTGCACTGTGATCACTGTAATTCCATATGCAACAATTATTATCACAGAGCCTTCTTTTCCTAAATCTGAAATGAGGACGTTCTTACCACAGGGCCAGGAAACCTCCCTCTCTGTTTGAGTTTTCCTTTCTGAATCAAATACTTCTGATAAATCCAGACATGGTTCTGACTTACTCCTTTCTCCTTTTCCTTCAAAACAAAATCCAGTGGAGATCTCGGATTCGGCTCCCCCCACGCCCCTGGTGAAAGAAGCCATGAAGAGGTTCTCCACGCCGGACGCTGCCCCTGTGTCAACAGAACCAGCCTGGCTGGCTTTGGCCAAAAGGAAAGCCAAGGCCTGGAGCGATTGTCCACAGATTATTAAGTAAAGAAGGACTCTTATCCATTCCTGTTGCCTGTTTTTGGCTTCTCTCTTGCCCTTTTCATTTATTTATTTTTTATATAAGGTTTAGGGAAAAAAACCAAGCTAGAAAAAAGAAGCATGTCTCATAGGCTCCAAAATAATGTTTAGAAACTCATCCGGCAGTGTTCATTGTAAAGAGTGTATTCGCACAACCCTAGGTCTTGATGCCTTGAGCTCCTCCTACTTCTAAAGAGAAAATTCCATCCAAGGGACATGAAACAAAATCTCCAAACTAAGAACTCCTGACAAGAGCCTGCCGTGCCCATTCTGTGGTCCTTCCACACCCACACACGACTCAGAACACATGCTTTTGCCAATCTTTGTAATGGGGTTGGTTCGGTTCTCAGCTCCAATTTTTTTACTCCAGAATGTTTACTTACCATCTGTTTGGTGGTTTCTACAGTATTGGGATCGCATATACATGGAAACAAGAATGCCCATTCTCCTGAATACAGTGAGTACCGGGAATCGTGAGGAACAGTCTGGCTCCCAACTCTGCACCCATGTGTGGTTTCTTGAATCTTCCCCATCCTGAAGCTGTATATGAAAGGCAAATCCATTCACACTTCTACAGTGCTGTTGATCCAGTTATTCCAATTCCCTCCTTAAGGACATGTTAAGTACTTGGCCCAACTGGCTCCTGGGGAACACTTACTTTAATTTTGAAGAAAGGAAATTCTGTATCAGCTATAAATTCTCTTTCTGTCTCTAAGAATCCCCATCTAGTGCAGTGGTTCTTCAAGTGACCAGGTTTCACCCCACGCCTACTGAATCAGATCCTGTGAGGACAGGGTCAGGAATGTATATTCTGGCAAAAACTCTTCAGATGAACTCAGCTGTCTCTCAAAGGTTAAGAAGCACTGATACTAATGCATTCTGGTTTTTCCGATTCTGAAGGGGAGGCTCATTTCGCCCAAAGAAGCAAAAGTTAGACAGCAAAAATAATAAAAAACAACCCCCAAACCTACTATTTATTACAAGATAAGAGGGGCTATTGACATTACTTGTCTCTGAAAATGCTCTTAGGTCTTCAGGGAGTGTTAACAGGAAGCCAAGATTGGAGCCCTTGTACTAAGGACTTCCTGCAGGAAGTTTTTTCTTTACCAGAACTTAGTTTTTCATATTTAGAGCCAGTTGTTCAGTAGCGTTTGTAATTTAGAGCATTCACCTTGTTTCCTTTAATAAATATCTCAGAGTTTTAAGTGGCCTTGTTACTCTGCATACAAAGGGACTTGGCAGCTTAAAAGTCACGTATATTCACTTTTTATGGCCCTAAATTGACTTTATGTGAAACATAGACATACCAGCAAACCCACATTTTGCTGATGCTAACTTTCTAATTCATGGTGTTGACAGATTGCTCTTTTCTTAGATTCTGACTCCAAAATATGCATGCAAGTCCTTTGCTGGCGACAGAGGGAATTCCATTCTATTTTTCCTCTCCTACTAAAGCAAATTTTTTTAGTATCCATCATTACTTCCTTTGTGCCTACTCAGTATGCAATGTATTGTTATTCTCTCATATACCCTGAAGGAAGGATGACAGCAAAGTTAGTATTTGTCATATAGAAAACATTTTCTTTCTGTAACAATAGCTCTGCCTCACTGTAGCAGCTGGCAAGTGTGGTCAAACTGGTATTGTACTCTTGCAAGTTGGACTTAATGCTATATATATTGGACTCTCAGACTGTTAAGAATCAATGTAACTTTTTTTTTATTATTGCTATGGAAAGCCATTAATATTCCACTGCACGTTTTCCACACTAATGCTGATTTGTAAATCTTATATGTAGGCATTCATTTGTTAGTTTCAATGGTTTCCTCACTAATATAACACTTTTTAGTGGGACTCTTTCCTTCTAGAGCCATGGAATTATAGTATTACAGTAATTCTTCTGAATTGACTTTTTCTTTCATCCTGTAAGACTTGGGTAATATCACAGTAATGGCAGAAAGGGGTGATGAGTCAAATCATTAACAAAGAATGGTAGACAGTCAACTCTGCCTGCATAAAAAGTAGAAGAAATACCTCAGTTAAAAATTTTATATCAGCATCTTTAAAAGATGAGCATACTGAGGAGAGGACAGTCGCAGTACTTACTTCCAACAACTTCTAAAGGGTACACATTTAACATTTCATGTAAAAATCACCCCAAATTTGCACTAAATACCAATGAAGTGTTATTTTGCTTTAGTTGTGTTGCAGTCTTTTCTACTCAACAGCCTGGGGAAATTCTGTAAAAACATATGTAAAAATTCAAGGCAGTTTTTTTTTTTTTTTAAATTAATTAATGCTACATTAAACACAAGCTTAACTTTTTTTTTTAAATTTAAACATACATACACTTCTCCCAGCAAGGTTATAGATGATTAACCTCTGTTTATAGACTTATATATAAAACTAGAGTTTTTTTGTTTACTTTTTTAATTTTTCAAGTGCAATTGTTTCTTACACGAGCATTATTACTATTAAATTATAATTTTAGCCAGTTATCAGCAAATGTATAGTATGTATTGTCTCTTCCTGTGATGTTTAGTTTGCTTATTTTAAAGCAGAAACATTAGAATTACAAGTGTCTTGTAATATTTTTTACCAACAATAAAATTTAGAGACTTACAATGAAAATACCTTAGTGTGATTTTAATATTGAGATTTTGGTTGTATAAAGTTTTAATGTAAAATGTCCATTATTGAAGGGAAAAGATCTTTCAATAAAAAATACCCACAAGATCTTCAGCACTGGTGGAGTTTCCTTTTCATGTTAAACTTACTAATTTCAGTGACTCTCTACTAGCAGTCTCATTATATTTATGTCGCTTTTGTGGAACAAGAAAAATTGTCAGGCATTTATATGGTAATTTGTTGTATTTTTCACTGTGTTTTTTTTTTTGTTGTTGAAAAATAACTGTCAGGGGCAAGTAAAATTTTTACCTTGGTCCTAAGTTGGAATTGGGAGTCCCTGAGTGGCACAAATGGTTAAGCGCTTGACTATAACCGAAAGGTTGGTTGTTCAAACCCACCTAGAGGTGCCTAGGAATAAAGGACTGGTGATCTACTTCCAAAAGGTCACAGCCTTGAAAACCCTATGGAGCACAGTCTACTCTGCAACATATGGAGTTGCCAAGAGTCAGAATCAAGTCTGCAGCTTTTTTTTTCAATTAGAATTTAATGGTCTGACTCTGAGACAAAATGATCCTAAAGCCCACCTTACTCAAAGTGTGGGCCATGGACCATTACTGAGTGTTTTGATCAAAGATTTTATAGATGAATCCTGATCAAAAGGTGGAAAATGCAGAACAGAATGTCAAATTCTCATGGAGTCCAGACTTTCTGGAGCTGTTGAGGCTGGATGAACCCCTGAAACTATTGCCCTGAGATAACCTTTGGACCTTAAACCAAGAATATCCCCTGAAGCCTTCTTAAAACCAAACAAGAGTTTAGCTAACTAGTAAAGAATGTCTGTCATGTGCACTGTACTCTTTTAAAGTCTATCTATATGAGATTAAATTGACAACACCAACTCAAAAGATTACATTGGAACCTTAGCGGGTGGTGAGTTTATGTTAATGAGGAGGGAACAATTTGGAAAAGGAGGTGAGAGTGGTTGCACAACTTGAAGAATGTAATCAGTGTCACCGAGTTGTACATGTAAAATGTAGAAAATAACAACGGGTCTACTTTTGGAGATAGATAGTAAAAAAAAAAAAGTGTGAGCCATGGAATAGCTGCATCTGTGTCAACTGAGAGCATGTTAGAAATGTAGAGTTTAGGACCGCCCCCCATCCAATATCTGCTGAATCATGGAGAAGTGAGGCCTCAGGTGCCAAAATACTCAGTAATCAAGATAAATTTTTAATGCAATATATAAAAAATCCAAAATTTATGCAAAAATACTCATGAGTATCAAAATTTGAAATACAGAGTATTACTGGTTTTTCCTTTTGCCTGAAGCTCCAGTGTCCCTCAGCAGCGCCCTGTTCCTGATCGCTGTCCTCACCCTCTCCCAGCCCACATGTGTACTTTAGCAGGTGCTCCAGGTGATCCATAGGCACATTGTTTCCAAAAGCACTGATCTAAAGTAGTTACAAAAATCTGTCCACAAGACCAAATGGGTGGCTCCTGTCAAGAGGCAGGATGAGAAGGCAGGAAGGGACAGGAGCTGGATGGATGGACACAGGAAACCCGAGGTGGAAAGGCGGAGTGCATTATAGGGATTGCAACTAGTGTCACATAACAATATGTGTATAAATTTTTGTATGAGAAATTAACTTGAGCTGTAAACTTTCACCTAAAGCACGTGCACGCACACGCACACGCACACGCACACGCACACGCACACAAAATCTGTCCCAAATATATGCCACTGTTTTTGACTACCCAGCACCTGAATCCCCATTCTATGTTTGGGGGCTTCTCTAACTCATGGGTCTTGGTGAGAGGTATACCCACCTCCCACCACAGAAGACATGCCTGATAAGCGCTTTCCTAGACTTCCTTGAAGGCAAGGGACCTGAGTTCCACTTCGAAGGGATTCTGAATTGGGAGCAACTGATCAAAAGACATGTAGTCCCTGAGTAGAGCAAATGGCTAAGTGCTTAGCTGCTAACTGAAAGACTGGCGGTTCAGGTCCACCAAGAGATGCCTTGGGAGAAAGGCCTGGTGATCTATTTCTACAAAAAGAACCAGCGATTGAAAACCCTATGGAGCACAATTCTACTCAACACACATGTGGTTGCCATGAGTCAGAACCAACTCAACAGCAGCTGGTTCAGTTTTGGCTCTTGGCAGGTGAACTGTGAGGAAGCCTGGCAGCAGCAGCAGCTGCAGCACGGTCACGTTGCTGGAGCAGCAGCAGCAGTGATGCCAGTGGCGGGGAACAGTGTTCATGGTGTCAGCCGTAAGTTGAGCATTTAAAGGTTTAAGAATAGCAGCTGTTCCTTCACCAGGCCAAAATGCTATGGTGCTCTCAGGCATTCATTGTTCCTGGCTACAAATCTCTAACCCTCTTCACAATTCCATGAGCTACTCAATATTCCTCTTAAAAATTCCCTTCTGCTTAGAATAGCCTGACTTGGCTTCTATTACTTGCACCCAAGAACTCTGGCATGCTTGATATTTGAGGTTTTACTGAAGTATAACTGGATAAACTAAATGATACCACAGTTGACTGTACAGACAGGAGAAAGATCAGCAACAAAGTACATTTTTGTTACTTCAACTGCTTAGCAGTGTCTGGGGCGTAATTGTGATTATTACTACTACGAGCGTTGCTGTTGGAAACTCTGGTGGTGTAGTGGTTAAGAGCTATGGCTGCTTACCAAAAGGTTGGCAGTTTGAATCCACCAGGCGCTCCTTGGAAACCCTATGGGGCAATTCTACTCTGTCCTATATGGTCGCTATGAGTCAGAATTGACTCAGCGGCAATGGGTCTGGTTTTTAGTGGTGTTGTTAGGTGCCATTCAAATAGATTTTTGAATTTTACAGTAAACACCTGACAGAGTAGAACGGCCTCATAGAATCTTCTTGGCTGTAATCTTTATGGGAGCAGATCACCAGATCTGTCTCCCGTAGAGCTGCTGAGTGGATTCAAACTGCCAAACTTTTGGTTAGCAGCTGAGCACTTAACCACTGCATCACCAGGGCTCCTTACTACTACTAGTAAACCAAACCAAACCCACTGCCGTCAAGTCAATTCCAACTCATAGCAAACAGGACAGAGCAGAATTGCCCCACAGGGTTTCCAAGGAGCAGCTGGTAGATTTCAACTGCCAACCTTTTGGTTGGCAGCCAAACTCTTAACCACTGCGCCACCAGGGCTCCACTACTACTAGTAGTGGCTAAATTCATAAGCATCATGAGCTATAATATGAAATTTTAAGGAAAATCAAAACATTCATTTTTCGTATATTAAGCATTTTAAGTGATATGGAAAAGAATGACACAATCTCTGTTTCGGTTATCCTTTGCTGCGTAACACACTACCCCAACCTTAGTGCCAGCCCAGAACTCAGTGGCTTAAAACAACTACCATTTTATTATTTCTCATGATTCTGTGGGTCAGGAATTAAATGTCTGGCACCACAGCGAAGACAGCTCAAACAGCTGCAGGTTGGCTGGAATGGCTCAACCAGGGCCATGTGTGTGGGACTCTGGCTGTCACTGTTAACTGAGTTGTTCAGTTCTCAGTGTACACAGGGCTGCTTTCTCACTACATGGCCTCTCCAACAAGCAGCCAGATTTCTTATGTGACAGCCAGGACTCCCAAAATCACAAAAGCAGAAGTTGCCAGAATTTCTCCAGGCTTACTTAGGCTCAAGCATGGTACAGTGTCATCTCCACTGCATCCTATAGGTTAAAGCAAATCATAGGCCAAACCCAGATATAAGGGAATGGGGCTGCAAAAAGGGCACAACGACCAGGAGGTACAGTTTACTGGGGGCCACCAGCTGCCAGACTACCATATCCCCTAGTATCAAAGAGTATATAATCTGATGAGGGAGACTTAATACCAGGCCAATGCAAGCAGGAACAAAGTGCTATATGATGAATGAAGCAGCAATTAAACATTCAGAGAAATCATTATACTTAAAAGTATAGAGTTTTGTTTTGTTTTTTCTTTCCTGGTTTTTGTTGTGTTCCTTACTCCCAAGCCACTGGACCAAAGAAGATGTTACAGCACCAAACTCTAATAAATTGAGAAATATTGTTACACTTGCCATCAAGGGTCAGATATTAAAAATTGAGAAAAGAAGGTACATCAACTTGCAACTATACAGTATAAATATTTTATTCTATGCTGGTATCTTGTTCACTTAAAAATACTAAATGAGGAACCTAATTCAATGAACAGATCCTAACTTTGAAAACTTTTTGTCATGAATCTCACTGTAAATGAGTAAATGGTATGTCACATTACAGACTAAGCTTTTAACTCATTAAGTATACTCTGATCTTTTTTTCCCACAAGGGTCTTTTAAAAGAACACTTGATAACTGTCTATTTCACCTCTTTCAGTTAGAAAATTAGAATATCTGTAGCGTAATTTTAAAAAAGTGCTACTAAATATATTGAGGTATTTAGTTCTCTAAATAGCTCCTCTTAACAGCTTTTGTGGCTCCTAGAAGAAGTAAAATAAGAGTTTCTCCAATAAAATAAACATTTCTTAACAAAAATAAAATTTTTAATATAAAATAAGACTATCCACATAACTCTAAAATTGTAAAATATTTTCAAACATTTCAGATATATGCTAGTAAGGACTGCACCTGATTATTTTTTATTGCCACCCAATAAATCCAGACAATAAACATAATTATTTCTACACCCAATAATAAGTATTGATTCCCAGACCACAGGAGAAGAGAAGACTTCTCCAGGAAGTTCATACACGCTTTGCAACTGTCCACTCTTTGATTCCAAGATCCAGAGTTTCCCATCAGTAGACGCTGCTGCCAACAGTGTTTCATCACTGTAATTGTGGTTCTGGAAAGCAAATGGTGTTGCATATACCCTTGAAGTAGCTTCAAATTTCCATTGGAGGTGTCCTTTCATGTTACAACAGTAGATAAAGCAATCATGGGAACCAAAAAATATCTCTTGCTCTGATGCTGAGGTACATGGGGATGAAAAGATTGGTCCATTGGTAGAGAACTGCCAAACCTGAACAGGGCGATAAAAGCAAAGATCATTCATTCATCTAATTGCAACAATTCTCCCTTGGATTAAAGCTTTAAGAGGCTCTTAATGAAACTGCAAGAGATGCAGGCTATTTTAACAGTAACTACACACAGAGTGTAGAATAAGGACAAGCCAGAATGCTCCTTAGAAGCAAGGGTGCAAGACTTTGTCTCATGTATTTTGGACATGTTATCAGGAAGGAACAGTCTCTGAAGAAGGACATCATGCTTGGTAAGGTAGAGGGTCACTGAAAGAGAGGAAGACCCTCAACAAGATGGACTGACACAGTGGCTGCAGTGAGTCAGAACTGACTCGACAGCACCTAGCAACAACACACAGAGAAAATAGCAGCTTTTTCTGAAAAGTAGCATCCTCATATTAGACTTCTGTTCCAGTGGTACAACCCAGGACAAAATGCACTGGAACGTTACTATTACATGCTTCACTGCTATGTAATATTACAAAGTAAATTAATTTTGCACCCCACTCGAGTTATTACTATTAAGTTCCAAAGACACTGAGCTCAAAGATAAAACTGCATTGAGTTTGATGTACCTTATTAAAAACTGTATCTTACTCTAGTTTCTTGATGTGGAGAGAACAAAGTTAATGGACCAAAAGGAAGAGTTTATGTACAGTACTTAATCAGAGCTTTAAACAAGGCTATGAGTTGTGTGTCTGCCCGGGCGATATATACTATTTGTTTATTTCAAAGCTATTATGGACAAACCTGTCAGCCAAATTTTTACAAAACAGACACAAGGAAGAAAAGACATAAATGTAGGGTAGTATTTACAAATGCACAATAACAGCAGCATAATGAAAACCAAAAACAAAACAGTGGGCATATTCACAAAACAGCATTTGTAATCTCAGTTCCGTCCCTGACTTGGACAATATCATTCTAATCTTTCTATGGCTTATCCAAAAAACTAGGAGTAATATCATTTGTATCTTCTTACTTCTCAGACATGTAATGGTGAGAATACATTCAAATTACTTTGTAAATAAAAATATTAAGTGACTATAATAAAACATTTCATCACAAAGAAATTGTCACACAGAGAAAAAGAACTGCTAAAGCTATGAGGGGTGAATGTAGAATTAAAAGCATACAGGTCAACTGAATCAACACTGGTCATAAACAGACTAACTTATGTTGGTGCTAGCACTCTCAAATCCATAAAATAACCCCTAAAATCAAGTGTACAGCTAAAGCTGGGCCATATAATTGATAGTCACTTGTGGGTATTTAAAGAAGTGGAGATTATGCCTGACCCCAACTGAAAATCTAAAATAACCCAGAAGGAAAGTACATTGTCAGTCATGAAACTGAGGAGTGAGAGCAAAAGTCATGGAATTTTGGTTGCACAACAGATTTTGGTTTTCATATTAAAAAGCAAGGGTTTCTTTAAACTTTCATAACCTTAACAGAAGTTAAATTACAATTGAGTAAAAACTGGTCATATGTTGAAAACTGGGGGAGGGGTGGCAAAAGAAGTATAACAATGTTTGGGTAAAAACCTTTAAAACCTATTAAAGCATTTTAAAATTAAGAAACTTATGGCTTAATAATTAAAAGAGAATTAGTTCACAACACAAAGAGTTGAATAAACATGTTTAAATTTTTACTTTAGTTGTCACCCACACTATGCCTTTGAAAAAGATACGTAAAACTAGAAATTTTCACCTGTTCTCCAAAATGAGTAAAGCAGAGTAAATTCCCATCTACGCAGCCAATACAAATATACTGTAGGCAACAATGTGGAGAAGAGAAGAGTGGTTTTCCACAGAAATGTTTCCAAACTCTATCCCCAGTGGCCTGTCAAGGGCAAAAAGCAATTCATAGCATTAAAATCATTCTAGTAATCAATTACCCTTTATAAAACAAACTTATCCATCTTCCCAAAGGCAGAGCTATAAACATCAGAAAATGCTATAATGGCATGCTGACATTAAAAATGAAGCTCGTACACATAGAAATGAAGCTAGTATACATACACATAACTATAAAACTGATCAGTGCTGTTAAGAGCTAGGATAAAAACTTGCAATAAAACAAGTTAAGAAATAACTAGCATACAAAATCTGTCCTTAGGATGAACATGAAGTTCTTAATATGAATAGATTTTTAAAATTCTGCCAATTTAAAAAATAGATAAAAGGTATGAATGGAAATTCAGATTTTTTCATCTTTCTAAATTTCATGTCAATCATTTTTAATGAATTCTGGTTCAGTCATATCTACTATATATCTGATATTACCAGTACCAATTACCATTGAGTCGATCCCGACTCATTGTGACCCCGTGTGTCAAAGCAGAACTGTGTTCCACAGGGTTTTCAATGGCTGACTTTTAGGAGTAGATCGTCAGGCCTTTCTTCTGAAAAACTTCCTCTGGGTAGACTTGAACTGCCAACCTTTCGGCTAGCAGCTGAACACATTAACTGTTTGCAAGACCCAGGGAATCCATATCTAACTGAAAACTACCACAAATGCTCAGAATTCAAACAAAAAATAAAAGAATATTAAAGAAAAGATAGGTAATAAAATCAGTACATATTATTTTATGCCTACGGGATTTATAGCCAGTAGAAGTCCTCCTAGTGTAGCAAAATATATGTGATGTGGAATCAGGCTCAAACATGGAGAAGAAAAAACAGTTCCTCCACATTTTAACTTCCAAACACATGTCTTTTCCTGCAAAAGAGAAAGCAAATGAATTGTTTTTTGCTCATAGTTAACAAACCATATATTCTATTTAATATAACTTTTAATTTTTATGTAAAAGTAATACATGACCACTGTGGAGAATCAGTATAAGGAAGACAAAAAGCCACCACTCAAGAGATAACCACTGTGAAAAATTGTAGCATCTTCTCTTTTTGGTACATATTAAAAAAAACCCGTTGCCATCAAGTCGATTCCGACTCATAGGACAGAGCAGAACTGCTCCATAGGGTTTCAAAGGAGCTCCTGGTGGATTTGAACTGCCGACCTTTTAGTTAGCAGCCATAGCTCTTAACCACTACGCCACCAGGGTTTCCTTGGTACATATATACGCAATTTAATATAGTTGAGATCATTTTGAATATACAACTTGGCATCTTGTTTCGCTCACTTGTTTTGTAAAACTTTTAAATATAATTTTAATGCATAATATTATTTCATATAAACATAAAATAATTTATCTCTTTCCTTTACTGAACACTGTTAGGATCTCACTTCATGGTATTACAAAGAACTTGAAAATAGGCATCTTGGTGCATATTATTTGTCCACGTTTGTGATTATTTTGTCGGGATACATTCCTAGAAGAAGAATTTTACTAGATCAAAGGACATGAGATTTTTACCTATTGCCAAATTGTTTTTCTTAGAGGCGCCACCAGTTACAACTTGTAACCACTGTCATCAGCATGGCTGAAGCATTCCAGTATCTTTTCTAAACTAATACCATCTGTTTGTCTCAGTTTTTCATTCCTTTGATTATAGAAAGTGTAAAATAGTTAAATATATTTACTAGCCACTTCTTCTTTGGGGACCTGTGTGTTTATGTCCCTTGTTTTTCTTTCTGAATCTTGGTATTTTTCTTATTTATCTGTATTTGCTCTTTTTATTTATACCCATGAGTTTTAACTTTTTGTCACATTAGTTTCAAACATTTTCCCCAACTTGTTTAATTTTATAATCCTTGTCATGTAATTTTTTTTAATGCAATCAGGTCTTATTGATATTTTCTTTGTGATTTTTTTTTTTTCTATTGTCAAGATAATAACTCTAAGCTCTTAACATTTCAAAACTCTGAGCAGCAAATGTATTTATGGAAAATTTGGTAAGGAAGGTAAAAATTTCTTAAGACATAAAGACAATTAACCCCTTGTTCTTCCCAGAGCACACTAAACTTGGGAGATAGTTAACACCTGCTCTCAGAATGAACAGCACCTAACAGTGTCACACTCTCCTCTGCTTACGGTGGCGGAGACTGATGAGGTGAATTCTTACATAAATATCCAAAGCATATGCATGCTGGTCATGAGAACCGATGTAAAGGAGTCCTGTGGTTGGGTCCATGGTTGCAGAGCTTTTGACGGCATCCTGGGTGGTAAATACCCAGTGTTTTTCTCCACTATTACTTCTCAGAACGTAAATTAACCCATTATAACAGCCTGTAGGGAAATTAAATATAAAAAACGAGACTTAGATATGTCACTGAAAAACAATATTTTTTTTTAATTGTACTTTAGGTGAAGGTTTACAGAGCAAACTAGCTTCTCATTAAACAATTAACATACATATTGTTTTGTGACATTGGTTGCCAACTCCATGACATGTCAACACTCTCCCTTTTCAACCTTGGGTTCCCGTTTACCAGCTTTCCTGTCCCCTCCTGCCTTTTCATCCTTGCCCCTGAGCTGGTGTGCCCATTTAGTCTTGTTTTGTTTTATGGGCATCTCTAATCTTTGGCTGAAGGGTGAACCTCAGGAGTGACTTCATTACTGAGCAAAAAGGGTGTCCAGGGGCCATACTCTGGTGGTTTCTCCAGTATCTGTCAGACCAGTTTGTCTGCTTTTTTTTTTTTTGTGAGTTAGAATTTTGTTCTACATTTTTCTCCAGCCCTATCCAGGACCCTCTGTTGTGATCCCTGTCAGAGCAGTCAGTGGTGGTAGCCAGACACCACCTAGTTGTACTGGACTCAGTCTGGTGGAGGCTGTGGTACTTGTGGTCCATTAATCCTTTGGACTAATTTTGAAAAACAATTCTTTAGCCTACGTCATGGCAATTTATATTTGATTCTCTGCAGGTATACCTGGACTCCTATGTTCAGCTCATCTGCTTTAAATTTCAGCAATGTAAAGCAGAAACTGAACAATAACGACTTGTGTAAAATACCTATTTACTTGGTATGGTACACCTTATTTTTGAGAAGTACTATGAAGTGCTTCATTACCAAGAAAACAATGAGACGTGCTGCAGCGGAGAGAAGCCTGACAGACCTGGATGCAAATCTCATCACGGCCATCATTACCAAGCATCACTGAGCATCAGTTTATTCTTCTGCAGAATGCAGACACATCTACTTCAACAGTTATTGTGCGAATTAAGATAATGTGGATAAATGTCCAGTGCATAGGTGTTCAAGAAATGCTAACTTATTAACAATGGCTTAAATTTAGTGAGCTCCAAAGACTGTGCTCTTAACAACTTTGTAAACTGCCTTTCTCAAACTGCTGCTATGGATGAGAAGACAAGGCAGGAGTCTCTGACGTCGGGTGGCCAAAATAACCTCGTTAGAAGGAGCAGTGGTCAAAATCTACAACGTGGAGATCACTCACATTCCCTGAAGTTCATGTAAATCAGTGGAAGTGGAGCTTGGGGATAGCTACTAGGGCTAGATCTAGACTCTGCCTGCGGTCACTGCCATTGCTGCTCACTTGAGGCTCAATATCCAGGATACTTTCTGTGCTGTCTTTTTTCTGGCAGTTACTGCTTAATAGCAAGACAGCAGCAGCATGCTGAGTGATGGGGAAGAGAAATGTCCTACACAGGAAAACCTCCCAGGACTCAGGTAGGCAATACATTTCTTTCAGCTCATTTCAATTAAAAAATCCTACCGCTAGGTGGGGCCAAGATGGCAGAGTAGTCAGATGCTTCCTGTGGTCCCTCTTACAATAAAGACCCGAAAAAACAAGTGAATCAATTATATATGACAATCTAGGAGCTCTGAGCATCAAAGGCAAAGTTGAGAAATAGGACTGAGCGGCAGGGGAGGGAGAGAAGGTTCAGAAACATCAGGCCGGACTGGCTCACATACACGGTGAGGCAAGCAGTGGTACTCGGGATGCATTTTCCACATCAGGAGGGACGCAGCGGCAGAGAGTCTACTCGGGGATCCAGAACCAGTGAGAAGCAGTGCTCAATCAGAGAAATAGAAGTGCTTGTGTCTGGCCTAACGCACGGATCAAAAAACACCCCCTTAAGGAAAAAACCCTCTCCCATTGACCTCTCCCTTCCCCATTCTGCACCGGGTCCCGGGTCGGCTTCAGCGATTGCCAATCCCCCTGGGCCGGAAGTAGGACCTGTCATGTGCCCTGAGCCATTCTCCCGGCCTTGGAGAAGGAACAAATTAATGAACAGTGGAAAAAATAATCTGCCTGCTCCCCTAAGCCAGGAACTCAGCTCCTTTGTCTAGGCACAGTTATCAGGGGTCCACGGACTTTGAATGACTTCCACCCCTGCACAGACCTGTGTGGGCCCATTTCAACAGCATAGGCCCTCATTACCACAGTACAACAGGGTATATACCTGAAGTCTAACTTCAACTGTTTCAGCTATATGGTGAAGTGGCAAGTTTGTGACACCTGACACTGCCCATTAAGCACGGTCCTCACCTACCCACATCAGGAGCCTGAGGACTGGTGGCTCCACCCACGCCACCTAGCCACCCGTGACAGGGGTCCAACAATAAGCAGTGCCCCCTACCTAGTCCTTATAGCCAACAGCACTGGGTGCTCATAGTCCAGCTGCAAAACCCACCCACCTATGCATCAAGGGAACAGGGACACGCTTTCCTCCCAGACACTGAGGGGCAGCCGTCAGCCTCCTGCCTTGCTCAGTGTATGGCCCTCTACTGCAGCCAGATATCTGTGCCTATACCCATCACCCATGCCTGTCTACGACTGTAGGTGACAGCTTTCACCACACACACTTGGTGACCAACTACCTGGACACCTGAGCTGAAATCATACAAGAAAAGTAAACAGACACCTGGACTCACATGCCTAGTAACAGCTCTAACCACATGGTGACAGGACCTTAGAGCTTCAAAGGCGCCAATAATCAAACTAGCTCACCCGAGCAGCCTATTTGGGCATATCAAAACAAGACAAAACAAGAAGGCAGGGCACAGTAAGCAAACATTAAAATAAATAAATATAATAACTTACTGATGGCTCGGAGACAACAGTCAACATCAAATCACATAAAGAAGCAGATCATGATGGCTTTAGCAAGCTCTCAAAATAAAGAATCAAGAAATTTTCCAGAGGAAGAGCATTTCTTGGAATTACCAAAGGTAGAAAACAAAAGATTAATATACAGAACTCTTCAAGAGATCAGGAAGATCAGGTAAAATGCAGAACAAGCGAAAGAACACACAGACAAAGCAACAGAGGATCTTAAGAAGGTCATTCAAGAGCATAATGACAAATTTAATAGGCTGCAAGAATCCACAGACAGACAGCAGTCGAAATCCAGAAGATTAACAATAAAATTTTAGAATTAGACAACTCAACAGAAAGTCACGGGAGCAGAATTGAGGCAGTGGAAGTCAGAATTAGTCAGACTGAAGATAAAGCACTTGACACCAACTTAACTGAGGAAAATCAGATGAAAGAATTTTAAAAAAAATGAAACTCTAAGAATTATGCGGGACTCTATCAAGAGGAATAACCTATGAGTAACTGCAGTACCAAAACTGGGGGATAACAGAAAATAAAGAAAGAATTATTGAAGACTTGTTGGCAGAAAACTTCCCTGATATCATGAAAGATGAGAAGTTATCTATATAAGATGCTCATCGAACCCCACATAAGGTAGATCCCAAAAGAAAGTCACCAAGACATTTTATAATCAAACTTGCCAAAACCAAAGATAAAGAGAGAATTTTAAGAGCAGCTAGGGATAAACGAAAAGTCATTTACAAAGGAGAGTCAATAAGACTAACCTTGGACTACTCAGCAGAAACTATGCAGGCAAGAAGGCAATGGGATGACACATATAAAACCCTGAAGGAAAAAAACTGCCAGCCAAGAATTATACATCCAGCAAAACTGTCTCTCAAATATAATGGTGAAATTAGGGCATTTCCAGATAAACAGAAGTTTAGGGAATTTGTAAAAACCAAATGAAAATTACAAGAAACACTAAACGGAGTCCTCCGGTTAGAAAATCAGTTAACATCAGATAAGAACCCAAGAGTAGAATGCAGTACAGAGCAACCAGGTATAAACCCAGAGAGGGAAGTCACAAAAATTAATCAAAGCTAAAACGCTGAAAATAGGGAAACAGAGTTGTCAATATGTAAAAGATGACATTAAAACAAAAAAGAGGGACTAAAAAATGTAGTCATAGATTTTTCATATGGAGATGAAATCAGGCAATATAAAGAAATAAAAGACTGGAAAAACAACTCAGCACAGAAAATTAAATGGAAGAAAGAAACTGTGAACAACATACAAAAAAAGACATCAAAATGAGAGCAGTAAACTCATACCTACCAATAATTACGCTGAATGTAAATGGACTAAATGCACCAATAAAGAGACACAGAGTGGTAAACTGGATAAAAAAAACACAATCCGTCTATATGCTGCCTACAAGAGACACACCTTAGACGTAATGACACACGCAAGCTAAAACTCAAAGGATGGAAAAAAATGTATCAGGCAAACAAGACTCAAAAAACAGCAGGAGTGGCAATATTAATCCCTGACAAAACAGACTTTAAAGGAAAATCCACTACAAAAGATAAGGAAGGACACTATATAATGATTAAAGGGTCAACACACCAGGAGGACATAACTATAATAAATATTTATGTACCCAATGACAGGACTCCAAAATACATAAAACAAACCCTAACAGCATTGAAAAGAGAGAGAGATAGCTCCACAATAATAGTAGGAGACTTCAAGACACCACTTTCAGTGAAGGACAGAACATCCAGAAAAAAGCTCAATAAAGACATGGAAGATCTAAATGCCACAATCAACCAAATGGATCTCATGGACATACACTGAACACTCCACCCAACTGCAGCCAAGTATACTTTCTTTTCCAACGCACACAGAATATTCTCCAGAATAGATCACATATTAGGCCATAAAGCAAGCCTTAACAGAATCCAAAGCATCGAAATATTACAAAGCATCTTTTCTGACCATAAAGCCATAAAAGTAGAAATCAATAACAGAAAAAGCAAGGGAAAAAAATCAAACACATGGAAACTGAACACCTTGCTCAAAAACTACTGGGTTATAGAAGAAATTAAGGATGGAATAAAGAAATTCATAGAATCAAATGAGAATGAAAACACATCCTACCAGAACCTTTGGGACACAGCAAAAGCAGTGCTCAGAGGTCAGTTTACAGCAATAAATGCAAACATCAAAAAAGAAGAAAGGGCCAAAATCAAAACATTAACCCTTTAACTTGAACAAGTAGAAAAAAAGCAGCAAAAGAAGCCCTCGGGCACCAGAAGTAAGGAAATAATAAGAATTAGAGCAGAATGAAATGAAACAGAGAATTAAAAAACAATTGAAAGCGTTAAGGAGACCAAAAGATTGTTCTTTGAAAACATCAACAAAATCAATAAACTACTGGCCAAACTGAGAAAAGAAAAACAGGGGAAGAAGCAAATAACCCATGTAAGAAATGAGATGCATAATATCACAATAGATCCAACTGAAATTAAAATGATCACGACAGAATACTATGAAAACCTGTACTCTAACAAATTGGAAAACCTAGAGGAAATGGACAAATTTCAAGAAACTCACTACCTACCCAAACTAACACAAGCAGAGGTAGAACAACTAAATAAACCCATAACAAAAGAAGAGACTGATAAGGTAATTAAAAAATTACAACCAAAAAAAAGCCCTGGCCCAGATGGCTTCACTGGAGAATTCTACCAAACTTTCAGAGAAGAGTTAACACCACTACCACTAAAGGTATTTCAGAGCATAGAAAAGGATGGAATACTTTCAAACTCATTCTATGAAGACAGCATAACCCTGATACCAAAACCAGGTAAAGACACCACAAAAAAAAAGAAAATTACAGACCAGTATCTCTCATGAACACTGACACAAAAATTCTCAACAAAATTCTAGCCAATAGAATTCAGCAACATATCAAAAAAATAATTCACCATGATCAAGTGGGATTTCTACAAAGTTTGCAAGGATGATTCAACATTAGAAAAACAATCAATGTAATTCATCACATAAATAAAATAAAAGACAAGAACCACATGATCTTGTCAATTCATGCAGAAAAGGCATTTGACAAAGACCAAAACCCATTCATGATAAAAAACTGTCAACAAAATAAGAATAGAAGGGAAATTCCTCAACATAATTAAGGGCATTTATACAAAGCCAACAG
>NW_004444037.1:3622796-3623900 GCF_000243295.1 Trichechus manatus latirostris | reverse complement strand
TTTAGAACCTATTATACCACCACGGTAGTCAAAACAGCCTGGTACTGGTACAACAACAGATATGTAGACCAATGAAACAGAATTGAGAATCCAGACATAAATTCATCCACCTATGAGCAACTGATATTTGACAAAGGCCCAAAGTCCGTTAATTGGGGAAAAGACAGTCTCTGTAACAAATGGTGCTGGTATAACTAATAGCCATCCACAAAAAAATGAAACAAGACCCATAACTCATATCATGCACAAAAACTTTAATAGCCATCCACAAAAAAATGAAACAAGACCCATAACTCATATCATGCACAAAAACTAACTCAAAATGGATCAAAGACCTAAATATAAAATCTAAAACGATAAAGATAATGGAAGAAAAAATAGGGACAATGCTAGGAGCCCTAATACATGGCAGAAACAGAATATGAACCATAAGTAACAATGCACAAACACCAGCAGAGAAACGAGATAACTGGGAGCTCCTAAAAATCAAACACTTATGCTCATCAAAAGACTTCCACCAAAAGAGTAAAAAGACAACCTACAGACTGGGAAAAAATTTTTGGCTACAACAAATCTGATCAGGGTCTAATGTCTAAAATCTACAAGATACTGCAAAACCTCAACAACAAAAGGACAAACAACCTAATTAAAAAATGGGCAAAGGATATGAACAGGCACTTCACCAAAGAAGACATTCAGGCAGCTAACAGACACATGAGACAATGCTCACGATCATTAGTCCTTAGAGAAATGCAAATCAAAACTATAATGACATACCATCTCACCCCAACAAGGCTAGCATTAATCCAAAAAACACAAAATAATAAATGTTGGAGAGGTTGTGGAGAGACTGGAACACTTACACATGGTTGGTGTAAAATGTAAAATGGCACAACCACTTTGCAAATCAATTTGGGGTTTCCTTAAAAAGCTAGAAACAGAAGTACCATATGATCCAGCAATCCCACTCCTTGGAATATATCCTAGAGAAATAAGAGCCATCACACGAATAGATACATGCACAGCCACATTCAGTGCACCATTGTTCACGATAGCAAAAAGATGGAAACAACCTAGATGCCCATCAATGGACGAATGGATAAA
>NW_004444037.1:3597017-3622630 GCF_000243295.1 Trichechus manatus latirostris | reverse complement strand
GGTTACCAGGGTGGGGAGGGAGGGTGAGGGTTATTCACTAACTAGAGACAGCAGACAAGAATTATCTTAGGTGAAGGGAATGACAGCACATACTACAGGGGAAGTCAGCAAAACTGGACTAAACCAAAGCTAAGAAGTTTCCTGAATACAAACACTTCGAGGGACGGAGTAGCAGCGGTGGGGTCTGGGAATCATGCTTTCAGGGGACATCTAGGTCAGCTGGCATAACAAAGTTTAATAAGAAATGTTCTGCATCCCACTTGGTGAGTGGTGTCTGGGGACTTGAAAGCTAGCAAGCGGCCATCTAAGATGCATGAATTGGTCCCAACCCACCTGGAGAAAAGGAGAACGAAAAACACCAGAGACACAAGGGAAGTATTAGCCCAAGAGACAGCCAACTCTTCAGACAAAGATTGGACTGGACTGTGGGACATAAAATGATACTCGTGAAGCGTGTGCTTCTTAGCTTAAGTAAATGCATGAGACTAAATGGGCAGTTTCTGCCTGGAGGTGAGATGAGAAGGCAGAGAGGGTGAGGAGCTGGTTGACTGGACACAGGAGATCAGGGGTGGAAAGGAGGAGTGTGCTGTCACAGTATAGGGAGAGCAATTAGGGTCACGTAACAATGTATGTATAGATTTTTGTATGAGAGACTAACTTGATCATAAAATTTCACTTAAAGCACAACAATTAAAAAAAAAAAAACCTACCACTAGAAGAAAATCTTTGTTACCCTGGGTTATGCAAAGATCTCAATATGATACCAAAAGTACAATCTATAAAATAAAAAAATGATAAACTGGACTTCATCAAAATTAAGAACTTATCTTCAAAAGATAAGTTTTAACATATTAAGTCTTAACATATTAAGAGAATGTAAAGATAGGTCAGAGACTGTGAGAAAACATATGCAAAACACATATTTGATAAAGAGCTTGCATCCAAAATACAACTCTCAGAACTCAGTAATAACACAGTAAAAAAAAAGAGCAAAAGATCAGAACAGTTAATGAAAAAAGATATATGTGGATGACAAATAATCACATGAAAAAATGTTCAATATCATTAGTCATTAGGGAAATGCAAATTAAAACCACAATGAAATGCCATTCCATACCTATGTGAATGGCTAAAATAAATTTTAATATGACAATACAAGCATGTGGAACATGACTGAATGCATTTGCCAAAACACACAGTACTGTATACTAAAAAAGGTTATTTTGCTATATATAAATTATACCCTAAATTTGTTTAAGTACTGAGTAACCACCATGTGCCACAGGCTTTGAGCCTAGGCACTTGGGAAAAAAACAGGAATAATTACTACCTTGCTCTCAATGAGTTGACTCATGGATGGGAATCCCCAAGAACCTACAGATTATTCACATGTACAACTAAAATTTCCTGCAGTGTAATTTTCAAAATTAGATGTTTCAAAAGAAAGAATTAAACTCAGATTCAAGTCCATCTCAGTTAGGACAGCACAAGCAGGAAAATCTATCCCTAAGCACTTACCCTGAAGAGCTCTGAAGAACAGATTTGACGAGCATGTAAGATGAAATCTAATATAGTTGGGTGAGTGAAAAAGAGAGTGGTAGTCACTGAGAGACATTATACCCTGGGTCCTCATATTTCTAATAAACATCACTTATACCTTAATGAAATGGACCAGCAGCTAGTAGACACTTATTGAGCACTTAGTCTGGGTCTAGCACTGTGCTAAAAGATTTATAAGCAATTATCTCATTTAATTCTCCCAAAAGCCTTATGATGATGGTAATGGTTTTAAAAAATGTCCACAATTCTTTGATACCCCTCCTCTTAAGAAAAGAGGTGGAGTCTAATTCTCCTTTGAGTGTGGGCTGGATTTAGTGACTGGCTTCTAACAAACAGTATGTGACTTTGGTGACTAGGTCATAAAAGGCACTACAGCTTCCTCTCATTCAGTCTCTCTTGATCACTCACTCTGAGGGAAGTTAGCTGCATGTTGTGAGGAGATTCAACTAGCTTAAAGAGAGGGGCCCATGCAGCAAGAAACTGAAGCTTCCTGCGAAGAACCAGCAAGGAACTGAAGCCTTCTGCTAACAGCCCTATGAGTGAGCCATCTTGGAAGCAGATTCACTGGCCAAAGTGAAGACTTCAGGTGACTACACTCACATGAGAGATCACAAGCCACAACTATCGGCTAAGCTGCTCCAAAATTCCTTACCCACAGAAACTGTAAAATAATAAATGTTTGTTGCTCTAAGCCATTAAGTTTTGGATTAGTTTTTTATGCAGCAATATGATCCTATTATTACTCCCATTTATTCAGTTTCTACAAGGAAACTGAATAAAGCTCTAAGAGGTTCAGCAACTTGCCTAAGGTCACAGAGCTGGTAATAGTCATAGAGTTAGGTTCAGATCCAGTGATCCAAAGGCCCACACTGTCAAACACCATGTTATACTGACTATGAGGTTAAAACCATTATTCTTTGACAGCAATCAAACCCACCACACACTAGTGTTTTTAATTAACTTAGTCCTAGCATCATCATCCACCATGTGTCTGTCAGTTTGTCGTACTATGGTGGCTTGTGTGTTGCTGAGATTTTGGAAGCTTTGCCACCACTATTTCAAATACCAGCAGGGTCACCCTTGGTGGACAGGTTTCAGCAGAGCTTCCAGACTAAGACAGACTAGGAAGAAGGACCTGGCAGTCTACTTCTGAAAAAACTGGCCAGTGAAAACCTTATGAATAGCAGTGGAACACTGTCTGATAATAGTGCCAGAATATGAGCCCCTCAAGCTGGAAGGCACTTGTCATGGGTTGAATTGGGTCCCCCAAAAATATCTGTCAACTTGGCTGGGTCATGATTCCCAGTATTGTAGGACTGGGTACCATTCTGTAATCTGATGTGATTTCCTATGACGTAATAAGATGGATTAGAGTTATACAACATTGGATAGTGTCTTAAGCCAATCTCTTTTCAGATATAAAAGAGAGAAGTGAGCAGAGACACATGGGAACCTCATATACCACCAAGAAAGCAGTGCCGGAAGCAGAGCAAGTCCTTTGGACCTGAGGTTCCTGTGCAGAGATGCTCCCAGACCAAGGGAAGACTGATGCACCACAAGGACCTTCCTCTGGAGCCGACAGAGACAGAAAGCCTTCCCCTGGAGCTGACACCCTGAATTTGGATTTGCAGCCTACTAGACTGTGAGAGAATAAATTTCTCTTTGTTAAAGCCATCCACTTGTGGTATTTCTGTTATAGCAGCACTAGATGACTAAGACAGCACTCAAAATATAACTGGGGAAGAGCTGTAAAGGATTTCATTTTACTTGGCTCCACAATCAATGCCCATGGAAGCAGCAGTCAAGAAATCAAATGACGCACTGCGTTGGGCAAATCTGCTGCAAAAGCAAAAATGTCACTTTGAGGACAAAGGTGCGCCTGACAACCCATGGTATTTTCAATTGCCTCATATGCACGTGAATGCTGGACAATGAATAAGGAAGACTGCAAAAGAATTGATGCCTTTGAATTGTGGTGCTGGCGAAGAATACTGAATATACTATGGACTGCCAAAAGAACAAATCTGTCTTGGAAGAAATACAGCCAGAATGCTCCTTAGAAGGATGGCAAGACTACGTCTCACATACTTTGGACATGTTATCAGGAGGGACGAGTTCCTGGAGAAGGACATCGTGCTTGGTAGAGGGTCACTGAAAAAGAGGAAGACCCTCAACAAGATGGACTGACACAGTGGCTGCAACAATGGACTCAAGTATGACAACGATTGTGAGGATGGCGCAGGACCAGGCAGTGTTTCGTTGTTTTACACAGGGTCACTATGAGTCAGAACTGACTCAACGGCACCTAACAACAACAGCATCATTATTATATGGTAATTCAGTTCAATTCTACAAACCTCAAATTCAGAAACTTACCTACTACAATAAAGTTTCCACAATTAGATACACATGCTGAGGATTCAATTCTATCTCCCAAAATCTGTTCCCATTTCACCTTCCCAGAATAAAGGTCAACTGCCTTCATTCTATGAGAATGGGAGCCAATGTACACAGTTGCAGATGACTTATCAATAGCTGGTACTACAACCAGAGGTGAAGCATCAACACATTTGCCTGTGTCTGACCTCCACCTCACACGTAACTCCAGTTTCTCAGCCCCTATTACAGGTTTCTCCTCTTCAGAAACTTTTGCAACAAAGGATGGCTTCTCTGACTTCTCAATGATCGGTGGGGGATTTATGCTTTTCACATTTTGAATATTAATCTGTGAAGTTAAATCAGAAGAACAGGCTGAAGGGCAATGTCCTGACTTAGTTAAAAACCTGGTAGTATTAAGAGACAAAATCTGACTCCCTCTGTTCAGCGCAATAAAAGCATTTATCGCGTTGTCACAATTTAAAGGCATTCCACATTTCTGATGAGAAGATTTTCCATCGGCTTCCTCTTGATTAATGTCACTGAATTTTCTTTTTGTGGCATAACTCTTGCTGAGTGGTAGGTCTTCATCTGCAAACACTGTTTGAAGGATGTGACTGTAAATCTCTAAGATGGAACTGCTGAGAATAATTTCCAGAAGCCCAGGTACTGATACGCCAACAAGATTTTCAATCTCACTGAGGAGTCGTATGGACTTTAAGGAATCTCCACCACTAGGTAAGAACAATGACTCTTTAGGAATCATCGAAGGATCTTCTGAAAGACTCAGAACAGACTACAGAAGAGAGAAGGGAAAAATATGGTGAAGTAGAGGCCCAAAAACTTCAACATGTACAGGTAATATATAGAGATGGTAGTATCTACCTCAAGCATATGAACATAAGACATACAAAATAAATATTTTTAATAATTAAAACTTAAAACTATTATTGTCTTACACACTACAGAAGACTATCACTATACTAAAAATTTTGCCACAAACTTACACTATAACTGCAAAATATGTCTCCCTTCAAAGCAGTTTTCCTACCCATAAAATAGAGAATGGAGTTATAAAAACATCAGATTTACTAACTATACAGCCCACAAAATACTAATACATGGCATTTCTTTACTATGGGAATAATATTTATCTTCTTCGGCTACACATAAATCAAAATTACTTCCAAAAAATCTAAAAAGTACGTGGATAAGACTTTTATCTAAATATTCTCCATTTTCAGACAAGACAATTACATCCTCTTTTCAGAA
The DNA here is from genome assembly GCF_000243295.1 of Trichechus manatus latirostris. Lineage (NCBI taxonomy): Eukaryota > Metazoa > Chordata > Mammalia > Sirenia > Trichechidae > Trichechus > Trichechus manatus. The sequence continues at coordinate 3,617,422 of NW_004444037.1, read as the reverse complement.
CCCTTTATAAAAGAAAAATCCACGTTTTATTATTTAAAAAAATAGTCTACAGGAGTAATAACATATTTATGTATATTTAAAGTTACAAATTATCTTTGAAAATAGAATTCAGTGTGCCTATCTGTTGGGATAAGACTCTTTTCTGAGATATACTACTTAAAGAGGTCAAAAAGTAAGTTCAATTTATTTCTATGACTACAAAATCTGAGTTATCACAAGAATTAGTCTTGTCAGTTTATGAAAACTGCTAGTTTTTTTTTTTTTTTTTGACAATGGTGGGAAAACAAGACTTCCAGAACGCCAGAAACTAGAGGCAGAAGTATCATTCATGAATACTTGAGTTATTACTCTGCTTTCTCCCGTCCAAATGAGGGACATGGTCTTGCCAGTGGGGAGCCACATTCAAGAACAGGAAAACCAAAACCGAAACCAAATCCCCTGCCACTGAGTTGATCCTGACTTATAGCGACCCTGTAAGACAGAGTAGAACTGCCCATAGGGTTCCCAAAGCTGTAAATCTTTACAGAAGCAGACTGCCACATCTTTCTCTTGTGGAATGGCTGGTGCATCTGAACTGCTGATCTTTCAGTTAGCAGCTGAGTGCTTTACCATTGCATTACCAGGGCTCCTTAGGAAAGTCCAGTGGTTGTAAAAATTCCCTGAAGCAGAGGCATATATGTTATTACTGAAAGTGCTTGTGGAATAATGATGCAGGCCCTAAGGAGCCCTGGTAAGGAGCCCTGTTATAAGATAATGTGACAAAGCAAGATTTGGCTATTTCCTCAGCTCTGAAAAGAGTGTCACTGCACTTCATTGCCCCTTTTAGGGAAAGCCTATGCCAGTATAGGCATTGTCTCCTTGTACCTTTTATGACTACCTCGCTTCCAATAAATGTCTTTATTGGGAGCTTAATCTAATCTTACAATACAGAACCTAATGCTTATTTTAATACAAATTGAATAAATGATGCTATACCACCTACCATCTGGGCACAATAAAATTCTCAGGAAAATGTATCAAACTTACATGGGATGCTTCTGTTTCCAAGATATCAAATGACCTCTTTACAACAAATCAGTATCTTAAAAATTGTACCTTCCACAAATGCTGTAATTTTCCCCAAAGTTCTTCTTTTCCATTTAGCTTACAATCAGACTTCAAGTTCATGTAGTTCAAATAAATCTTGTTTAACTCTGAAACATCAATTTTGCCTTAATATAAAAGATAAATGACTGTAATTTCAGCTCAAAGTCTTTACATTTTCACTAGTCACAAGAATACACACATTTTTCATTTTAAAGATTAGATTTACTATAGAATAAAAGAGTTTGTCATAGATAATCAATTGTAAAGTAGACCCATGCTGCCAAGAATGTAGCAAACAATAAATAAGCAGAAAGGAAGGGAGGAGCTAATGTTATCTCATTTAAAAGGCTAAAGAAACAGCACCGTTAACTAAGTAATTACTACATTTTGTAGTAAATATTAAATAAAGATGAAAACAGGAATGCAATATAATATGGCAATTAAGAGCATAAATTTTGAAGTCAAACAGTCCTAGACAGAATTTCAACTCTATTACTACCTAGCAATGTGATTTTGGAGAAGTTACTCAACCTTTTTAAGCCTTATTTTTCTCATCTGTAAATAAAAATACCACCCACTGACAGGACTTTCTGAAGACCCCAAGCCAAACCAATTCCGCTGCCGATGAGTCGATTCTGACTCATAGCAACACTATAGGACAGAGCAGAACTGCCCCATAGGGTTCTCAAGGCTTTAAATCTTTACAAAAGTGGACTGCCACATCTTTCTCCTGTGGAGTGGCTGGTAGGTTCGAACCGCCAACCTTTTGGTTAGCAGCCGAGCGCTTTAACCACTGTGCCACCAGAGCTCCTTTCTGAAGATAAAATGAGTTAATTATATAAAGCATTTAACAGACGGTCTACCATAATAAGTGTATTAGTATCATTTACTAATCAGGATTTAAGTAGCAATTAGATAAAATTCTATGAATATAATTAGTATTATTTAGCACTGAAACATATCGGCTTTAAATTATTTTACCATGAGATGTAAATGGTAGAGCATCAATCAATACAAGCTCATCTGGGATTGCATAACTTGGAAGATGTTCCTGAAGTTCTTTAAAGATGTAATCCTTTACTAAATCTTCTCTGGACACTATGAACAGGATTAATTTTTCCTGATTATACCATGTAACTGCACAAGACTCCACTTGCTGAAGTTCTTCAGCAACCTATGAGACAGATTACCCCGATTTGCCAGTAAGGACATTTGAAAACAAACTTCTTAAATGCTCAGTCTTATCATGTCTGAAATCAATATAGTCAAATGAGATTTTGGAATATACAAGGCATTTAAAAAAAAGTTTGCTACAGTTACTAGCACACACGGTTACTAATATTTTTCAAAAACAATAGCTCCTAAAGCAAAATAAACCAATTTATTTTCACATTATGACAGTCCATTTTGTCACTCATTTAAAACACAATCTCTTCATGCTGGGAATAAGGGGCATACTGAATTATCCAAACCTTTTATTGTAATTTATTACTAATACAAAAATCTTAGGTTTAAATAATACTGATAGAGAACCCTGGCACAGAAAATTGGTGGTGGCTGCCTCTAATACCTAGATATATTAGTCGATATTTAATATGTAGTTTTTACCTGTTGCACAAGCTCAACATTAAGACGCTTGCCATGACGTTTGATCTGACTGTCCTTTCTTCCCAAGAAAAACATCTCTCCATCTTTCACAGTCACAAAGTCTCCTGTGGCTCGCATTGTGCCAAGTGGTACCGTCATTTCATCATCAAGAAAACATACTCGGTTTCTGCCACCTTCACAATATAAAAACATCAATGTAATAAAAAATCCATGAAAATATATAAAAAACCATCAAATCAAGAACATCTCTAAAAGTTCATATCTCTGACAGGAGACATCAAAACTAAGTTTTAAAATATGAATATTTATATTAAAAAGGGGAGCTCACTTTTAAATGCTATCTAATAAAATCTGGTACAATAACTAAGGCAAGTTAGTAAAGAGAAAACAAAATTTATTTCTACAAACATGTTTTTAAAAAAATTCTTAAATACAGTAAATAGAATTTTGGTTATTAAGTATAAAAGTCCAAGTTACAATTTCTAAACTACTTTCATATATTCCCTTTGAGTATCAGACATTGTTATCTGAAATAATTACAATCAATTATTATAATTACAATAACTTATTTTGTTTCATGACTATGAGGATGAGGTTAAAAATTATCATCCCTGAAGAGAATACTGGGCTTAAGTGGAATCAGGAAAAGAACAGAATTAACACATCAGATATTTTTTTCTTGGGAAAAAAAAAATCCCCACTCAACAAATGTAAAACAACCTAAAAATACTTGGCCATTGCCTTCTTGAATTGTGAAACCATTAGTGTCTCTGACTTCAACTACTGTTCCAAGCAGTGGAAATCCCAGTTGTACAGGCAATTCACATCTATGAAAAACACAATACAAACCAGATTTAAAATTTTTCCTTAAACAGAATATTTTTCTATGTATTTAAATCACATTGTACCAAATAAAGAAAAAAGAAGTTTTTGTTATGCTATAATTCAAAGACTACCAAGAGGAAGAGGTTAGATGGAAAGGCTGTCATATATTCTATTTATTCACTGCCGTTTAAGTCACAAGAAGTTCTAGCAGAATTTGCAGCACCAAGCCACCAGTTACAGTAAGTAAGGTTCTGGATTTCTAGCTTAAAATACTAGATAAAACAGTAGTTCTAAAATCATTACTCTATCAAAACACAGTTTTAAGGTCCCGGAAAGATACACTTTCTTTCAACTCTGTTTAGCGTAATTAAAATTCTTACTTCACAGTAGAGTTAAGAATCTCCTCTGGAATCCTGTAAACGGTCGCCCAACTTGATACCTCTGTGATACCGTAGATATTAAATATTTGTGTTTTATTGCCTTCTCCTCTCCAGTTTTTGAGAACAGTCAGTGATGGAAATGCTTCGCCACCAAGGGCTAACACTCGAAGAGAAGTACTGGCTGATAAAACAGTTGACTTGATAAGCTGAGAACCAAATCTTTTAAGCAATGTGGGTGTTGCCTGTAGAAACATTAAAAATAACTTCTTTCCCTTCACTTCTTTAAAAAGGTAAACACTGTAATTATTAGTGCAAAGCTTAGCATCTGGTGCCACCATGGAAATTAAGGCTGAGTCGATCAAACGGCAAATCATACTAGGAAAACTATTGGGGCAGCCGCACTATCTTCTTAATATGGATACTGATTTTGCTTTAGAAAAAAACTTTAGGAAAAATATTAGCTGTATTTGTTCCATAGTTTAAATAAAAGGGTTTAAAAATAAAAAGGACAAAATCCATAAAAGCAATTCACATTTCCTTTCCAATTAGCTCTACATAGAAAAAGTATATGAAAGGGTTAAAAAATGAGCCTAAGGGGGGAAAACATGAATAAAAATTCCTAAAAACAGCTTTACTGAGTATAAAAGACATACAATAAATTGCACATATTTAAACTGTATGTTTCAATAAGTTTTTGTATGTGTGTGTACCAGTGAAACCATCACTACAACAAAACAATGAACATATCCTTCACTTCCCAGAACTACCTTTTGTGCCCTTTTTTAATTGTTCCTTCAAATGGACTTCTCTCCAGACAACTACTGACCTATTTTCTGTCACCACAGATTACATTTTCTAGAGTTTTTACCAGTGGAATCATACAACATGTTTTGATCTGGCTTCTTTCACTCAACATAATTTTTAGTGATTTGCCCGCATTGTTGTGTGTATCAATACTTCAATCCCTTTACTGCTAAGTGGTATTCCACTGTATGGATCAGGACTGGCTTCATGGGGATGCAGCTTCTACACTTGCATGGGGCTTGGTTCTCAGAAGGGCTCCAACCCTGTTTTAATGTTCTGCTGTTACCATTTTGAAATTCTTAATAAATTCTGAACAAGTGCCCAGTATTTTCAAGTTGTACTCAGCCTCAGAAATTGTGTAGCTGGTCCTGGTATAGAAATACCATAATTTGTTTATCTATTAACCTGTTGATCAAGATATGAGTTGTTTCCAGTTTTGGGCTACTGTAAATAAAGCTTCCATCAAAATCTAAGCACAAGTCTTTGTACGGACATATACATATAAATACCTAGTAGTGGAATGGCTGGATCATATGGTAGGTATATATTTTTTAAATAGCTTTACTGAGGTATCATGTACAAACTGTAACATTCATCTATTATATGGGTGCAATTCAATGAAATTACAAAGTTGTACAACCATCATCATAATCCAATTTTAGAACATTTTCCCAAAAAGTTTCCATATGACCATTCAGTTAATCCCCATTCCTACCCCAAGCCCTAGGCAACCACTGATCTACTTCCTGTCTTAAACTTGCCTTTTTTTTTTTTAATATTTCATATAAATTGAACCAGACAATATGTAGTTTTTCCCATTTGGTTTCAATGTGCATGGTTTTTAGGCTCATACACGGGATAGCATGTATCAGGAGTTCCTTCTCTTTTATTGCATAATAGTGTTCTATTGTATGCATGCACCACATTTTGTTTATGCATTCAGAAAGGTGATGGTTAATTGTATTGTTTCCATTTTTGGCTATGATGAATAGTTTTGCTAAGGACATGTTAGCATATATGTCTTTGGACATATGTTTTCATTTCTCTTGGGTGGATTACTGAGGAATGTATTAGCTACGTTGTATGGCTGCACAGGAGCCATGGTGGTGCAGTGGTTAAGAGCCACAACTGCCTACCAAAAGGATGGCAGTTGGAATCCACCACCAAGTCTACTCCGTCCTATAGGGTACTATGAGTTGGAGTCAACTTGATGGCAACGAATTTGTTTTTTTTGTTGTTTTGTTTTGTTTTTATGGTGGTACAAACAGTTAAGGTACTTGGCTGCTAACAAAAAGACTGGAGGTTCCAGCCCACCCTAGAGGCATCTCGGGAGAAAGGCCTGACAATTTACTTCTGAAAAATCCACCACAGAAAACCCTATGTTGCAGAGTTCTACTCTGACACACATGGGATCATGGTGTATATCTTATTTTTAAGCAAATATCGCTCATGTTCTGTTTGTTTTGTCAATCGCTGCCTCGTCCGCAAGGTATTTTCCTAAGTGCGCTATGCTACTTTTTTTTACAGCAACATGTAAAAAACAACTGGCATATTGGCACTTATGAAAATACTTCACCAGAGGGAGCAGCTGGCAAACATAGGAGGTGCATAGCATTTGTGTATAAATACGGTAATCCTTTTTATATGTTTCGAGATTTAGTTTGCTAATATTTTGTTAAGGATGTTTACATCTATTCTCATGAGAGATCTTATGTATAGTTTTCTTGTAATGTCTTTGTCTAGATTTGGTAACAGGGTGATAAAAGCTTCATAGACTATTTTGGGAAATGTTCCCTCCTCTTCTATTTTTTGTTTGTGAAGTATTGGTATTATTTCTTTTTTTAATATATGATAGCATTTACCAAGGAAGCCATCTGGCCCTGGGCTTCACGGGACAATTATTAAATCTCTATACTTGTGTAAGTGTATTCAGATTTTCTATTTCTGTAAAAAAATGGCATGGTGGGGGGGTGTCTGACCTCCTCTAGCTTCACGAGGTGGGGAGAGAGAACCACCATTACCATCAACAGGCCGAGGATGAATGCTATGAGGTGGAGGTCAGACATCCCTCCACCCTCCAACCTTTTTAACCAATTCTCACACCAGCCATCCCTCCCACAGCACTCTACTTCTCTGCTGCGTTTGATAATTCGTTGAATGGCCACACAGAACTCACAAACCGTACTTACAGTTACAGGGTTTATTAGGGAAGTAACAGGTTACAGGAGTCCTGGGGGCGTGGCTAAGAGCTATAGCTGCTAACCAAAAGGTTGGCAGTTTGAATCTAGCAGCCACTCCTTGGAAACCCTATGGGGCAGTTCTACTCTGTCCTATACGGTCACTATGAATCAGAATCGACTTGACAACAACGGGTTTGGTTTTGGTTAACAGGTTACAACGCAGGATACAATTCTTTGATCAGGACAGCTTCTTCTCAGCCATTCCCACAGACAGGCCTCTCAGCCTCACCTCTGCCCTGCTTAGACAAGTGTTATAAAAGCTCCTAGCTCCACCGGCTGGCAAGCCCCACCGCAGCTGTCTCATGCCAATCTCTGCCGGTCTCCTGGTTCCTGCTGCTCGCACTGCTATTGCTCTTGCTACTGCTGTGTTACAGTTCCCTCCCCATTGTCTTCCTTTAAGCCTAACATGATGGCAAAACTAACCAATCCCCTAGTTAGGGTTCCATATACCTTATTTGCATGGTCCTACCCCCCACAAGGATGACATGCACCTTATTTGCATTATTAGCACTGTCCAATCCTCTTGGTGGGCCACAGGCACCTTATTTGCATAGTTCCACCCAATCATTTGGTGGGAGTTATAAGACCACAGTGAGAGAAATGCCATATAAGAGCAACCCATCACACTGCAATTTCCAACTGAATTCATTCTGGTAATCTGTATCTTTTAGGAATTTGTCCATTTTATCTAAGTTGTCTAAATTGTTCGCAGAAAGTTGTTCATAGTAATGTTTTTAATTTCTGCAGGGTCAGTAGTGATGTCCCCTATTTCATGCCTGATTTTGTGTCTTCTCTCTTTTTTTCTTGATCAGGCTAGCCAAAGGATTGTTAATTTTGCTGATCTTTTCAAAGAAGCAACTTTTGTTTTATTTTCTCTATTCTTTTCTGTTTTCTATTTTATTAATTTCTACTGTAATCACTATTACCCCCTTTCTTCTGCTCGCTTTGGACTTATCTTCTTTTTCTAGTTTCATAAAAGCTTAGGTTATTAATTTGAGACTTCTTTCTTTCTGATATAAGTACTTAATACTACAAATTTCTCTAAGTACTACTTTAACTGCATCCTATAAATATCGATAAATTGTGTTTTTGTTTTATTTCAATCAAAATATTTTCTAACTTTCCCAGTGACTTCTTTTTTAATCTATGGGTTATTTAGATACATGTTGTTTAATTTCCATATATTTATGGATTTCCAAATATCTTCTGTTATGAACTGTTCTAACAAAAAAATGTGTGTCAACCTGGCTAGTCCATGATTCCCAGTACTGCATGATGTCCCACCATTTTGCCATCTGACGTGAATTTCCTATGTGTTGTAGATCCTGCGTCTATGATGTTAATGAGGCAAAATTAGAGGCAGTTATGTTAATGAGGCAGGACTCAATCTACAAGATTAGGTTGTATCTTGAGTCACTCTCTTTTGAGATATAAAAGAGAGAAGCGAGCACAGAGACATGAGGACCTTGTATCACCAAGAAACTACTGCCAGAAGAATAGCGCATTCTTTGGACCCGGGATCCCTGTGCTGAGAAGTTCCTAGACCAGGGGAAGATTGACAACAAGGACCTTCTCCCAGAGCCAACAGAGAGAGAAAGCCTTCCCCTGAAGCTGACACCCTGAATTAGGACTTCTAGCCTCCTAGACTGTGAGAATATATTTTTCTCTGTTGAAGGCATCCACTTGTGGTATTTCTGTTATAGCAGCACTAGATAACTAAGACATCTTCCTATTTTTTATTCTAATTTAAATCTGTTAAGGTTGAAACACATATTTTGTATTTCATTTTAGTTATTTTAAATTTACCAAGACTTGTTTTATGGTCTAGTATATATGATCTATCCTAAGAATGTACTATGTCTGCTTGAAAAGAACGTATATTCTGCATTCATTGGATATAGTGCTCTATATATGTACAACCAAATGACATATATGTCTATATTCTTGCTGATTTCTCTTTAGTTGTTCAGTCATTGAAAGTGGGATATTAAATTCTCCAGCTATTATTCTGAATTGTCAATTTCTCCTTTCAATTCTATCCATATTTGCTTCATGTGTTTGGAAGCTCTATTTTTAGGTGTGTATGTTTATGGAGTTGGTGGTGGTTCAGTACTAGAATTTTCACCTTCCATGCAGGAGACTCAGGTTGGATTCCCAGCCAATGTACCTCAAGTGGAGCCACCACTCGTCTGTCAATGCAGGCTTGCATGATGCTATAATGCTGAACAGGTTTCAGTGGAGCTTCTAGACTAAGATGGACTAGGAAGAAAGGCCTGGCGATCTGCTCATAAAAAAAATCAGCCAGTGAAAACTGTATGGATCACAACAATCAGATCCTGTTATGCATGGAGTCGTCGTGAGTTGGGGGTGGGGGGAGGGACAATTCAACAGCAGCTAACAACAACATACATTTATAATTGTTAAATCTTCTTGATGTACTGACTTCATCATTATGAAATGTCCCTATCTCTGGTAATACTTCTTCTCTTGAAGTCTATGTGGTCTGATATTAATATAATCTCCAGTTCTCTCATAGTTATTGTTTGCATAGTATCTCTTTCTCCACTGCTTTGCTTTCAAGCTACTTGAGTTTTTGAATCTCAAGTGTGTCTCTCATAGACAGTATACAGCTGGATCTTACTTTTTTATCATGTCTTACAATCTCTATAGTTTGATTGGGGTATTTAAACCTTTCACGTTGAATATAATTATTCATATGGCTGAATTTACATTTTCTATTTGATTTCTATGTCTCCTGTCTTTTTTGTTCCTGTTTGACTTCTTTTGTGTTAAATACTGGTACTATTTTAATCACTCAGTTAATTATTTTTAACTTTTTTTTTTTTGTAGTAGTTGCTCTTGGGATTAAAATGTATATTTTATCACAAAATACTTCAGATTTATATTAATGTTTGATAAAATATAGAAATTTTATTCTAGCATTTGTGTTATGGTCCCCTCCTTTGTCCTCTGGTCATATATATTACATCTGTACATGTTATAAATCCTATAATACAGTGTTATACAATATTATGCCTTTTACAGAAAAGAAGAAATGAGAAAATTATATATAGAGTTAGTTTATATTAACCCACATACTTATCATTTCCATTACTCTTCATTTCTCCCTGTGGATTAAGTCACCATCTAGAGTCATTTCCTTTAAGCCTGAGGTATGTCTTGTAAAGCACGTCTTCTAGGAATTAATTCTCTCATTCTTTGCTTACTGAGAATGTCTTTACTTCGCCTTCTATTTTTTAAGGGTAGTTTTACTGACAGGTGTTTTGTTTTTTTCCCTTTTGGCACTCTGAATATGTCATTCCACTGCCTTCCAGTTTCCACTGTTTTAGATGAGAAGTTGGTGTTGATCACATTGATGCTCCCTTCTAAAGCGTTGCTATGAGTTAGACTTGACTCAATGGCAACAGGTTTGGGTTGGTTTTTCTATGTCATAAGTTGTTTCTATCTTGATGTTTTCAAGATTTTTTTCTTTGTCTTTAGCTTTTAACAGTATGACTATGATGTGTCTATGGGTTTCTTTGTGTTTTCCTACTTGGGGATGACTGAGCTTCTTGGATGTGTAGATTCATGTTTTTCATAAAATTTGGGAAGTTTTCAGTCATTGTTTCTTTAAATATTTTTTCTGTCCCTTTCTCTCTCTTCTCCTTTTGGATCCTATCGTACATATGGTACACGTGATGTTGGCCCACAGGCCTCTGAAGCTCTAATCATTCTTCAATCTTCTTCTGTCTGTTCTTCAGACTGGTTAATTTTAATTTCTCTTTCTTCAGGTTCACTGAGTCTGTCTTCTTGAATCTGATGTTGAGCCCCTCTAGGATATTCTTCATTTAGTTATTATACTTTTCAACTCCAGAATGCTCATTTAGTTGATTTTTTATAATACCTATTTCCTTCTTGAGAATCTCTACTTGTTAATCATAGTGTTTTACTTCCCTTTAATTCTTTAAATATGGTTTCTTTTAGTTCTTTGGATGTATTTACAATAGCTGCTTTGAAATCTTTGTCTGCTAAATCCAACTTCTGAGAACACTCAAAGACACATTCTACTGGTAACAACTTTTTTTCCTTCCCCTGCATATGGGTCACAATTCCCTACTTTTTTGCATATTTTGTAATTTTTTGTTAAAATCAGACACGTTAGGTAATGCATTGTAGCAACTCTGGATTCTGATAGTTTTTCCCTGAATCTTATTACTGTTACTGGTTTTTGTTTGTTGTTCATTTCTTTGTTTAGTAACTTGCCTGGGCTAAATCTGAGAAATCTTTCTCCCATGGGATGTGTGGTCATTAATATTCCTACTCAGATTTTCTTTTTTTTTTTTTGGTTTTAAAGAACAAGAATTTATTGTCTCACAATTCTGGAGGTTAGAAGTCCAAATCAGGGCATTGGTTCTGTCAGTAGCTCTGGAAGTTCCTTGATGTCTGTCTTCCCTGTGTGTGGGTCTCTCCGTGTCTATTCCCCCTTTTTATAAGACATCACTTTGAAAGGATCAAGTTTAAGACCCACCCTACTCCTATATAGGAAACCCTGGTGGCACAGTGGTTAAGACCTATGGCTGCCAACCAGAAGGTTGGCAGCTCAAATCCACCAGGCGCTCCCTGGAAACCCCATGGGGCAGTTTCACTCTATCCCATAGGGCTACCACAAGCTCGAACCGACTCGATAGCAATGGTTTTGATTTGTTTTTTTTGGCCAATTCTATATAAGGAGCCCTGGTGGTGAAACAAAAATCCACTGCCATTGAGTCGATTCCGACTCATAGCGACCCCATGGGGCAGAGCAGAACTGCCCCCACAGGGCCTCCAAGAAGTGGCTAGAGGATTTGAACCGCCGACCTTTTGGTTAGCAGCCCAGCTCTTAACCACTGCACCACCAGATGACAAAACGGTTAAGAACTTGGCTGCTAACCAAAAGTTGACAGTTTAAACCCACTCGGTGGCTCTGTGGGAGAAAGACTCCATGATCTGCTTCCATAAAGATTACAGCCTTGGAAACCCTATAGGACAATTCCACTGTCACATGGGGTTGCTTTTTATAAGACACCTATGAGTCTGTGAGTCAAAAATCAACTCCACAGCCCCCAACAACTACTCCTACATGACCTCATTAACATAACGAAAGCCAATCCCTATTTCCAAACAGTCATATTTATAGGTACACGGGTTAGGACTTCAATATAATTTTGGGGGGACACAATTCAGTCCATAACAGGTCCTTACATTATTCTGCCTTTACTAGAGTTATTTGTTAACTTGTCTACTTGTTTTATTTTATTCCCTATTCTCATTCTCCCAACTTAATGGCAAAAAAACTTTTTTTTAAAATATTTTATTGTACTTCAGGTGAAGGCTTACAGAACAAATAGTTTCTCTCTTTTTGTTTTTTTGTTAAATACATATTCCTGTGTTCACTTTTAAGTTTGATTCCTAGGGATCACCCATTTGTATCTGCATAGCTTAGTGGTCAGCTAATAATTGGACAGGTTTTCCACCCAGATGGATCTGTGTGTGTGTACAGGAGAGTTAATTCAAAGTTCAGGCCATTTTCAGGCCTACTTCAGTTTTTATTTTCCACTGGGCTCTTTTGTGTCTCTAATGTGTATGCACACAGCATCCAGGCCAGCCAAAAATGTGCTTACCCTAACTACCCACCACAATCTCAAACTATTAGAGCTGTGGCCCTCCTTACTCATCAACCTTCAAGACCATCATTTCCACTTGCAAGGCTGCTGAGCACTGGTTTATTACCTACCATTCCAAACTGAGTGAGCCCTCTTTGGTCAGCAGCCCCTGGCCCCAGGCCAGAGTATCACAGGTTCCTATTTTTACACAAAATTCAGCAGTTTCTAAAAATTTAAGTATTTCTCCATATCTTATATGCCTTTGGTTGATATCCAAAGTGTTGAAATGGGTGTTTTTGTCAGTTTTCTTCAGCTTTACAGGTGCTTTTGGGGAAGAGGATTTACCATTATCCTCACTTGGCCACAGCCAGAAGTCCTGTGCAAACATATTTTAAAAAAATAGTTTCTTTCAATAAAATCTATAAGAAGCTCTAATGGATAACTTGAATTTTAATTTGGAAAGATGATTTAAGGTCATGGCTCATCAAAATATTTAAGGAGTAGGATGATCCCACGTTCCAATATATACCTATTGTCCCAGAAGGTTGTCTAAGTCAGCACCTCCATTCACTCTCAAAAGATTTTATTCTGTGTCAGCAAATATAAGGTTCACCCTATTCATACCAAAAAACAAACCAAACCCATTGCCACTGAATCGATTCTGACTCATAGCAACCCTACAGGGCAGAGCAGAACTGCCCCATAGGGTTTCCAAGGAGTGGCTGGTGGATTTGAACCACCAACCTTTTGGTTAGCAGCCATAGCTCTTAACCACTGCACCACCAGGGCCCCACCCTATTTATAGGGTATCCTAAGTCTGGTTCTTAACTGTTTCATCAAGAGGTTTATTATAAGATAAGGAAACTTTCTTGTCAAAATGAAAGCTGAAATAGTCCTGCTCTCTATTTTCACTAAGGCAAATTTGAAATGTTCTAGTAATTTATAATGTTAAGAATATTTTCACCTTTAAACTCTACAAATGGATGCATATCTATGAATGCTCAGCAAGATACAGCATAAAAACACCTTTTAGATATTCATAAAGTAAAATGGTAAATTTATTGGCAAAATGCAAGTCAAAATCCTTTACTACTAAACCATCTTAGGCATAGAAAAACAAGACTTAGCAAATAACAGGAAAAAAAGTAAAGTTTCTAAGAAAAAATTCATGCAAAAACTAAAAACACTATTATGCTGACATGCTTCCTAACTACCAATCTAAGTTTTTCTCTAATTAAAAGGTTTTACCTTTAAAGGGTGTCAAGTTTAAATAATATAACTTTGTTGCCCAGAGTATGCAAGTATAAAATGCTCATATATATTTTAGGTTTGTAGGAAACCAAATATTAGGCCCTTCTTTCCCAAGAGGAAAAACTCCTGTTACTGAAAGAAATAAAATAAGCCCTTAATTTCTTCAAAAACTTCGTCCAGTATGAGAAACCAACTTGAACTGTAAACGTTCACTTAAAGCACAAAAAAAAAACACTTCATTTTATTTTGGGGCCTTCCCACCCCCTCCCCATACAATAACCCAAGATGTTCTATTCTTTCTAATTTTCAAAATGTAGTAGCATATGTTCTTTTTCAGAGCTTTTAAGATCCTTGCTTCATATCAGATTAGATTTGAGTAGGGCTATTATTGTAAATAAAATCTGTACAGGAAGTTGTTTTAAAAAAGTATTAAAAAAAAATAAGGCAGAAATCCTTGATGACTTCTATATCATTTGGTAAGAAATTTGACTTTGGAGGGAAAAGATGACCCCTAACAAAGCTAAAATTCCCTTTAAGAGAGGTATGTTCTTACATACAATGGAAAGGATAAACTTCTGTACTTCTCTTCCTTACCCAAACCAAGTCAGACAAGATCAACTGATGATAATCCAGCTAGATTATCATTAGTCCATTGTGAAGAACTATAAAAATACAAAAAATGCTCTAAAACACATAAAATCCTGAACAGTAAAAAGCAAAACATTTCACTTGCTCCTAAGATGTACCTGCAAAACAGTCACCCTGTGATGGGAAAAGAGAACAGCAGCTAATTTTGATGGGAGCACTTTGACAGAAGTTGGTACAACAAGCAGAGAGGCACCACTGGATAGAGCAACAAATATTTCCACAACAGAAGGATCAAACGTCAGCGGTGAAGCCAGAAACAAAACATCCTCTTGTGTGATCTCAAAAAGCATCCTAAAGGAAAACAGAATGTAGTCATGAAAAATGTCTAACATTTGATAAACACACATCCTAAAAAAGAGTGTTTCTGACCACTGAATTTCTGGGATTGGCCAAATTTTATTCTTCTCTTTTAGATTAACCAAAACAGTGCAGTTAATTCTAGAACTCCTCTTAAACGTAAGGACTAAAAGCCATTTAAAGGAATACCCACTTTTTACTAAGACATAATTTGTCATCTGTGATAGTTTTTTGATGTTTTGACCTGGCAAGGTTGAACTAAAATCTCCTGAATTTCTTTTCTAGTATATTCCCCATTGTTGTTTTTGTTAAGTGCCATTGAGTCGATTGTGACTCATTAGCGACCCCATGTGACAGAGTAGAACTGCCACATAGAGTTTTCTAGGCTGTAATCTTTGTGGAAACAGATCGCAAGGTCTTTCTCCCCTGCAGCCACTGGGTGGGTTCGAACCACCAACCTTTTGGTTAGCAGCTGAGCACTTAACCATTTCACCACCAGGGCTCCATGTTCCCCACTAGGGTAGGCTATAAAAGATATCCTCTCATGAAAGAACAGAACAGAGGCAGGCGCCACTTTATAGCATACACACAGCTTATACGAGTTATTCAAACACTAACGTAGGTGCTGCTGTGAAGAGATGTTGCAGATTAATTAGAAGTCCCTAATCAGTTGGTATTAGATTAATCAAAGAGAGATAATCTTGAGTTGGCCTGATTTACTCAGTTGGAAGATCTTTAAAAAAGGGCTTAGGGCTCCTCTTAGGTTCCTGGGTGGCACACTTTGTGCTTGACTATACTGACCTAAAGGATGGCAGTTCAAACTGACCCAGACTAAGAAAGAAAGGCCTAGCAATCTCCTTCTGAAAATTAGCCAATGAAATCTCTATGGATCACAACAGAATATTCTCTAACATAGTGCTGGAAGATGAACCCCTAGGTTGGAAGGTGCTCAAAGCACACAATGGCCACAATAATAGACTTGAGCATACTGACGACAGTGAAGATAGTGCAGGACTGGGCTAGGTTTCCTTTTGTTGTACGTGCAGTCTCCATGAATTGTAGACAACTGGAAAGCAACTAACAATAACAACAAAGAAGAGGTATTTCACCCCGGTATTTTCAATGCCACCCCCTCTCATATAAAGGTATCTTACTCCTTTGCACACTATTTGATTTAATCCAACCCTCTCCACCAATTCCCTACCCTCAGCCCATAAACCTCTCTCATCTTAAAAACAAAACCCTACACATCTCCCAGCATTCCTTGTATCCTGTTTCCCTTTAAAATCAGTTTCTAGAACAAAACATTACTTTTGTTATCTCCATTTCCTCTGATGGCGCAGTGGTTAAAGTGTTTGACTGCTAACCAAAAGGCTGGCAGTTCGAACATACCAGCTGCTTCGCAGGAGAAAGATGTGGCAGTCTGCTTCTGTAAAGATTACAGCCTTGGAAACTCTATGGGACAGTTCTACTCTGTCCTGTAGGGTTGCTATGAGTCAGAATCAACTCGACAGCAGTGGGTGTTTTGGGTTCACCTCCAGCCTACTGTAACCTGTCTTCTGCCCTAGGCTGTTGTTAGCTGCCCTCTAGCCAGTTCCTAACTCATGAAGATTCCACACACAAAGGGATATATGAAAGGCTGCCTCCACTGAGTTTAGCTTGAGGTACACTGGCTGGGAATGGAACCAGGGTCCACCCAGAGGCATCTGGGAAGACAGGCTTGGCAATCTACTTCCAAAAGGTCACACCCTTGAAAATCCTATGGAGCAGTTCTACTCTGCATACCTAGGATCACTGTGAGTTGGAACTGACTTAATGGCAGCTAACAAAAACAACGTGTGCCTATTGAGCACTAAAATCATAGCTGGTCCAAGAGATCTGTATGTAAGTATTAAATATTTGGTGAATTGTGAAGATGATTAGTATGAAAAAGAGAATGTAAAGTATCTAACAATTTTTTAATACTTATTATTGTTAAAAGAAAATGGCCTCACAACGATGAATCTGTGAAACGTCTTATAACATGGAGGAATGTGGAGGGCATTATGCTGAGTGAATTTAGTCAGTCACAGAAGGACAAATATGGTATAAGACCACTATTATAAGAACTCAAGAAAAGGTTTAAACACAGAAGAAAACATTCTTTGATGGTTACGAGGGTGGGGAGGGAGGGGGAGGGTTATTCAGTAACTAGACAGCAGACAAGAATTATCTTAGATGAAGGGAAGGACAGCACACACTACAGGGGAAGTCAGCACAACTGGACTAAACCAAAGCTAAGAAGTTTCCTGAATACAATAAAACACTTTAAGGGACAGAGTAGCAGGGTTATTCGTCTGGGGATCATGCTTTCAGGGGACATCTAGGTCAACTGGCGTAACAAAGTTTATTAAGAAATGTTCTGCATCCTACTTTGGTGAGTAGCGTCTGGGGACTTAAAAGCTTGCAAGTGGCCATCTAAGATGCATCAACTGCTCCCAACCCACCTGGAGTAAAGGAGAATGAAGAAGACCAGAGACACAAGGGAAGTATTAGCCCAGGAGACAGAAAGGGCCACATAAACAAGAGACTGCATCATCCTGACATCAGAAGAACTAGATGGTGCCCGGCTACCACCAATGATTGCCCTGACAGGGAACACAATAGAGTCCCCGATGGAGCAGGAGAAAGGTGGGGTACATGACTCAAATTCTAGTAAAAAGACCAGACTTAATGATCTGAGACTGGAGGAACCCCAGAAAGCACGGCCCCTGAACTCTGTCAACCCAGAACTAAAACAATTCCCGAGGCCAACTCTTCAGACAAAGATTGGACTGGACTGTAGGACATAAAATGATACTCATGAAGAGTGTGCTTCTTAGCTCAAGTAGATACATGAAACTAAATGGGCAGTTTCTGCCTGGAGGTGAGATGAGAAGGGCAGAGAGGGTGAGGAACTGGTTGAATGGACAAGGGAGATCAGGGGTGGAAAGGAAGACTGTGCTGTCACAGCACAGGGAGAACAACCAGGGTCATATAACAATGTATGTATAAATTTCTGTAGGAGAGACTAACTTGAATTGTAAACTTTCACTTAAACTACAACAATAAAAAAGAAAATGGCCTTACCTGTTTAAACTTAACTCTTAAGCCTTCCCAGAAACTAAAAAGACAGTTCTGGGAAAAGTTAAAATAATTAGATAAGCCCTAACTAGCCTATAGAAAGCAGACACAAACTTAATAAACCAATCCAAGCTGCCTCCTGCCCATTAAGTGAATGACAACCAATTGTTTCAAATTTCCCTTTTGAGAACTCCCCTAACAGTCTGTATTGTACAAAAGGTGATCAAAATTGTAATGTGACAAGCTCATTTCTTCAGATGGGTGCTCCTTATTCCAGAACAGTTTTTTCTTTGACATTACACATTGAAATGACAATATTTTGGATAAACTAAATTAAGTAAAATACACTGTTAAAATTAATTTCACTGGTTTCTAGAAAATTTTAAATTACACAAAATTTAAAATCACGTCTTGTGAGGTTTCCATTCCTATTTCCTCCTTTATTTCTTAAAACTACTTCTCTCTAGTTCCCTTCCACCTTTCGCTTCCTTCTTCTTTGTCAAATTGAGAATCTTAATACTCCTTTTATAGATTTCTCATCTCCTGACCTTATCCAACTCCACAGTGCTACAGGAGTGAAGAACTTAATAATGTATGGATCCTTTATTGGTTTCCATCACCTACTGGATTAAGTTCAAACTTACAGGGCACACCCCCTGTCCCCCTCAGGCCACATTTCCTGCCACCCCATTCTTTCCTTAGCCCTGCCCTGACACACCCTAGCAAGGCAAACTCTTTCTCCCATACCTCTGCTGCCACCTCTGCCAGGAATACTCATCCTCTCTTCTTACTAACAATTAAATTAAAGCAACACACCCAACCATATCATTATTCATTCTGTGTTTGGCCCCAGGCCTGGATCAAACAGGTGAAGCTCCAGTCTGCAGAGAACCAAAGTTCAGCTATAGCTCAGACAAAAGAAACCTTATTTTTTAGGACTATCAATTTAGGAACAAGAGTTATAAAGAACAAATATTTTAAAATTCTTTTTTTTCCCTTTAAAATACAAGTTCTAAAGAAAGATTCTAAGCAAGGAACTTACCGGAAATGCTGGATATTTGGTACTATACATGCATGAGGCACTCTGACAATCTTAGGTATCCCTGTAGTCCCTGATGTATGCAGAACATAAGCTAAGCAATGCTTTAGCCTCAGATCTATGTATTCTTCTGAGTTTCCTTCATTGCTGTTTCCAGAACCCCTGCTGTTTTTCAATTTTTCTTTTTCAGGTTTCTCTTTTCCATCACTTAGCATCAATTTCACCTCAACATTCTTCCAGTGAAGTCTGAAGAGTAGTAGGTCATTATGTTCTACTGTAAATGTATCATAGTTTAATAACGTGTCGTGGGAAGATCTGAATTTCTATTTGAGATAGGGAAAAAATTTACAATATTAGTTTTTTAAAAGACTTTTTTTTTTTAATATATAGAAGTAATGTAACACATTCATTTACTCCTTCAACAAAGCTTTTTGGTGGGTACTTGCTATGTGATAAAAAGATAAATAAGAAATCTCCAAGAGTAAGGTGCTGTCCTTACTTTCAAACTCACTTTCAGAATAAATAAGCATATAAAAATGCACAACTGCAATATAATGTGGTCAGTGTGATAATGAAGTATGCTTGAAATGTTAATGGGAATAGAGGAGGTTGAAGTTTAACTGGAAGGTCAGGGATTGCTTCATAGGCAGTGTTTAAGATAAATCTTAAAAGTGTAAGTAGCTACTCTCCAGATAAAGAAAAGGGGCACTTCAGGCAAAGAATACAGCCAGAGGATCTGACCTGAAAAAGCCAGTGTTGAGGAAAATGTTATTTCACTAAGTTGCAGTTCCAAGAATTGCGGGGGAGAGGGAGGGACGGGGCAGAAATTATGCTACTGACAGATTAGATGTTAGATCCTTAATAACTTTATACACCCAACATTAAGATCTTAACTTGTAAGTTACAGGATCCAACTGAAGGTGACAACAGCATAGACTGGACTCTACTCCACAGAGGATGGACTGATAAACAAGCCTCTAATAAGTTAGAGCCATTTAATAATCTTTTGCAACAATTCAGATATGATATCTCGGATATGAGATAATGTGAACTTGTCTATTGCAAGAGAAGTGGGCAGGAAGGGTCTATGAGCAAAGAATCAATAGGGCCTGGTGACTTTCTGGATATGAAGTGAACCTAAAAGGTTAGGTTTCTGGTTTAGGTGATTTGGCGGATGGAGGTAGATAAAAAGATGTTGATATCAGTTTGTACATGCTGAAAGTGAGGTTCCGTTTGAATATACAGTTTTAGATTTATAAAAAGCAGCTTAATGCAAGATAACCTGTTTTCACATTTAAGAAATCAATACAATTATAAAACCAGCACACAGGTCACAACCAGCAGGCTATGGTATTTTCCATCTGTGTGTGTTTGTTATGTATGGAAGTAGCCTGTAATATACATATTCCTACATATTCTTAATATCTAGCTCAAAACCCTCTTACTAAATTAAAATTTTTCCATTGCTACTAAATTATATTTA
>NW_004444037.1:3593422-3594653 GCF_000243295.1 Trichechus manatus latirostris | reverse complement strand
GGGGCTCCCGCATGGAAGGCGAGAATTCACCACTGAGCCACCACTGCCTCCTTACAGTATAACACAGTTGGTTAGCTTTCTACTACTAAAATACGAAACAGATAGCAGAGTCTAATTTCTTCATTTGTCTATGTAGGAAAACATAAAATAAGCTAAACATCCATGTGCAGCTTTCATTATTAGAATCAGCACGCTACCAAAAAAACGTATTTCACCAAAAACAGGACACTTTAAGGGGAGAAAAAAACTTTAAAATTGATTTGTACGTGGCAATACTTGCACAAACAAGATCAAAGACCAGTTAGTCATTTTAACGAAAAATACTGTGAGGTATACTTTGCGGATACTAGATCTTTGTACGTAGTAAATTCTCAATAAAATTGTGTCAATGATGGAATAAAAGTAAATTTTTAAACATTACTTTGCTTTACATTTACATAATTACTATAATAAGACACAGATTATGGGATGAATATCAACTTCTCAAATTAATTCTTTGATAACTTTCATTTACTGCAAAACCCTAGCACAGAAATCACTATGTAAGGATAATATTCCAGAACAATTGAAATTATTGAACTTTGTAAAGATTTGTTTGAATTAGTGTTTCTAATGGATTCATGTCTCAATTTAAATGGACAATTAACCCAAACTCTCATTTATTCATTCACTGAAAACCTGAGTGCCTAAACATTCAGTGTAGGGTATTTCTGAAATCCTCATTTTCTTTGATCTAACAGAAGAATTTAAAAAATTTTTCCTTTGGCAAAAAAAAAAAAAAGTAAGCTTTTATATTTTGGAGATATTTAAATGTTCTGCTATTAGATGAAAACTTTAGTTTCTTCTAAATAAGCTCAGATTAATTAAATGATTAAAAATACTAGCGTAAATGCAAACTCCTTTTACCTGCCCCAAAACTGACCAAGTAATGCAGAAAAATTCAATAGTAAACAGAACAGTAACTTGCAATATAGTTTATGTATTAAATAACAAAATTTATGGCAATAAAAAAATTACCCTAAAATCCAAGAGGGTAAATTTATCCCAGGACGGCAGTAGAGACCAATTTCCTGAATTCCTTGAAAATCACAGTGTAACTGAAGAAAATTTGATAATTTTGAAGCATCATTAACCAAAGTCTTGTAGGTATAATAAATCGGATGTTGGCTGTTACATTCATCGAAGCATACAGCTATTCTGTCCGAATAAAGGGAAGCAGCCTGATGTACCA
>NW_004444037.1:3566984-3592293 GCF_000243295.1 Trichechus manatus latirostris | reverse complement strand
TTTTGTTTACTGTTGTGGGCTCCGAGGCTCGCATAGGCCGCGCACAGTCTTGGACTTGGGGGACTGACCCGCTTCGGGCCATATCCTCTCACACCAGCCAAAAAACTCTGGGCAAGATACTTAACTTGTGAGCCGCAGTTTCCTTGTACATAATGTGGGAATAAAGAAATTGACTAGGGTTGTTGTGAAGAATTGGAACCCTGGTGGCGCAGTGGTTAAGTGCTATGGCTGCTAACCAGAAAGATGGGCAGTTTGAATTCACCAGGCGCTCCTTGGAAGCTATGGGGCAGTTCTACTCCATCCTATAGGGTCGCTATGAGTCGGAATCGACTCCATGGCAACGTTTTTGGTTTTTGTTTTTGATTGTGAAGAAAGATGGAATCATTGTGAGATGCGAGAGCGACTGACCTTTATCATTCGACATTTTCTGAGAACCTGCCCGAGACTGCTGGGGCTGGGACTACAGGGTGAAGACTGCAAATGAAGTCCTTGTCATAATTAACCTGTTATTTTAATTGGGCTTTAAATGATAACTTAAGAAAATTTTTGCGTATAATCGGAACTAGGAAGAAAATGGAGCCCTGGTGGGGCGATGGTTAAGAGCTCGGCTGCTAACCAAAAAGTCGGCAGTTTGAATCCACCAACCTATTGGGCAGTTCTACTCTGTCCTATAGGGTCGCTATGAGTCAGAACCGACTCCTGGGGCATAACAACAACATGAAGAAAATAAAGCAGGCCTGAGGGGAAAGAGTTAGGTAAGCTAAACGCTTGAATGAGTCTGCTTCCAGGGCAGTTGTTATAGTTGGAGAGGCAGACATAACTTAATTATTAACGAGTGTCGAGGGCAATAATAATGGTATTTTTAAGCTACTGTGCGGTAGCAGAAGAGGAATGACCAGCTTTATCTCTTTTTTAAATCAGACACACATACATATGTAGAGGAGCCCTGGTGGTGCAGTGGTTAAGAGTTCAGCTGCTAACCAAAAGTTTGGTAGTTCAAATCCACCAGCTGCTCCTTGGAAGCTTTACTCTGTTCTACTGGATGGCAACCGATTTTATATATACATATGTATTTTTTTGGCCTGGGAGAGGGGCTGTGAGGGTGGCCCAGCAGCAAGAACAGTGTTTGAAAAAGCATAGGATGCTCTCCACTCCTTAGGTATTGATGGCACAGAACTGTAGCAGTAATACAGGTAATAGAGAGCTCCACTTGCAAACTGGATTTTACCACTAGGATGTACAACAGGCTACTCAAACTAAGATGCCATTTTTTTGGCCCCAAAACTGTGTCTTGTCTTTGTTGCTATATTTGGGAATGACCCCATCCACCCATTAAGGAACTCAAGATTTTTTTTTCTCCCTCTTACTGTCGCACGTCCAATTTGACACTATGTCCTACAGTCCCCAATTCCTAAACCAGTGCCTAGCTGCTATATAAGAATCACCTGGGGGAATTTTAAAAAACAGATCCTAGATTCCTAGACTCTATCCCCAAAAGTTCTGGATTAGTTTTCTACCGAGGGGCCTAGAATATGCATTTTTAAAATGTTCTCATCTGCATCGCCATTAATGCTACCTTTGTCCAAGTCTTCTTGGTCTGTCAATCTTCTAGATTATTGTAAGGATTTCCTAAAACCTTCCTAGCATTGCTTCTCTCCAACTCACTCTGAATTGCTGCCAGTCATCTCTGTTTCATTGTTGCAGTATCATCTTGCAACTCTGATATTGTTGTGTGCCATGGAGTCGGCCCTGTGTGAGAGAGTAGAACTGCCCAGTAGGGGTTTTTTGTTTGGCTGTGATCTTTACAGCCTGCTTCCGTAAAGATTACAGCCTTGGAAACCCTATGGGGCAGTTCTACTCTTGTCATATCTATAGGGTTGCTGTGAGTCAGAATTGACTCGATAGCAAAGCTTCACAGAAGCAGATTGCCAGGTCTTTCTCTCAGAGCAGTTGAGTGGATTCAAACCACCAACCTTTAAGTTAGCAGCCAAGTACTTGACCTTTGTGCCACCAGGGCTCCTCACTCTGATATGCTTTTTTGAAGACTTTTTCCCTTGCGGTCTCTTTCCCTTAAGTTTTATTTTGTTTAGTTTTTCCTCCATTCGGTTGGTTTCAGGCTGTCTCATGTTAGAGGCTTTCCTTGGGTGTCTGATGATTGATCCTTGATTATCTGCTCATATTTAAAAGTGGGGCATTTAAAAGCTGATTGGAAGTTCTGATTCCATGGGACAAGTTTGTGCTTGTTATCTCTTTTCCTCTGTCTTTGTTATCCCTTTTCTTTCTCCCTGAGGGTGTATGACTCTTTAAAAATTCCTTTAATGTCATTTTAAGGGAGTCTAAATTTACTTAGTAATCCAAAGTGATAAATTCAAAACCACACCAGATCAGTCATATCATTCTCCTGCTTAAGAAGCTTCAGCGGCCTCCCTTTGCCTGCCTAATATTCAGACTCCTAAGCATACAAAAAAGAGACAGTAGTTCATTATCTGGTCCATGACCCTTCCTAACCTGATTTCTCACAGCCAGGCCACTTCTCTCTTACCCCCAGCCCCAACCCCACACCTGGTACTCTAAGCTCTACCATAATGAGATGCTAGTAAATTGGCTGAGTATGTGATGCTTTTCCGGTTCCACATGTGTGCTTTGACTAGGCCTCGAGCTGAAATACTCTTCTCTGCCATGTCTGCTTGATGAACATTACTCCTCTTATGAAAATATAGCTTAACCATCACCTCCTCAATGATGCCTTTCTTCAGGCACTACATGAGAACTTACCTGCCCCTCCTTCAGCACCCCCTAACCCCATCCCATGAATCCAGCATTCTGTTGGGAGGGGCAATCTGCAATGGGCCCTAAGTGTTACTGCAGGTTCTTGGTGAGTTGCCAAGAATGCAAAGTCCTGACTGCCCTTTATCTGGGCCATTTCTCAGGGTTGTCTTTGAGGTGATCAACCTTTAGAGCTAAGGTAATGTCATCCCCAGACAAAGAGTAAGCTTATTTCTACTTAATATAAAAGTAGTGAATTCCCCAAGCTCAGTGTTCCTCTCCTGTAATGCCACCCACTGTGTGTACAGACATCCATCTAGACCCACCTCCGTCATCCCCATGGGACTTGGGGGAGACGGGGCATAGGGAACTAGTGAAAACATGAAGCTCTGGCTATTGTTTTTGCTATGAGTAATAATGCCCATTGCCTTTGACCCAGAAATCTCATGTCTATTGTCATAAAACAGTAACAGGCTACCTTATTAGCTTCTGCCCGTTGCCACTGAGTCAGTTCTGACTCATAGCGACCCTATAGGACAGAGTAGATCTGCTCCATAGGGTTTCCAAGTAGCAGCTGGTGGATTCGAACTGCCAGCCTTTTGGTTAGCAGCCAAGCTCTTAACCACTGTTACCACCAGGGCTCCTATTAGCTTGTACATAAGGTATAATCCCAGACCCTTCCCAGACTATGACATATACTTCTATCATAGCACCTGTAACGGCATTGTTTCCAAGTACCTTCACAAAAGGGATTCATGTCTTATGTATCTGTTTCCCCGAGTATCTAGCTTGCCATGGGTGGCTAAAAAAGTTTGAGACTGAGCATATTAGTTTTCTAATGCTACATAACAAATTGTCACAAACGTAACAGCTTGAAACAACAGCCATTTATTAGCTCACAGTTCTGTAACTCAGAAGTCTGGTATGGTGTCACTGGGTTCTCGTGAAAAAGTGTCAGCTGGGCTGCATTCCTGCCTGGAGCTTGAGGTCCTCTTTCATTTGGTTGTTGGCAGAATTCAGTTCTTTGAGGTTATAGGACTGAGGTCCC
The DNA here is from genome assembly GCF_000243295.1 of Trichechus manatus latirostris. Lineage (NCBI taxonomy): Eukaryota > Metazoa > Chordata > Mammalia > Sirenia > Trichechidae > Trichechus > Trichechus manatus. The sequence continues at coordinate 3,588,479 of NW_004444037.1, read as the reverse complement.
CTTTCTTTTGCTGGCTGTTCTCAGCTCCTAGAGGCAGCCCATGGTTCCTTGTGTTGTGACCCCCTCCATAGGTCTTCTCATCAGATCTCTCTGAATTCAGTAGGGTCCAGTGCATTTTAAGGATTCTCCTGATTTGTTCAGGACTACCCAAATAATCTCCCTTTTGATTAATTCAACTGATTTAGGACCTTGAGTTCACCTGCAAAATCCCTTTGCCATATGAAGTAACACAATCACAGAAGTGATAATCTCATCATATTCATAGGTTCTGCCCATACTCAAAGGGAGGAGATTATACAAGGGAAAAGAGTCATTGGGGGATCATCTTAGAACCCTGCCTATCACTCTACCCATTGGTAGGAAAGGGTAAGGTAAGTGCCTAAACCAAGGCAGTGGCAGTGAGGACAGAAGAGAAAGGCAGTTCCACAGAACTTGAAGATGGTTACATCATCTGCAAAATACAAGAACTGGAATAGATCACTGCTTTTCAAACAAGGTTCTGGGGAGGGCTCAGGAATAGGGACAGTGGCCAGATTGATGGAAATCTCAACTCTTTTTCAACCATAGCAATTCATTTTATTTTTCAAGTTCAGTTGGAGCATAAGATGTTACTACAAAAATTACTGGTTCTGTTAGAAGGAAAGAGAAAAGCATTTTCCAAAATGGCTTTCATTTAAGAATTAAAGAGAAGTGCAAATAAGATAGACAATGTCTATCTTAGAGATTAGTCAGTGTATTATTGCTATATAACAAATTACCTCCAAATATAGCAACTTAAAACATAAACATTTATTACCTCACACCATCTATAGGTTAGAAATCCAGGAGCAGTTTGGTTTTGTGGTTCTGGCTTGGGGCCTCTTATGAGGTTGCAGTCAAGCTGTTGGCAGGGAATACACTCATCTGAAGAGTTGACAGGACTGGTGCATTCACTTCCAAAATGGCTAATTCACGTAGCTGTTGGTGGAAGGTCTCACTTCCTCACCACGCAGACCTCTCTGTAGGGCTCCTTGAGTGTCCTCACTACACGTCTCCTGGCTTCTAAAGTGATCCAAGACGGCCAGATGGAAACTACCTTTTATGACAACCTCATTATTTGTATTGAGCAAATCTGCTGCAAAGGACCTCTTTAAAGTGTTAAAAAGCACAGATGTCACTTTGAGGACCAAGTTACGTCTGACTCAAGCCATGATGTTTTCAGTTGCCTCATATGCATGTGAAAGCTGGACAATGAATAAGGAAGACCAAAGATGAATTGATGCATTTGAATTATGATGTTGGCAAAGAATACTGAATATACCATTGGCTGCCAGAAGAACAAACAAATCTGTCTTAGAAGAACAGCAAGAATGCTCCTTAGAAGCTAGGACGGCGAAACTTTGTCTCACTTACTTTGGACGTTTTATCAGGAGGGAACAGTCCCTGGAGAAGGACATCATGCTTGGTGAAGTAGAAAAACCAAAAAAAACCCAAGCCCATTGCCATCGAGTCAAATCCAACTCATAGCAACCCTATAGGACAGAGTAGAATTGTCCCATAGGGTTTCCAAGGAGCAGCAGGTGGATTTGAACTGCCAACCTTTTGGTTAGCAGCCGTAACTCTTAACCACTGCGGCGCTAGGGCTCCTGGTAAAGTAGAGGGTCAGTGAAAAAGAGGAAGACCTTCAATGAGATGGATTGACACAGTGGCTCCCACAATGGGCTCAAACACAGCAACGACTGTGATGATGTAGGACTGGGCAGTGTTTCATTCTGTTGTAGTGTCACTGTGAATCAGAACCGACTCAACAGCACCCAACAGCATTATTTCTGCCACATTCTGTCCGCTAAAAGTTGAGTCACCAAGTCCAGCTCACACTTAAGGGGAGAGAAATTAAGCTCCACCTCTTAAAGGGAGAAGTATCAAAGAACTTGTGGCCATGTTTTAAAACCACCACAATCAGGTAACACACAATCTTTATTAAAAAATAGGCATTAAACAAATAACTATCTTGGTCCCAATTGTGGTATGTGTTACAAGAGTACATAATGGGGGGACCTAACCTTGTCTGAGAGGATCGAGGATCAAGGATCATGTCCCTGAAAGAAACAATGACACATAACAACTGAGAGATAAGTGGGGAGTTAGGTGAAGGGAAAAAGTGAAATGTGTAAAGGGAATTAATGTGCAAAGGACCAACAGGGTGCAGAGGGAGGCGATTCATACTTCCCTGGAATTAGAACAATGTAGATGGATGGAACAGAGAAGAAAGAGGCAGGATGACATAAAGACAGGATCTCACATGCAGGCTACACTGATTATGGACTTTTTCACAATAGCAATGGAAAATTGGTGGTTATTTAAAGCAGGCTATGGTGACAATCTTTGGACATGTTATCAGGAGGGATCAGTCCCTGGAGAAGGACATCATGCTTGGTAGAGGGTCAGTGAAAAAGAGGAAGACCCTCAATGAGACGGACTGACACAGTGGCTGCAATGGGCTCAAGCGTAACAAGGTTCATGAGGATGGTGCAGGACCGGGCAGTGTTCTTGTTACGCTGTATACAGGGTCGCTATGAATCAGAAACAACTTGATGGCACCTAACAACAATAAAAAATGGTGACAATCAGATTTACTTTAGAAGAATATGGAGACTGAATTTGAATGGAGCCAGAGTGGAATAAGGGGAGACTTGGTAAGAGGCTACTGCTCTCTTCTACGTGAGAGATGGTGACTGTCGCTAGATTGGTAGGAATGAAGATGGGAGAGCAAAAGAGGTTTCCAAGCATGTTTAGGGGGTAGAACTAACCAGACTTGGTGACTGACAAGACATGGAATGTGGGAGTGAGAAGTTTCAAGGATGACCCCTGGGTTTCTGGCCTGAGCAACTGGGTGGGATAGTGGTGTGAGGAATATAGGAGAGAAAGCAGTTGGTGGGTTGTGTGGTTTACTCTGGGGCTTTGAACCAGTCCATTCCGGCTAAAACCCCTGCTGAGAATTTGCATTTCACCCCAGATACACTGAATCAGAATCGACATTTTAACAAGATCCCCAAGTGATTCTTATATATAATAAATTTTGAGAACCACTGCTCTACTAGTGGTTCTCAGAATTGGTCCCTAACTAGCAGCATTAGCATCACCTGGGAACTTGTTAGAAATGCAAATTATCACCAGGGGTTCGAACTGGAATAAACTGGCTTGAAGTCCTGGTTTATACAACAGCATTCAGATGCTCAGGTGACGGCAAAGAGAAAATTGGTGGTTGGGTTCATTCTGGCTTAGTATTTTGCTGGGTGATAATGAAAGAACAGAGGGATGAGGTAGGTCAGGCTGTTTGCAAGACAATGAGTCTATGACCAACCCATCAGTATGTCAACAGTGAAGCCAAACTAGCCATTTTCAGTGATTGAGGAGGAGGAGTGCAAGGGCCCACCACTTGTGTCTCTCTTGTGCATTTTCTCTTTTGCCACAGTGCAGGGAGTTCAGCATTATGCTAAATGCTAGATTCCAAAATGATTAAAGCGTTGGTTCCTGGCATCCAACAACTCGCCAGCTATATGGGAAGCCAATTTCTGCACCAAAAAAATCCCATAGATTTACACTGTATATTACAGCTTATCCTAAAATGTCATTCTAAGGAGCATGCAGCTTTTTCAGAGGTCTGAATTTTCATTTTGACCTCTTCAAGAAACGTGTCCGCAGTTTTCCTAGAGGAGCTGACCAGGCACTACTTGAAGCCCACAGAAGGAAGGCATTAGAGATTCGAGTAACGCTCTAGAATCTAGGGCAAGACTTTGAGGGACAATAATATTAATATGCTTGAATGGATTAAGTCACCTATAAAAGCCGCTGCCCAGCCCCTCTGCCCTTCTTCCTGTACCAAGTACACCGCAGGGCCTGAGCTGGATTCAGCCTGCAGTATGGATTTGGATTCCGGCGAGCACAGCGAGGGGCGAGCCTGTGACCACCACAGGTTGCAGGTATAGAGGGGGCTGCAGCTGCCCAACTGGGAGGGCTGGGGCTAGGGAGGAGGCTTTTGGATAACACCGATTTTCACATAATGCTCTGGTCTTCGGAATCTAACCATGTCAATAAACGAGCAGTGTGTATACTCTGTCTCTCCTATTCAAGCAGCAATTTTGAGCTACAGGGGTCATCCTGGATATTGGCCAGTCCCTGGTTCCTAACAGGTGGTCAATAAATGCCTAGATCAGAGAAATAAGATCTGACTAGCTCATGCCAAGTACGGGGGCCTGGATGTTGTCATTGAGCTGTTCATCACACTGCACTAACTAAGAGTCAGTATTAAAAAAAAATATGCACACGCATATTTAGACATACTTATTATATATATTTGTCACCAAGGCATCACCGAAAGTCACAAAAAGTAGGCTTAGTTTAGTTCACAACAATATAGGTACTGTGAAAACACACTTTTAATCTCTGCAGTTTACAATACTCTATATAGCTTTTAAAGCAATTAAACAACATTTAAGATTAAATTTGTCAAAAAATGTAATTTAATGTAGACTTCAGAAACTTTGAAATAAAAGGCCATAATGGAGAAACATTAAGAAACCTGTGGAATTACCAAACTGTCACAATACTACTTTCCATTATAAAGGCATCTTGATAAAGCAAAATAAAAACCATGGAAAATACAAAAGTCAAATTAGAGATTTGGTTTAGTACTTTCCCTGAGTCTCTTTAAAAATCAAATGCAAGTCCAGCCAGTTCTAAATCTGACCCAAAGGTCTTGCCCACCTCCATACCTCCTCCCTGGAGAATACATTTAAGACTAGAGGCCACACACTGAAATGGTCCCAGGGCTTTATTTAAATGCCAGTTTGCTTATGCCACTGCCACAGGGTTACCTGATCTACCACTATAGGTGGGCTTAAAGAGCTGTCAAGATTTTATCTTGGCCTACTATAATGTAACGCATTGAGACTATATACCAAATAAGGACAACAGATCTTCAATTCTTAATAAATATTAAAATTCTAAATGGATTAGGACACTATATACATCAAACTGTGGTAACTTAATAACATGGGAGGCAAACCCTTTCATGTTTTTAAAAATTTACACAAATGGGTGGTAGTGGGTAAGTCTTTTTAAAGTTCTAAATCTCAGATGTCACAAGGGAAAAAACCTCAAAAATAAGACATTTTCACAAGTTAAAAAATCTAATTCATTAGATCTCAAAACAAAGTTGAAAAAGTGGTTATAAGTTGATATTTGAATATGGGCATTCTAATTCCATAAAGCGAGTTGTCCCCTTGATTCTTAAACAAAATAGGCCCCTACAGTGTTTCTACTTGATCACTTAATTGCAATTATATGTATGTATACACATATATGTATATATGCTTGCAACTGATGAAGCAGTTCAGTAAAGCACATTATAATTAATCAAATTAAGGATAAAAGGTTTATTTCAAATGTACTAGGTTACTTGCTGGGCTTATGCTATTAGAGCACTAAATATTATGAATCATACTTTCTAGTCAAATGTAGGAAAACTTTTCCCATACATTTTGACAACCATTCTTAGGACATCAAGGAGAGCTGCAAAGCACTGCCAAACTGTGACTCCTCCATCATAATGAAATCTCAACTGCAGAGTAACAGTCAACATTTCAAAAGGTAATAATCATGTACTACCTTAAAATTTAGGGGTGAAATGATGGCTCTAACTACAAAAGTGTGACATTTATTCATTCCTATTAATTATTTAGTTCAGTAAGATAAGCATCCCACTGCACAGTTGGGGAAACTGAGGCACAAAAAGGTTTGCTGGGATTTTTTAAAAAAAGATTTGTTTAATGTGAGGGAAGCCAAGATCATAACTACAATCAGAACTCTAAAGGCTAGACACTTATGGGGTAAAATGGATTCAAACTTTGTAACATTACATGTAACTCACCTGTCCTGTTTGTATCACATCTACCTTGGTCCAACCTCTTGCAAACTCTTTAAAATATGGACCTGGATGCCTCTTAGCATCTCTTTTTTCCTGACCAGGTGAAAAAGGCCAGCCAGTGCTTGTATTAAAAAAAAAAAAGAATACTACATATTGCAATTAGCAAGGTTCAATTATGAAAATATTCCATAACTGAATTTCAACAAATCTCAAAAACATTCCACAAAATTCTGTAAGAATTCTTGGGAAGGTATAGTACTTGGCATTCCTCTCTAACACAGAAATTCTTTGCATTACTGTTGAAGATCTGAAATTAAGTGTATATGCTCTCATAATTGGTAATATCACAGTTTTACTAAGCTAATAAATAAAACTGAAAGGACACCCATGTTCCTAGATAACACCAAAACATTTACCTAGGATTATTAAAGAAATCATAGCACTTTGGTACCCTTTTCAGAAAAACCCTAAAATGTACAAAGGTAAACATAAGTATGTCGTATTTTATATTGTACTGAGTAATAGTAAACCAGTAAGGCATAACCACTATGACTTCTTGACCAACTTCATATCCTGAAACAACATATCTGCCCTCGCGAGCTACCATTCCAATTCTACAGGGTATTCTCCAGTGAGACAAGCTGTACAATGACCATTCTTTTCAAAACATTTCAGGCCATTTCCATTTTCTTGAATGATAATATCCTGCTTTTCTATTTTCTGTTTTTTAAACTTTATTCTTTCTTGTACAGATGAAACCAGTCCTTCTACTGACAGATACACAACACTGTTTGCTCCTATAAGGGAAGAGAAGGAAAAATAAAAAGGTTATGAGACTCCTTTAGAGAGTAGGAAGTGCCTCAACAGAGAATAGTTCCAAAAAGAAAATCTTAAGCCAGGATAAAATTTTCTCTTTTGGCTTTTCTTTAAAAAGAAAAATTAAAAACAAAAATTAGGGCCTTTTTAAAAAATTTTAATTGGTTAGGGGACAACAATTTAAAATAGCAGTGGAAGCTTCTAATCTAGGATGGACTTAGAAAACTTCCAAGTAATTTTCTTCATTAAGAAAATAGATTTTGAAATCAGGAATACTGGGGTTCAAAATTAAGCTCAAGCTCACTTCTCTTTTCTAAATGTATTTTTTCATCTGTAAATGGGGAAAACACTGCATAAGTGTAGGGTTTTTTATGACATTATTATGATAATACAGATAAAGCGTGTTAGTTCCTGGCAATAGTGAGTGCTCACAATATGCTAACCATCAGAGTAACATTCAAAATGTTAACAGGTAAGGCATAGGTATGACTAGGCAAAATAAATGCCAGCCATAAACAAGCAGTGCACACTGGCTGAATATCTATGTGAGACCTTACCTGATTCTGAAAGGATGCAGTCTTATCCAGAATAACATGGATCTCCAAGTCTTCTGGTAAGCCTACATAAGCTTTTTACTTTTTGATTTATATTCACATTCAAATTATTCTACTGGGATCTGTGGTAGAATTGTTTCTGTTTTTCTTGGCATCTGACCTTTGGGAGACTTTCAGTAATGTACTTGCAGTTCCCTCTACCTGGAAAGCCTCATTTCCCCAACCTAACCTAAGTTCAAGAGCCACCATTTCCTGGAAGTCTTTCTTCTTCCTTTGATCTCACCTTAGTCTTGCTCTCCAACACAGCTGTTGTCTACGTATGTTGCGTGGTGTCTACACATGCCAGGCACTCTTATTATTTAGAATAGTGTTCAAGATCTGGACAACATATACGATATGTACTTTTAAAAAATACTGAACACTACATAATTACAGACTTCGGATTTTTTCTGTTAATAAAGGATTAAAGACAAAATTTAAAGAAAATTTAATACCTACCTAAATATTCTGCGAGATGAACAAATTCCGGTTTATTGGCAATAAGCTCTTCTTTTGTGGGAATGTTTATTCCCATGAAGCATGGAAATCTAATTGGTGGTGAAGCTACTCGAATGTGTACCTTGGAAAGAAATAATTTCACACATTAATTATTTGAGATTAATTGTAACAATAACTATGCAAAATTCTCTTTCATTGGTCAAATGCAATGTAAAATTGTTTAAAGAATATTTAATAACTTATGGATAATGAAGCAAACTACAGAATTTGTTCCACTAAATAACAGACTAAAAAGAATACTAAAAAATCACCTGATATACATATAGAACTCCAGTGTTCAGTCAGAACTACTTATAGAATTCATTACCAAAGAATCTTACTTGAGCAGCTTTCCTCTAGACTCCAAAGTATCGTGGACGAAAATTTCAAAATGTCAGCCACTTGTGAAAGGTTCTTTTATATAGAGCTGTCCACTGCTTCTGTTACCTATTAATGAGGAATTTTCTTCCTTCCAATCTCCTACTTCTCATTTAAAGACTTTACTTCCCTAGGGCCATCTTCATTTTCTTTTGTTACACATGAATGCGCTTTTGTTACTTCTTATAAAAGCCTTTAAGATGAAAACTATGATCCAACAGGTTATAACAAAAAACCTCAGTATTATGAAAGAGCTATTTGTCATATTATTATTTTCTGTCCTTTGTCAGGTATATTTACATGGCTGTAATGGCAAAGAGGAGTTCCTGGGTGGCACAGATGGTTGAATGTTTGACTACTAACCAAAAGGTTGGTAGTTTGAGCCCACCCAGATGTGCCTCAGAAGAAAGGCCTGGTGATCTGCTTCAAAAAGGTTATAGCCTTGAAAACCCTACGGAGAGGTTCTACTCTGCAACACATGGGGGGGGGTCGCCATGAGTCGGTATCAACTTGATAGCAACTGGTTTGATTGTTTTTTTGGAAACAGTAAAAAGTGTACACATTTACTTTTTACCTTTTATAACAGCAAAGATTTTCCCACAATAAACAGTCTTCTCAATTATAGTTTTTAATGGCTGCATCATCTTTCATCATACTGATGTATCAATTTACTATTTTCCTACTGGTGGATATTTAAGCCATTTCCAGGTTTTTTGCATTTTGTCTTTTATTATTGTAATAAATATTGAATTTACTTTATAACTCTTTATTACATGATTTCCACAGAATAAATTCCAAACAGTAAGATTATCATAATCATAAAGAGGCTGGAAAATCATAATTATAATTATCTTTGAAACTTTCTACATATACTTTTTCATTCTGCTTTCCATTCCACTTTCTCCTACAATAGATTTTTACATTTCCTCAATTATTAGTTGCAAATGGCATCTCATTTCTGTTTCTGCAACCTGAATTACTGAAATATTTAGAATCAGAATAAGTTTTGAAATTTTAAAATATAACTTACTGTGTCAAATTTATTATCCTGGGATTGCTTTTATGTCTTCAAATAAAGTAATCAATAATCTACAGATTTATGTATTCTATTTTGTGGTTTTTGTTAGTCTCTTAATTAATTTTATATATTTTTTAAGCTTTTATATTTAGTTTTTAAATCTACTAACGATTAAATTTAGCATATAGTATAAGGGTGGCTATTACATATTTTTCAAATTACTACAGCTACTCCTAAACTAAGTTGATTGGAAAAATGTTAATTTGTTACACTGAACTATCCATTTTGATTCACTGTACTGAATTACAATTTTTATGACAATATCACATTGTTAATTATTGGCGCTTCAGGGTATCTCTTAATATTACTTACCTCTTTTGCACCAGATTCTTTGAGCAATTTTATTATGGGCGAGATAGTATTCCCTCTCACAATTGAATCATCTACAAGAACAATTCTTTTGCCTTTAAAGTTGTCTGACAATACTCCAAATTTTTTTGCAACACCAAGTTGTCTTAACCTCATGTTTGGCTGAATGAAGGTTCTTCCTACGTATCGATTTTTACATAGCACCTCCACATATGGAAGTCCACACTGATGGAGAAAAAAGAAAAGGACAATGAGCAGCAATATACAGAATACTCTAGGCTCCTATTTACTGTAGGTCATACTGCCACCATAGTATGTATGTAGAATTTCAAAATGTTCTTATTCTAAACTCTCCATCACCAGATTACAATTTTCTTTCACTATTTAAACTGTGGAGAAAAAAGGCAAAAGGAAAAATCATTAAAATATACTCGGTGAGTAAACCAACTCATTTTGCTAGAATTTATAATGCTTCTCTTAAACAAACATCACTATTTTAGAAGAGCACAAAACATATGAAGACATGGCAAAAAATACACCACCATCAGAAGATTTCACATATTTAAAAATTATCAGCTACAAGAAATTAATTAAAACCAGTACGTGAAGGAGATGCTTTTTTGAGGACCAGGCAGTAATTTATTCATTTCTCAAAGTATTATCTATCTAAAATGTATACATGTTATTTTCTTTTACAAGCTAATAAACTAAACTACCCAAGTTAGTGAATGTTGTGTATTATACTCCAGGATCAAGCTACTGGTTATGAAAAAAGAAATTAAGCACAGTACTAAGAACACAATTTTAAAAACAAACATAAGCAGCTTTACTACTCACACTCAGTAGGGAAAAAATATGCCAGTGGCTTGTGAGGGTACTTTAAGAAATAGATTTGAATAAGTAAATATTACCACTAAATTCTAGATATATTCACAATGTTGTCTTTTTAAAGAGTAGGAGGCTAAACTCCAAGTCTTTGAGTGGGCCTTTTTGTGGTTTTTATTAAAATAGTGACATTGAATGAAAAGGCTGGAAAACAAATAACTCCTGTAAACAAATCAAAATTAACCCTCAAACCTTCCTTTCTCCTTACAATAAATTGATAAATTTTCTTTATAGGCAAGGATTTCTCATTTCACTGAAGAGAGCAATTCACTGATCATGTTAATTAAGAGAACATACCTTTTTTGCATAACCAAGAGCAGCGGGCGTGGCAGATTCCGGAACAGTGCTGACCAAATCTGCATCCACAGGCGCTTCAATTGCCAGCTGCTGACCACAGCGATATCTCACTGTGTAAACCATTTGACCTGGTATGTGTAGAAAAGGAAATAGATTAGTTTTACTTAGTATAATACTGCTATTCTAAAAGCTAGTTTGACTAGAACCCTACAGTTGAAAATAAATAGGAACTGGGGAATTTAGTTTTTTTAATCTGACTTTAATATACATAAAAACCCTAATCCATACCCCTAAAAGAAAACAAAAGTCAAGAGATGAATGAAAGAAAAAAAATAGTGACATTGTAACTTCAGTCCCATATCCATAACATATAATTATGTGCTTTCGGAGTGCCAGGTAAACCTTTGGGCCAAGAACAGCCGTGTTTCAATGAGATAAATAAGTTATCTCAACAATGTTGTTGTTGTTATTGTTAGGTGCCATTGAGTCGATTCCAACTCACAGTGACCCTATGTACAACAGAACGAAACACTGCCCGGTCGAGTGTCATCCTCATAATTGTTATGCTTGAGCCCATTGCTGTAGCCACTGTGTCAGTCCATCTCGTTGAGGGTCCTCCTCTTTTTCACTGACCCTGTACTTTACCAAGCATGATGTTCTTCTCCAGGGACTGGTCCCTCCTGATAACATGTCAAAAGTAAGTAGTGAGACAAAGTCTCGCCATCCGTGCTTCTGAGAAGCATTCTGGCTGTACTTTCAAGACAGATTTGTTCATTCTTTTGGCAGTCCATGGTATATTCAATACTTGGCATCAATTCTTCTTTGGTCTTCTTATTCATTGTTCAGCTTTCACATGCATATGAGGCAACTGAAAACACTACGGCTTGGGTCAGGTGCACCTTAATCTTCAAAGTGACATCTTTGCTTTTTAGCACTTTAAAGAAGTCTTTTGCAGCAGATTTGCTCAGTGCAATATGGCATTTGATTTCCTGCCTCTTGCCTCCGTGGGTGTTGACTGTGGATCTAAGTAAAATGAAATCTTTTGACAGCTTCAGTATTTTCTCTGTTTATCATGATGTTGCTTATTGGTCCAGTTGAGGATTTTTGTTTTCAACAAATATCAACTATAGTCAAAGAAAAGAAATTTTCCTTACCTTCAAATATACTATCTGGTCTCGCAAAATAAACATATTCAAAGATACAAAAAGCCACTGGATTCCCTCCAGACCTTGATATAATATCAAGTGTTTGGACATTGTGTCTGGATATTTTCACAATTTCTCCAGGCAAGACTTCACGGTGATATCTTGGAAAACAATGTTAAAGGAAGAAGACTTTTAATAAACCAGTCCTTAAGGCTGATAGTAACAACTATTATAAAACATATAGAATCCCTTCCCTTATAGAGAGAAAATGGTCTAGTTTAATATAAAATCTAGAGATGGCCTTTTTCTTAAAAAAAACAGCAATATGCCTCCAGCAGTAATTTCTGTAAATCTTTTTCTTATCCATAAATTCCAATTTACAATTTTTAAAAATAAAGGGCTTAAGTTTTACTGATTTTGAAAGAATAAAGGCTAACGGGAACACTTTTATTTTATTTTATTTTTGTACTTCAAGTGAAAGTTTACAATTCAAGTTAGTCTCTCATACAGAAATTTATACATACATTGTTATGTGACCCTAACTGCTCTCCCTATACTGTGACAGCACATTCCTCCTTTCCACCCCTGATTTCCCATGTCCATGCAACCAGCTCCTGACCCTCTCTGCCTTCTTATCTCACCTCCAGACAGGAGCTGCCCATTTAGTCTCATGTATCTATCTACTTGAGCTAAGAAGTACATTCTTCATGAATATCTTTTTTTTTATTATTTTATTTTAATCCTGGCTTAAGTTTTTCTATTGTAACTATTCCTTGTTGAGGAGATCTTTCCTTTCTAAAATGTTTCATTATTTTTAAAGAAAGATTCCAATTTCAAAATTTGATGGTATTACTGGACATTAAAGTTAAAATCATTGCAACTGCAGAACACAATGTACCTAAGAAACAGCATTTATAAATATGTTCTCTTGCTAACATCAGAAAAAAACTTTCATGTAGAAATCAAAAGAAAAATTGCTATCAATGTGGAAAAAGCTAATATGCTAAATGTAAAACTTACATTGCACCAATAGATAAAAAGCTACAAGATTCTGAAGACACCACCCATCCTTCCGTTTCTGAGGGGTTTTTCCCTGTAAATCACAGGACAATCAATTCAGTTAATGTATTTAAGAAATTTTAAAAGAGGCTATCTATTTCAAGCGAACTCTTTAAACAGCAAACAGATGAAAAACTCGTAGAACATCCATTTCTATGACTTTAAGAGCATGTGGATTTTCATTTGGCTTGAGTCAAAGATAAAGTAAATAATCTCCCAACATTCCTTCTAACATTATGATTCCATGGCTTGAATAAGTCATCTGACAAGTCAAAACCAAAATCACTAAAATCATACTATAGAAATGAAACACCTGGGCAAAGGATGCAAAAGAAGCAATTCAGGCAAGAAAAAATAGGAATGTCCAATAACTACATACAAAGCACCTCATCCTCAGAAATACTCATAAAAATGTACTTTTTATCTATCCTCTCCTCACCCATAAGCTTTTTATAGCTAAAGATTTCAGGGTGTGCTAGCAGTACAATGACTCTGAAAAGCATTTTGAAGTTACATTCCGTCTGAAGTTCATTACCTTTTCCATTTATATCAGATACAGGAATAAGACGACCAATGCATAGAGGACGATTTCCATAAGGATCTCGTACCGCATAAATAACATCTCTGTGCATGATAAGCAGGGAGTATGCTGTGGGAGCCTCCTTCATTAAGTTTTTAATCCTGAAATTAATTAAATAATTGAATGAATAACTTCAGTTATAAACACATGCAAGGCTAAGCTCTCATTACTAGAGCTGCAAGTTTAGTCCAGTTTTACAATTACCTTGCTACCCAGTCTGGGGTGTCATCTCGCTCCTGAGGAGGGGTATACGCCAATAACTGGGTAATCATTTCACTATCAGAACTTGTTGATAGACCAACACCATGACGCAGAAGCTATTTAGAAGGAGAAAAAGATTAATCATTAGAGGGGAAACTCCACCCCACCCTTTACCCAATAGCCCATCATAATAGAAAGAAATCAGGCCTTCTGTTGGTACTCAGTTATGAAAATCCTGCATCTCACTAAGGTTAAGTATATGCTAATAACTGAGAATCACTGCCGGAGGCAATGGAAAGTCTCTGAAAGTTTTCAAACAGAAAAAAAAAAAAGGTGCTTTAGAAGATATATAGAAAAGCTTTTGAAAAGTCAGTTTGAAGGATGGAGACCTACAATGGGGGTGAGGATAAAGGAGCTATGATGGTGTGGATTATGGTTCTAACTTTTTCTACCCTCAACAACCCTGACAAATAAGATAGATTTCTATAAGTAGAGTGGTGCGCTACGGTGGTGACTCTCAAACTGGGTTTGGTGGTGGGAGTGATGGTGCCTACCCATCCTCACTGATTATTTCTGATAGAGACAGAAAAAAGAAAATGACTGTATTGACTAATTAAATGTAGAAGTAGTAATAAATATTTGTTGAATGTACTCTATGATGGATACGAGGTTCTGAACAAGACTGACTGGCACAAGGGCATCACCACTGACATGCACAGTCTAATTAAACTGACTACAGAATGCAACAGAAAATTTTCAGTAGGCAAAGCAGAGGTAAATTCTAGCATCTGGATAAGGGATGATGTCTAGAAATAATGAGCAAGATACTGATTGGAGTTGAACTCTTGGTGGTTATCTGGAAGTGGAGGTTTTATCTTTTTTTAGTAATTTTTATTTCATATTTATATTTTTGGAACTATCTAAATTTTTAAATGAACCACAACATTTTTTCACTTGGGGGAAGAAAAGAATATATCTTCATTATAATGCCATAACCTAAGAAGGCATGACAAAGCCCTGGGAAATACCTAAAGCTAGAATCTGAAACAGAAGGACAATGAGTGGTACAGAAGCCTGGGTTCTAGATATTTTCCACCCACCAGTTCATCATCATTTAACTTCTGTACCTATCCTAGAATTTAAGGGGACAGCAGTGTGGGGGTGTATGTAATCATCCTATTACTAAATACCAACCTGGTTCTGAGGTTACCAAACCAAGATTATTAGAATCTAATGAACTGAAGAAATTTGACATCAATTAATGAACCGCAAGAACGGATAAATAAGAAACCACTAGGAATATAAAAAAATACCAAGTAGTCAGGAAAAAAAAAAAAAGGAAGATGAAATGATAAAGGCATAGGCTCAAAATTGAAACCACTAACATAGAAAGCTCCCAATAAAATGCTGTCAACAAAAGAGCCCCTTTCCCAGGCTATGTTTAGTTTTCTGTTGTTTCCAAAACATTTTTTTCTCATACTTGTCATCTTCAAGGTTATACTCCATTTCTTCTTATGCTTTGAGCATGGGGACAAATTTAAAGGGACAGCAACTCTAATTTCTCTGTGCTTCTAATATCAACCATAAATCTTTTCCAAATCTCTACTCTAAAGAATCAACTTGTGAGCATGAGAAAATGCAGATTCTCAGACACATTCCTCCCACCTTATCCCCCACACACAGAGACTCTGGGGTGACATCTTGGAATCTGTAATTATAACAAGTACTCCAGGTAATTCTGATGCAACTGTTCTTTGCAGTTAGACAACAGGTGGCAATAGTTATAAAATGTTCTTGAACAAGATCCTCATTAACTATCACAATCATGAAAAAAGCATTTCAAAAAACTTACCTTTTTCCTTAATCGGGTAGAATTTACTAATTCGCCATTATGGGCCACTGCTATTTTCCCATGAAGTGTTTCAACAACAAACGGCTGACAATTTTCTAATTCACAGTTTCCTGTAGTGGCATACCTCGTGTGTCCAATTCCAAGATTTGAAATATATAATTTCTTCAAACTGTCTTCAGTAAAGACATGATTTACAAGACCCATTCCCTTACAAAGTCGAAGTAAAAGCACATTTTAGAAAAAAACAGAGACTAAGTAATAAAAGCCAGCCCTTTGCTTAGGCAGTCCTAAATTAGACAAAGCAGTTCACTTAATTTCTCTGTACCTCATAATCTTAAAAAGGCTAGTCTAATCATGAGAACTGTGAAGCACTTAGATTTTATAAACATTTAAGAACAGATGTTCTAAGCATAAAGTTTATAAAATATAAACTAAAATAATTTGCACTTTTAAAAATCAAAGCATCTGGAAGTATTTAAATAAATTACCTGTTTGAGTAAGTCAGTTCTAGACAGTAAACTATCACTGGGAAAGAAATCCATTCTAACTTGACCAATGTGAGAATATAAAGTTGGAAATGGCTGATCAAAAAAACCATTACTTCTAATTGCAAATTATTTATTCAAACCCCTCCCCCACCTCCATATACTAGTTATCATCTAGCTATTATTATCTTTATAATCAATTTTCTTAAATGCTCAAATATACCTTGTGTGTTTTGAATATTGGTACTGAAAGTCCATCACTGGTCACAATACCAGCACTCTCCTGGCCTCTGTGAATATAAAAAAGTGCCAACTGTTAAATCTGTCCAACTGATAAGCTTGATTAAATATACCTTTCTCGACTTGATTAAACATAACTTTCTCAACAAGCATCCATGAACTTAGCCTGACAACATATTCAGTGCTACCAGTACTAGTACCACTTCTACTGATGATGATAATGATGATTAGCAATAACAGCAGATGATCTTGTCCTACTGAGCTATTGGTATAGTTACAACTATATGCCAGGCAGAAACCCTGGTGGCTTAGTGGTTAAGGGCTACAGCTGCTAACCAAAAGGTCGCAGTTTGAATCCACCAGGCACTCCCTGGAAGCCCTATGGGGCGGTTCTACTCTGTCCTATAGGGTTGCTATGAGTCGGAACTGACTTGATGACAATGGGTTTGGTTTTTTTTTTTGGTTATATGCCCAGCACTGTCCTCAGTACTTCACATGAATGATCTAATTTGGGTTTTGTACTATTATTACTATCCCCATTTTACAGATAATGACACTAAAGGAATGGAAGTAACTTAAGTAACTTACCCAATGTCACACAGAGAGCAGGTGGCATGGCCAGGATTACAACCCAGACAATATGACTCCATATGACCTCTAAATAAGGTTTCAACAGGATGACTATGTGCATATAAATGAAAATCTCCAAATATAAAAGCAGGTGAAATGCTCAGTTCTGGCTACTAGGAATTAGGAACAAAATTTATTTTTGCTTTTCTCAAAACTTCTCCAACAAATATCTATCACCTTTTGGTATCAGAAAAAAATAAATACTGCTTTTAAAAACTCTAAGTTGACTTGGTACCCATCCTATTTCCTATGCCTGTATCTTGTTTCCTGCATTAGTGTTTTAGGTGATGATCAGAGAAGAAAGATAAAGACATGCTGGAGGAAGGGTAACACACATGAGACAGAATCTGCACCACTGTGGAGTATAAACTCAAATTATAAAATAAGGGTGCCAAATGCTCAAAAATTTTTAATAGTTATGAACAAGTGCTATAAATTCTAGATGCTTATTGATAAATTTTTGTTCCAAATATCTATCAGGGTAGAAATGAAAATTAAACTCTACCAGATATGTAAATACATATTAATAATTGTTACTACATCGGTCTCAGTTATTTGGTAAAAACAATCTTTTTCAAAATTACATATTATTATTGCTTAAGCATTTCAATAATAAGAAAACTACAACATATTAAATATATTTGCAAAGTAACATTTTTTAAAAAATTAAATTACAAATGATTTTACTTTATCGATGCATTAAATACAATGCTAAAAATAGATATGCATAATAGTACACAATCTATGAGAGTAAATAAATTATGATGCACCAGGGCAGAGAGAATCTCTGCCAATCATTTCCAAAACAATTTTGAAAAATTGACAATCATTTAGTAAAACAGAGCAAATTGTATGAGAAAAGAAATACACAAAAAAATGGTTTTCTTTTCCCTTTTGTCTCAAGGGTAATTTTTCCCTAAAGCAGATAGGAATAAGGTTAGGAATTATTTAGGTCCAATCTGCTTTAATCACAAAGCCTGCTTATTTGGCAGTTTCTCAAGTTACTCCCCTCAGGCAGTTTGAAGCAGTTAAACAAGATCCCTTCAGCTCTTTGGAGCTTATTGACAACCAGCTGTCTGGTTTCCTAGGAAACAAAACCTTGGCTAGAAATAATGAGTCATTTCCAGGTCACTTTCAACATGGAGAGTGGAGCAGGAAAGCACTGGACTGAAGATGAGGTTAAAGCTTTGCTGAGTGTCTGGGCAGAAAAAAACATACGAAAACAACTTTATGGAACACTGAGAAATAAAGGAATATTTATTTACATTGCTAAAAGACTGCAAGCATTAGGCATATACAGAGATTGGAAGCAGTGCCGGGCAAAGTACAAAAATCTCAAATATGAATACAGAACAGTTAAATATGCCCACAACTCTGGAGACAGCTCTAAAACTATGAAGTTCTTCCATGATTTGGATGCGATCCTGCAGTATGACCCTGCCCCACAATTAACGGAGGAGGATGTGAACGGCAGGTGCCTGGCAACGCTGAGTCCAAGTACAGCCCCAGAGACCAAGGAAGGTAAAAGAAAAAGTACTATTCTTTTGTTTTTACCTAGTGAACTGTAAGGGTACAGAACTTTTAAATTTTAAGTCCATATGATAAAGACAGCCTGAAATACCAAGGTAGAGAAGAACAACTGACTTGCTATGCTATTTTGCACAGGGTAAAAATTAAAAAAAAAAAGACTACCATCACTTTTTAAATCTGTAAAATAGAGAAAACTCACATTAAAATGACATTAACTGCTAATGCCAACTGATCCTTAAACATGTCTGAAATGTTTTTGAAATACAGATTGGGGTTCCGAAAATATTTTAAGTTTTCATTTTAGAAGAGCTGCCAAAAAAAAAAAACACACCAAAATACAGCTTCCAAAAATACAGAATTTCCAGCTCCATTTTAATGTTCCCATTTTCCTGAATTTATAAATAAAAGACTAAAATACTAAGCACAGATAAACACTTATTACTCATTTGGAAAAAGCTACTTCATTTTAGTAATGAAGTAAAACAAAATTAATAAATGATTTAAAGATCAAAATAAGGTGCTTGACCTGCTGTGTTGTTAAACCCTACACTGTTTACAAAAAATTTGCTCCTGGTCTATGGAAGTGTACTCATCACCCAGCAAAGGGGGTAAATCAACAGCAGTAATGAGATTTCTCTCATAGCTGAGTCTTACAGATGCTGTTTTTAAGAGCAGAGATGGTTCAACTCAAATATCTGTAGCACCTACTGTCTGCGTGCACCATGTGCAAGGCACTGAGCTACATGCTCTCAGTAAAGCGTAACCTCAAGAAAGGAGGGAATCCATGAATAAACGTAACCACCCAAGGGAAAAATGGTAAATAAAGGTACCAAGTGAGAAGGAGGTTAATTGGACAGATTAGATTACACTTGGGTTAATTTGGGTTAGCTGAACTTCATGTTTAAAGCTCAACAGTAAATCATTTGGTAAAAAATCCACTCCATTTACACATTCCCTTTATACTTTTGATCACTAAATTCTGTATTTTGAGAAGCTTTGCAGTCGTTACCATGTTAAACAGCAATTACAATATTGTATTCAGTTAATCACCCTGGACCCTTCATTATTTAAATGCTTTAAATACTGATTGATTAGTGCTAAGTATATCACTCAGCTTCAGTGGTTGGTCTGATGAAGATGTGGGTGCTAATGCCCCCACTTCTTTAAGATCTTTTTCTGGTCCTTTCAGCCACCACCATGGGTTCCAAACTTCTCAGTTTCGCTCCTAAGCACAAGGCCCATGTTTACAACTCACTGTGTTTAAGGTACCTCAAACCCCCAATTCTAAAACCAAACTCTTTTTCTTTCCTCATAAAACTTGATTCTCCTATAAATTGCTTCCACCTGAGTATCACTGTACTTTTGGTCACTTAAATAGAAAGCTTGAAGACAGCCTTGACCTTTGATTGATCACTGAGTCCTTAAAAAAATCTACCTCTGACATGTTTCATAAATTTTCTCTCTGCTCCATTCTCATCATCCATAACTTCGTCTCTCACATGGAATATTAAGGCAGACTCTTAACTGGTCTCTCTGGTTTTCAGCCTCTTACCATTCATCTTCGATCATGCTACTAGTTGTTCTTTTTTTTTTAATTATAAAATTACAAGCACATTAACATTTAGTTTGCATTTTTAAAATATTGAAATTTTACCCAGGATTAATCATAATTCAGGATTAAATGTTATTCTTAATAGCTCCAAAATATTTAATTGGGGGTATATCCCAGAGTTTAGGTCTTTGTCCCCTCTTGTACAAATGATACTGCAATTCATACCTTTTGTCCAGATTTAACATTACTCTAGGATAGACTACCAGAAGTTCAATTACTGGGTCATGGAGTGTGTGCTTAACTTTGAAACATTGCTAAAATAACTGCTTTGCTAATTTAATAAATAAATAATGTAGTCTAGAGTGGTGCATGTTATCAGTAAGTTTTTATTTTGTACTTGTTTAATTACTAGTGATGTGAAACACTTTCTACATAGTTCTTCACTTTCACAAATTGACTATTCATGTCAACTGGGGTCTTAGAAATACACACAACCTCTTTTGCCTTATAATTTTCCCTGATTTTTATTTAACCTACAGAAATCATAAGTTTTTACTGTAATAGTTTCTTTTCTAAGGCATAGAAAACCCTCCTTTACCCACGTTTGATGCATTTATAAGGTCTTCTGGTTTTCCTATGGTGGAATCAGCAGAATTTTTATTGGTGTATGGTAAACTGAAGAAGTGAAGAAAATTAATGTGCCTTTCCCACTGTTGGCATCAACCTCATGGAAGTGGTAAGGACAGAGGATCTGGTCCCCTCTGTTAGGCAGCAGGTAGCCTGAAGCTTGGCAAAGGATCCAAATACACCTCTGACCACTACAACTCTAGAGTCTCCAGAGGCTCCATGTCCCGGTCACTGTAATTACCCTGAAACTCAGAATACCTTTGGCTTACTGCTGCCAAAACATTTCTTTGATGACCAAGTTTCCACTCCATTTCCCTCCTCTTACTTTATACAAATACATAAGTAGTAATAATTTAAGAGTTTGGGTTAAAATCTCCAGGGCATAGGGAGATTCTGGGATTCACACGTGGAATGATCAATTTAAAAAAAAAATTCCTTGAAAGGGTTGGGCAAAGAGCTCTTCTTTACCCCCACATGCATGTTCAGCTCCAGGTTCCTTTCCATGAATATAAAACTAGGTCCTAAACCAGGTAACAGAATAGCAAACCCTACTTTTCCTTATTGTTCTCATAATCAAACTCAGGTGTTAAATGACCTGGGTGTATCAGTATCTTCCTCACTTCTGTCTAAAGAGAATTCTTATGTAACTTCAGATTTTTATTTTCCCAAAGAAAACACATCCATGTTCCCAAATGTCTCAGTCATCTAGTGCTGCTCCAACAGAAATACCACAAGAGGATGGCTCCAGCAAAGAGAAGTTCACTCTCTCACAGTCCAGCAGGCTACAAGTCCAAATTCAGGGCCTCAGCTCCAGGGGAACGCCCTCTCCGTC